>NC_071273.1:6770142-7127642 GCF_023375685.1 Ictalurus furcatus
GGGTCTTGGAGGTGCACTGGATCTGGAAGCTGCTTCTGCTGCCAATCAGGACTACCTAAACACACGCACAAGCGAGAGACAGGAGATGATCACCCTCAATGACCGCCTGGCTGTCTACATTGAGAAGGTAAGATGTGTCAGTGTTCATTCTCTCCACTCAACCTTCCCTGTTGTGCACTTAAGTACACCTGTAATCAAGTCAAAATGTTTATTTGCAGGTGCGCACTCTGGAGCAGCAAAACAAACTGCTTGAGACTGAGATCGAAGCCCTGAAGGGCCGCTATGTGAAGCCTTCGGGCTTGCGCATGATGTACGAGGAGCAGTTGAGAGAACTCAGGAGGGTCGCTGACCAGATGAGAGCCCAGAGGGTAGGCAGAGAACACAAAATGAAAACCCTGTTCTCAGCCAATAAGTTGTTATTTAAGCTGCTCAGAAGCAATAACACACAACTCTTTCCTGAAGGACCTTGCTATCGCTGCTAAGGAGGCCATGGTGGCACAGCTGGAGATGGTCAAGGTCAAGTATGAGGAGGCACTGGAAGCCAGGAAAAAGGCTGAACAGGACATTGAAGCGTTCAAGCCTGTGAGTTCACTAGTGATGCTTAGCAATATCTCGTTCTAGCTTGAATTCCTGTGAGACACCGCTCAGGAGTTTCATCACTTGCTTAATTAACAGTACAACATGAAAAATTACTTATGGTTATGAACGAACATTTTATTAACCTCTTATGAAATTAAACTGATAACATCTGAGTGTCAGTTAATGACAAAACCCTTAAAATAATATTTAGTTGCTGTTTTGCTTGGCAGGATGTCGACGCTGCCACTGCTGCCCGCATTGCTCTGGAGAAACAGCTGGAGAACCTGGAGGTAGAGATGGAGTTCCTTCAGAGGATTCACAAACAGGTAGGGCTGTTTCAATTCCATACTGACTTTTTGTGTTTATATCACAGTTACTACGTTAATACTTAATCTTAGTGGCGTGCATCGAAACAATAGCAGGAGCGAAACATTTGAAATAAAATGCCCTCAACAACCACTTAAGATTACATTTAAAAGTATACAAAGTGACGTTTTGAATTGTAATTAAACCATACCGAAGGGTCATTACTCTGCAGATGATTTGCTGCAGTGGTTCCAGGGTTTAGTAGTTAACACATTTGCCTCACACCTCCAGGGTTGGGGGTTCGATTCCACCTCCACCCTGTGTGCACGGAGTTTGCATGTTCTTCCCGTGCTTCAGGGGTTTCCTCTTGGTACTCTGGCTTTCTCCCCGAGTCCAAAAACATGCGTTGTAGGCTGATTTGCCTATCCAAATTGTCATAGTCTGTGAATGTGTGTGGGCTCCCATGCAACCCTGTGGAAGCTAAGCAGGATGGAAAGTGGATGAACGATTTACTGCATTTCTATGACTTTATTTAGTATTTACTTTATTTATGTTTAAAAAAAACAACATCACATCAAACTTGTTCAGGAAATCGAAGAACTGATGACTCAGATTTATGAAACCGTGGCTAAAGTCGATGTGGTCTTCGCTCTTCCTGACCTCGCATCCGCCCTCAAAGAGATCCAATCCCAGTACGACAGCATCGCTGCACGAAACCTCCAGGTAGACAACTATTACTACAAACACTGATTGAATATAGTCCTAAATGTTAAGCTTTGATAAGTCATCTCTGTATGATATTTTTGTTCATTATATATAATCGTAGTGTAAACATTGTCTCTTTATCTCCTGGAAGTGTAAACCTTTCATTTTACAGATTACAAGGTGACATCATGGGACAGTTGTAATGAAAATGTATCGTTTGAATCAAGTTCCTCACTATGTTTCTCCTGTGTCTATTACCGTGTTTGTTTCACCATTTTATCTGATGCGCTTCAGGAAATGGACGCCTGGTATAAGACGAAATTCCAGGACTTGAACACGGCGTCGACACGACACGTGGAATCCGTACGGGGAATTAGGGAAGAAGTCGTGAGCTACAAGAAGGACGTTAGTACATTGCTATGTATTTGCTTATTTCTACCTTTTGTACTTAAAAGTACAGTTTCATTCAAGCCTCAATCGGTGTGTCCATAGATTCAGAATAAGCAACGGGATCTGGATGCACTTAACACCAGGTATGAGACTTTGTTGGCTCAGATTCGTGACAACCAAGAGAAATACAGGAAGGCGGAAGAGGATTTACAGGTAAGAATAAAGTAGATATCATTAAAATAACGGCAGGAAACACAGCTTTTACCATAGTTGTCTGTCACATACATAATAAAACCGAACATAATTGTTTTAGTTGGAACAAAACGCTTTAAGGTTGATTATTATTAATAGAGGTTAATCGTGGTGTGTTTTGTAGGCCCGTATCGAGGCACTGAAGCTGGATATGAAGACAGTCAAAGAGAAGATCACTCTGCTGCTGAAAGAATATCAGGATCTCCTTAATGTCAAGATGGCTCTGGAGATCGAGATCATCACCTACAGGTAGTGCGATGTTGCTGAAGGATTTCTCCAGTTTAAAGGGTTACACAGACTTTCTGACAGCTTACATACCTTGAGTCCCAGTACTGTTTTTAATACAGCTTCATCAACTTCGACTGATATTACTATCACATGTCAACTGCCATGCCGCTTTAAATCGGATAAATGCAGCGCTTTACATACTATATTCTACTAATTACATTACTTTACATTTACTGCATACATTGTACTGAATTTATCCATACGGACGTCTACAAACATGTCTAATCAGACACCTAATAAGCTTTATAATAAAAGTATTAGCCTTTAAGATGGCAACAAGGACGACCAAGGAGAAATGGTTCAGGCATGTTGACAATGCTAAAGGTGCATTAGCTAAGATTAGTCCTTTTTTCCCCCTCCAAAATTAGCTTTATAGCTTTCTAATGGGTAAGTAGGTGAGCATGTTTGCCTCGTAACGCCCGGGTTGAAGGTTCAAATCCCGCCTCTGTTATGTGTGTTTGGAGTTTGCATGTTCTCCCTGTGCTTAGGGGCTTTCCTCCGGGTACTCTGGTTTCCTCCCATAGTCCGAAGACATGTGTTGTAGGCTGATAGGCATTTCCAAATTGTCCATAGTGTGTGAATGTGTGTGCGATTGTGCCCTGCAATGGGTTGGCACCTTGTCCAGGGTGTCTCCCAGATTGTGCCCCACGTCCCCTGGGATAGATTTCAGGCTCCCCATGAACCTGTGTTGGATAAGCAGTATGGAAAATGGATGGATGGATAGTTAAGTAGATGAGTTGAGCCCACCCCTTCATTCCCACCCATGCTTGCAAAGCTCCACCCCCAGGATCGCTGAAATGTCTAATGGGAGATGCATCAAAACACAAACAAGCTTTCCAGACTGGAAGTCAGTTTTTAAAATGGATTTTCTTAGCCACTTAATATTTTGGCATGACTTAAAACATTTTTTACAAGTTATTTATACAAATAAGAAAAAAAGCACTATAAGTATACCTTTAAATAATATTGAGGACAATAAGAATTGTATCCACAGTGCCATTTTATTTGCTTCTTCAGGAAGCTGATCGAGGGCGAGGACACCCGTTTATCAACAATGGTGCAAGGCATGACTCTGATGAGCCTCAGCATGTCCGGGAGTCTCAGCACCTCAGGGGTGAGGGTGAGTGGAGCTTTAGCTGAAGCGGCTGGTGGAGCAGCCGCCGTGTCCTCAAAGCTTCCGCCATCCTCTAACGGCCACCAAGAAACCACGGAGGAGTTCTCCCACGACCAGGCCGTGGAATTGACGGAGAGGAAGACGGTCCTCATCAGGTAAAATTATCCGGCCGTGCCGGATAATTATCACAAACACAGCACGAAATGTACGCAAAGGCAGTGTATATAACTTGCATCTACTGAAAAACAGTACATTATAATGTAAATAATAAAGTCTGTACATTTTTATCACTCATGATTACGTAATATGGTGTTATATTTCCGCTGTAGCATTTCTTGACGTTATTGCTCTTTGTTTAGAACAGTTAAGACAGACGAGGACGTCATTCAGAGAGACACACAGGAGCGCACCATCACCATCTCCGGAGCAGCAGATGAGACCGAGGAGTAGCCTGACATCACGCTATGAATCCATGTGACCCCGGAGGATATACTCTCTACCATATAGTTTTCTTTTCCTCCCCTCCCCTAGTAATTATAATTATCCAAAGATCATACCCTTCTACATCACCTTACAGAGATAGAATATTCTCTTTCTACCTTGCAATTGTAAGCAAAGGAGAGAATGAACTGTATTAGAGATGTAACACTGATATCCAATATAAAACTCATTTGCTACAACTAAACCGCTAATGTATTGTATTCTAGCTTTTAACCTCTGGTGCTGCCTCTGGTTCTCGTTCAACCACACGCATGAAATAAACATGGCTGCAAAGCATCAAAGTTATTGTTGGATTGCTTTTATTATAATTACGAGAGATACGTACTAATTAGAAATTGAATGAATTTGTTTTGATTGAGCTGTTTCTGCGACAAAGAGTAGTACTCTAGTGTTGGGTCCAAGTCCATCTTTGTCGAGTTCGAGTCGAGACCAAGTCCTTAACCAATCAAATCCGAGTTCGAGTCCAAAAGGGGACGAGTTGGACTCAAATCCGAGTCCTTAATGACTGAATCCGAGTCGAGTCCAGAAAGTATTTCAATTAAAAAGATTTGAAATTGCAATTGTAATCTCTACACTGAGCTGTTAAATTAATATTTTAACCTTCACAAACCAATGGTGACATAAATGTAACAAAAAAATACCACTATTACATCTCACCATTGCTATTTAATATTTTAATTTCATATCACCTCAACTAGTTCCCTATCAAAAAATGGTTTCAAAGGAAAAAAGGGATATAGAGGTATACATAAAACTTTTAGTATATTACAAGTGTATGAAATTACAAATGAACCTGTTTCGTTATTGTATCACACTATACTCTGTTCTCCAGGGTTTCAATGATTTGATGCCTCTCCCCCGCAGTTATATAGACTGAGAGAGCGAGAGCGAGAGAGAGAGAGAGAGAGAGAGAGAGTGTACAGAGTAGACTTACATATAGCAGCATGTCATAACAAGCTTCATGCTTTATCACTGCTTTTAATCAGTCTGTGAATCACAACAAACTCATTTCTGAACACAGCTCTGATCTTGTAACCTTTTTCATTTTAATTCCCAAGACAAAAATAAATCCCTATCAGCAGGGGTTATGATCTTTACTACATTAAGAAGTACATTTCACATTACAAATCACCAAACGCTAATGTTTAGAGGCGGGCGATATGATTACGATCTCATTTCATGATAACGATCCGTTTTCTCAGGTAGGTCTATCAGCATTGAAGTAAGAAATACTACAGAAACTGAATATAAAATAAAATAGACTTCACTGTGTGACATATACAGTGATTCTTACTAAATTTACTGAAGTTATTGAGTCAAATGAGTGAGCGAGTGATTTTCTCTTTGTCTCTTGTGGTTTGATGAACATTAATGACAGACAGCAGCAGGTTTATTAGATTGCTATCACTTTAAGACCTAATGCACAGATCTGACCTGTGCATTGACCTGTGCAACTGTTTACATTCACTTAAGACATAACCGACTGAGTTTGCATGAATACTTGGCCAGACCTGCATTCTGACATGATGTGTGTGTATTTATTTGAACGTCTAAGCCGCTTTAATAAACTACTAAAGAGAACTCAATTCGGTACTCGCACGCTGAGGCGGGTTTCTTGTTATTTATCTTTCTTTTCATGTTACACGTGACGGGTACTCGAGTCTGGAATAGAGTACCGCAACTCTAGAGCAATCGGAGGACATGATGATCTCACTTTTTTATTGCCGTTTTCATCCTTTCGTGATTTTTTGTTGTTGTTGTTGCCGCCAAGAATAACACCGTTATACCAAAAAGAGCTTTTCACAGTTCATATAAACATGATCCAATGTGAAAGTGCAACCAAAAAGTGCAGCATAAAGTCAGAAATAATCAGAACGATCTAAAAAATGTAGTGTTTAGTCTCGGCATCACTTTAAAGGCTTTGGCTCGTCTCCAACCCCTCCAGCTAGTTGATATACAGCCACACTTACTTGATGTGCCAAGCCATCGACACTCTCCTGCACACACACACACACACACACACATACATTCATATAACCGTACTTCAGATACGGAGCAGGAAAGGTGATTCTGTGAGAGATTTGTATGGAGTGTGTATGTAGGCATGCACCTGCGTGTCAGCTTCGGCATACACTCGAACAACGTCCTCAGTGCCAGAGGGTCGGACAAAGGCCCTGGCTTGTTTGTACTTTTTAAGCAGAGCGTCTATAGAGTCTTGTAATCCTGCCGGTGTTAGTGCCCGACGCTCTGCATCCGTCGTGTCTATCACGCGCCTGTCTGCTACCTAAAGTGGAAGAACAGGGCCGTAAAACAAAATACAAATAAAAATAACAAGATCACATTTCTTTGAAAAAGTTAACAAGCTCATTCATGGGGATACGATTTTTGTGTCAAAGATGCAGAAGTGGCTCTACCTATATACGTACAGTTTTCACCCCCTTTGAACTTTTCTACATTTAAAAAAAAAATGTTTCAAATGTTTAAAAATGTTTGTTGGAGAACATGCCTAAAGTAACAGTGTTACAAAGACCAAAGAGCTATCAAAACAAGTCCGGGACGAAGTTTTGACGAAGAAAAGAGACACGATGACCTTGACTTTGAGCTGGCGATTGGGCAGGTCTGTGTAAATGGCATCCCATTCCTGAACAGTCATCCCTCTGATAGCCAACACCGCTTCGATTAGCAGCATATCCGAAATGGCGTCACCTGTAGCCTACAGAAATGAGAGAAAAAAAATGAATACATAAACATACATTTCAATATAAATACAGTTGAGGTCATATGTTTATATACGCCTTGCATAGTCTGAAAAATGTTAATATTTTTATTATTTAAGTAATTATTTTTTTCATTTAGTACAGCCCTTCAGCAGCTACATAAAGATATTCACATGTTACCCAGAAGACAAAATAACAACAACGTACACCGATCAACCTGTTCAAAAGTTTACACCCCCCTGGCTCTTAATGTATCGTGTTGTCTTCTTGAGCATCGGTGAATGTTTGCAGCTTTTGTAATAGTCGTGTACGAGTCCCTCGGTCGTCCTTGGTGTGAAAAGACGGATCTCGACATCATATAGACGCTGTTGGAAAGAGGTCAAATATGCAGAAGATGCTGGAAAAGTAAAGAATGTGCCGGACCTGGAGGATTTTTCTGAAGAACAGTGGGCGGTTTAACTGCTCAGGACGAACAAGGGACTCGTGAACAACTCTCACAAAACATAAACACAGTCGCTGATCATCCAGGTAACGACACACGGGATTAATAATCAAGCGTGTGTAAACTTTTGAACTGGTTCTTTTGTGTAAATTCAATTATTGTGACTTGTGGACTATATGTAAACATCTGATATGTGAAATAGCTCGTTCAGGGCAGAACTAAATAAACAACAAAATGCCATTTTTATGATCCCAGTTTTTTTTTTTTTTTTTTAAATTAACATTTTGAAGATTCTGCAAGGCATATCTAAACTTAGGACCTCAACTGTATTTGCATCAGAAACAACTATGAACCAGAAATCAAACATTGTTTAAATTCATATCATATAACATCATACATTCAGTCAGGTCTGTTCATAATTGTCACTGGCAGCAGATATAAACGATGCGGTAATTTGAGTACAGGTGTATAGCTGAAGTCTGTAATAAAATAATAAAACAGCTGGGTGTTGGTGTTTGAACCTGGTTGATGAGGTTCACAGTGCTCTCCAGAAGCTTTGCCACGTGTTTCTTCTCATCACTCGCATTCGGGTCTTTGGCTAACTGCTGGATCTGCTCCTCCGCTTTTTTACTGAAAAGCACCTTAAATACACCAGGAAAAACAACAGCTGTTATATGCTGGATTCTTACTCTATTAAGCCTTCTCAGTCCTTAAATCTAGTAAAAACACCTCTTAGCAAAGTAAAATTGTAGGTATTACAGTTGTGCTTACCGTTCCATGGCCATTGGCTTCAAAATAAACTCCAATGTCAAATTCCTGAGCTGCGTGATGTAGATGCTTCACTCCTGTCTTCGTACAGCACACTGTAACCTAAGAGCACAGGTTAAAGACAAAATACTTGTAGTACTTGTAGCATCACTGAACAAGATATAATGCTACAGTGGTGCTGGAACGTTTGTAAAAGTTTGTTAGAATTTTCTATATTTCTGCGTAAATATGACCTAAAATATCATCCGATAAAGATAACACAATTAAAAGCAAGACATGTAATTGTCCACAAGGTCACAAAGGAACCAAGGGTAACTTCTAAGCAACTAAAGGCCTATCTTACATTGGCTAATGTTAATGAGTCCACCATCAGGAGAACACTGAACAACAGCGGTGTGCATGGCAGGGTTGGAAGGAGAAAGTCACTGCTCTCCAAAAAGAACAATGCTGCCCATCTGCAGTTTGCTAAAGATCACGTGGACAAGCCAGAAGGTTATTGGAAAAATGTTTTGTGGAGAGATGAGACCAAAATAGAACTTTTTGGTTTAAATGAGAAGCGTTTTATTTGGAGAAAGGAAAACACTGTATTCCAGCATAAGAACCTTATCACATCTATGAAACACGGTGGTGGTAGTGTCAGGGTTTGAGCCTGTTTTGCTGTATCTGGGTCTGGACGGCTTGCCATCACTGATTTAACAATTAATTCTGAATGATACCATCGAATTCTAAAGAAAAATGTCAGGACTTCTGTGAACTGAATCTCAAGAGAAAGTCCGTGAACTGAATCTCAAGAGAAAGTGGGTCAGGCAGCAAGACAACGACCCTAAGCACACAAGTCGTTCTACCAAAGAACGGTTAAAGAAGAATAAAGATAATGTTTTGGAATGGTCAAGTCAAAGTCCTGACCCTAATCCAATAGAAATGTTGTGGAAGGACCTGAAGCAAGCAGTTCATGCGAGGAAACCCACCAACATCCCAGAGATGAAGCTGTTCTGTACTGAGGAACGGGATAAAACTCCTCCAAGCCGATGTGCAGGACTGATCAACAGTTACTCCAAACGTTTAGTTACAGTTATTACTGCACAAGGGGGTCACACCACATACTGAAAGCAAAGCTTCACATACTTTTACGACTCACAGATATGTAACATTGGATCATTTTCCTCAATCAATACGTGACCAAGTATAATATTTGTGTCTCATTTGTTTAATTGGGTTCTCTTTATCGACTTTTAGGATTTGTGTAAAAATCTGATGATGCTTTAGATCATATTTATGCAGAAATGTAGAAAATTCTAAACTTTCAAGCATCACTGTATAATAATAATGTTAATGTACAGGAATATCAAGTCAAATAATGTCATAAAACACCTTCATGACGTGTTCAAGGTATTGTGTAGAGCTTCCATTGGCATATGCTGTTTGAACCACAGCGACCTGCAGATTCAGCCCTGCCTATACAAACACACACACATAATTAACAAGTCCAGATGAAGCATTCTGCACATTATGGTGCTATGTAGATAGTTTTTTATTGTTGTTGCTGCCAACATAACTGCCAAGCCATGAACCACTGAAACAGGAAATTAAGTAGAGAGACACAAAGTGTGTCATAGCATCCAGAGACACAATACCTAATCTACTGTAGTTACATATACACACACACACACACACACACACACATATATACATATACATATATATATACATATACATATATATATATATATATATATATATATATATATATATATATATATATATACACACGATTCATAATTTTGCCCATTCTTAATACCTGTAGGTACTGGTACAGTGTTAGAACAAACCTCTAAATCATTTGATATTAGAATCATCAGACAGAAAAATCTGAGGATTCGTACAAACTATAGGAACATGTGTATTTTCTACCTGTGTCAAAAGCTCCTTGAGATATGTGCTAATCAGAGTAGCTATTTTATCTCCGTCCAAAAGATGGAAACGCCCAGCAGAATCATTGTAATAGTAAACAATGCGATCTGCATCACCATCAAAGGAGCAGCAGCGCTGACCCGGCCCCATATGCATACCTAGAGAGCGAGTTAAAGAGAATGGAGAGAGAGAGAGAGAGAGAGAGCGCGAGAGAGAGAGAGTGAAAGAATAGTGCATAAACATTCAGGTATAGTATGAAGCTATGTGGATGAACTGCAGTGTTTGAATAATTAAATTTATGTACACATTTCATAAGGAAACAGTGGAGCCATGTTTTTAGATCCTTAAAGATGAACACATTTGTATTATAGATGAACGTGAAAACATCCACTCTTCGAAATGTTTTGTTATTTTATAAGTATATTCTCATCTGAACTGAGCTGTCAGATTTACTACATGACAGACAATTTTTATATATTTTAAATCTACTGTGCATTGGAATGTTTTGTTAAAGAAATGACAAATGAATATTCAGCGGAGGTGGAGACGAGGCTACTCTACAACACGATGCTCCGGAGATTCTGAGAGTCACCCTGATAATTCTGTAAGAGTAAATCAAAGCTCACCACACCCCAACTTCAGGCACAAAAGAAGTCTGAAGCTATATGGTGACTGGCCGGAGTTGGCAGCCAATCAGGAAAGAGAGTGAGAATTTATTATCGTGTTGAACAGGTAATGCTATTAATAGTTCTATAATTTGGTAGGAAGCTAGTGAATATGAGATGACAACCACCTACTGATCAATGTTTGGTGTTTGTCAAACTTGCTTGTATCAGGAGAGAGCAAGTCATCCGTGACCAATGCAACTTTTATTCCAGTAGCCATAAGTGGCGGAGAACACCACAGCACATCCCAAAACAGGTGAAATTCTTACATTCAGCAACTTTAAATACATTTCACAAACTGTGTCTAAGTAAAGGTGATCGCTAAGTAGCTTGGACAATTGCGTGAGCCAGTAGTGAAACAATACTAAACGCTGCCACGCACCTTGTGGAGGTTTCTGCTGCACTTTCACGTGGTCGGCTCCACACTGATAGTTAAGTCTACCACTGCTGCCGTCGTTAAAGAGCTCCACCTGCAGCTCGGACTTGAGAAACGGCTCCATTTCTCTCATCTTCAACGCTCCGATCCCATTTGCCCCATCCACCAGCAGCCTCTTCTGGTCATCAGTGCGTTTCGGGGCCTGGGAGACAGGTGCAGGTATGAGATGGTATGTGTTGGTCTAGAAAAACTAGGCTGAATTAAGACATCATAATTTATTTTTGTTTGCACTTATTCCAACAGCTACAGCTATCTTGCATTTGTTCTTTGTCAACATCACAGCATCTTTGTCAGTTTATTACACAGTGTTATGCTTAGACTGCATTATCCCTCACGTGTAAATCACTCTGGATATGGAATTTATATAAATTTAAGTATTTGCCAAATACATGTAAGTATACTGTCACATTTGAACATTTGTTTTCTCAAAACAAGTCTTACATTCTTAGTGAGCTCAATGAAGGCCTTGGAGAGTTTCTCATAATATCCTTGTGTTGTTGCAGTACCATAGCAACCGTTGGTGTTGCGACATAGGACCATATAATGCAGCTGAGGTGTGGTCACCAGGCCAAAGTCTTAAATAAACACACATACATACACAAACGCAGGAAGAAAGTGATACTGATTAAAATACAACACAAGTAAAACACCAACAAATTAAAATGGTGTCTAGGTGCACACTAGTCTGTTTGGAGAAAAGTCAAATGTACTTATCCATAAACACACCTAGACTATGGCCTTCTAAACAGGAAACCCCATCCAACACGGCCCGTGACAGGTTCTCACTGCTTGGCCTGAGCAGCAGAACGTACATCCAGTCAGTTTGTACACAACTACACTTGCTATTCATCTACAAACAAAAAAGAATAATAAGTACAGTGTGACTGTGTGCTGAGATACCTGGTGTCTCGGCCAATGACAACATTCGCTGCCTCACTCATGTCGACGGCTTCCTTCTCGATGATGTACTTCAGTACAGTGCACAAAGCTTCCTGCTCTGCATTGGCCAGCTGAGTGGCATAGCCTTCCCAAGCTGGAGTCACCATCTCCCCCATTGGGTCAATCAGCTTCACCCCATTGTCTTCCTGAGTGCAAGAAAAGGATGGAGAGAAATAAGGGAAATGTATGTACAATCATCAACATACATAACCAACACGTTTCATTTGTCAGAAATGGTGGCATTAATAGTGTAACACCACCCACCTCTGGATTGTGAGAGGCAGTGACCATGACTCCAATGGTGGACTTGGTTTTTTTGGACCTCAGCGTAGCCAACAGGCCCATGCGGAACATCACGTGGTCCAAATGATTCGCAGTGGTACGGAACCCTGCCGTACCGTATTGTAACGTCAGCCCCTTTGGTTTTGGATGGAGCACAGATTTCTGGGACACGTCCTCAAACTGGGCCATGGCTACAGAAATCGGAAAACATGAAATGCTTAGTTATTTTCTTTTAGTCACCCCACACATGTGCTGCTGCCTTCCACCAGCCATCTGAAATGAATAAACAATGCCTACAAAGTGCTCACAACCACCGAGACCAAGAAGCATTGGATTTAACACTCAAGACACGCCAAATGGTACACCGTATTTCCAAAAGTATGTGAACACCTGAGTATTGAACTTCCTATTCCAAAACCATGGGCATTAATATTGAGTTGTTCCCTCTTTGCCGCCATTCTTCTGCGAAGGCTTTCCACCAGATTCTGGAGCGTGGCTATGGGGATTTCTGATCATTCAGCCACAAGAGCACAAAAGGTTGGACACTGATATCAAACATGAAGGCCTGGAGCAAATAAATAAATAAATAAATAAATAAATAAATAAATGGTCAAGTACATCCCAAAAGTGTTCAATGGGGTAGAGATCAGGGTTCTGTGAAGGCCAGCAAGCTTGGTAAACCTTGTCTTCATGTAGCTCCCTTTGTGGTAAAGCTTAAAGCTACATCATACAAAGACATCCTATACAATCGTATGCTTCCAACTTTGTGGCAACACTTTGGAGAAGAACCACATATGGGTATGATGGTCAGGTGTCCACATACTTATTGGCTATACAGTGTATGTTATTTATTTATATTGTTTATGCCGCTACAGACACTCCCGGTTTGTTTGGAAAGGTGCAGCAAAATTTTCATTTTTAAAGGCTGTTTAACCTGTAAGGCTGCATCCCGCCCCTAAAGCGCACAACCAGATATAAGGCTGTTGTATACCTGCCATAATTATACACTCTAACCACAGCTATACACCACATATCTTACATGGGTAAAAAAAAAAAAAAAAAAAAAAAAAAAAACCTGTTTCCTTCTGAGAAAACCCAGACTCAAGAACACAGTTGGCACAACTTACTTTTTTTTTATTTTATATACGCTGCTTGTTATTGTTGTTTGCACAAATATACTGTATTGTATATTAGGCCATGTCAAAATAATACACACAACAGGTATACGACCATAGTTTTGAACATCAATAGAGATATGTCCAAATTCATTCATTCATTCATTCATTTCAAATCCTATTTTATTTAATCACCCTGTTTCTATGAAATAAAGTTGTTAGGGTTTGGGTTGGATATTTAGGTGCTGTTTTCATATATTTCTAAGTGTTTAAAAACAGTGTGCATTTTTATAAACATCAAATCCAATGAGTTGAACTCTTCACCTTACAGGAAGACTCTGTACTAACTTAGTTAACTATCGACTTTAGCCAGAAAATGTCATATTTGGTGCACATTTATCTCAGTGACAAACTATCTGAGTGACAAAAACACTCTTTCAATCACTGTAGCTCCAAGGAAACTTGCACTTATTGCAATATTGGCGTCTAGACTAAAATAAATGTGCACATACTGTAAATAAAAACAAATACAAACACAATGCAAGTGCTTCTTCCCCGCCTGTCAATAACTTTGTCAAAAAGTCTTTTTATTGTTATTTTTTTTATATATATATACTCACTTGCTCAGATGTTGTAAAGCCAGGTCTGGAGTGAATGGCTCACTTCCGGGTTGGTGATGTGGCTGTATGACGTATGCGGAGTGCTGAATAAGTCCCTACTCCCTTTGTAGGTGCACTATATAGGGTGTAAGTAAACGCTTCTACACCCTGTGTAGTGCAGGATGGGTTCAGTAGGGATGTTTTTGGGATTAGGAAGACTTCAGGGGCGCGTTCATGGAGATCAGAGTCCGACCGAAAGGGAGGTGAAGGAATGATTTCTGCTTCCGGCATTGAGAGGCGCAAGTCCATCCACCGCGCATGCGCAAAACAAGGACCGTCATGAAAGAGTGCAACATACAAATGCACGTTTACTTATTACTGGAATAAAGCTGGTGTGACGTTGGACGTTCGATATTCGTAGATGTGTGGAAATTAAGGGACCGTCTCTGAAGTTACATACGACATTGTTAAACACGATTCTAACTTCAATAGCATTTGAAGGGAATGACTTACAGTCATATAACCAACTGTAAAGTGTAATATACATACATATTTATGTATATATTTATGAATTATATATATATATATATATATATATATATATATATGTGTGTGTGTGTGTGTGTGTGTATATATATATATATATATATATATATATATATATATATATATATATATATATATGAATTATTTCATTAATAGGACATCTATTTTTTGAAGAAAACCATTCAATCCAGTTTGGGTCATTTTGACCCCCTTTATGCATTCGTGAAGGGTTTATTGGTTCATGCATTGTAGGGTTAAATATCAAAAATCTAAAAGTTGTGCGTCATACCCGACACCTAGATGAACACTTTACAGTTGGTTGTGTGACCGTAAGTCATTCCCTTCAAATGCTATTGAGCTTTAAATGATGGTATATTTTGTGCATGGGCCCATTCTGTAGTGAAATTCATGTCTAATTTAAATGTGATTTAATAGCTTCTTTTGATAAATATCAAAAATCTAAAAGGTGTGCATCATACCTGACACCTAGATGAACTCTTTACAGTTGATTGTGTGACTGTACAGCATTCCCTTGCTATTGAAGTTAGAAACGTGTATAACAATGTCGTATGTAACTTTAGAGACGGTCCCTTAATTTACGCATATCCGCGAATATCGAACGCCCAATGTCACACCAACTTTATTCCAGTTTACTTATTTTGAAAAAAGATATTAAACATGTTAATAATTTGTCCACTCTAGAAAACAAGAAGGCTAAAAAAAAAAAAAAAAAAAGCTTGGATGTCTGTGCTAAAGCTGGTGTTTTATGTAATTTTATGTACTACAAAAAATTTTTGTCCCCTCCAACATTGTTTATATAGAAGAATTTCTTTGATCAGATTATGATTTAAATATGATTATTAAGTACTCCATCAAGTCCAATCAACAGTTAAAATAATGAAAGTGATTATAAGAAGTGTTTTAAGCCATCAAAGGCCTAATAATGACTCTGAAATGTATTTCTATCATGAAGAAAGACTGACAATGTTAAATCAGCATTTAAACATGATTACGTTGTAATAGAACATGGAATATTTTATTAATCAGAAAATATTCATGTGGGTGAAACTAGGACTCCAGTTCGTGGGAAATCACTGAGCACACATTTCTCACTCTCAGTTTGTATCTTTTCTTCCCAGCTCGCTAATTTGTTATGTCATTTCTTAGCATGTATCCACTATCATTGCCAAGCTTTATGAGTGGTCCATTGTTTAAACTGCAGAAGTTCGATAAATACAGAACATCGTACGCAAAGACCTGTGTGCGCAAATGTGCGAGTACTGATAAGACCACCTGTGTTAAAGAAGTTGCACCAATGTTCTAGGATATGTGTGTGTTAGTATGGTATATTTTCAGAAGCAAACGTGCAAGAAATCAATTGGTATACGTTGAGAAATCAAAATGAGTTCTAATCATGTATAACCAATGTATGAGATATTAGAAAAGAAACAGTATATTATTCAGAGAAACTAAACTCAAAGTAGCTCAAGCTGGTGTGACTATCATGTGAAATCACTGAGTGCACATTCCTCCACTGGAAAGTGTATCTTTTTCTTCTAGGCTTGAAGATCTCACTCTCTGAACCTGCTTTAAAAAAAGTATGCTGGCTGAGTTATAGATAAGATACAAAGAAAGAAACATAACTGTGTCGAAATGACAGAAATGTGATTAGAAGTAACCATGGGAAAACCCCACCCAACAAGGTCATTGTTTTAAGATGGTATGTATACATGAGCTATGATTGTGCCGAGGCAGGCCCTTTGCAAACCGAGTCAGCTCTTGTTACTATGGTAATAAAAGTCTAAACTCTTTTTACCATCAAAAACCTCGAGACTCAAATGTTTTTTTTTATTTTTGCTGAAGGGGATTCCACAACAATCACCAATCTTTTTGTTATATAATTACATCCTATCAAAACTACCAATTAAGCTATCCAGTTTCCATAATCTTTTCCCCCACAATTTTATTCTGATTTTTAAAAAGTTTCTAAAAGAGTATTTGCTACAGTAATTGATGCTGTTCCAAACAAAGTTAATACACCTTTAAATACATGCATGGTGCAAATTGGGCAGGGGATGCAGATCCTCCATCCTGCAAGCACCAAAAATAGGCATAGATGCAATAATTTCATGAAGATTTGGAAGTGTCTGGAAGGTTTCACTTTGTGCTTATGCATACCTCTCTGGGTTTTTTGTTTGCTTGTTTGTTTGGTTGGTTGGTTTTGTCTTTGCTGCAGCGTCATGGCCATGAAAGCAAATCTCATGCTTTATTTTGTATAGCACTCAAAGCATACTGACATAAAAGTTTGTTTCATGTTGGCATGTTGCAGAGTGTCATCACAGCAACACTCTCAACTTATTTAGTTCCCCTACTCTCCACCCACTGTCCAGTTCTATCCGTTGAGTTAAGGCTCATTTAAGACTCAGACTAAACCTCCAGCAATGGATGTTTAATGATGGGAGCTACGCTATATGACACATACCCAACTGAGGTTCTTCCCCAATCTGGTTTGAAGTCATGGTTTATCTAGGTTGGAGTGGAAGAACTCGAGTGTCCTGCACAGAGCTCTGACCTCAACCCCACTGAACACCTTTGGGATGAACTGGAATGAAGACCTCCTCACCCAACATCAGTACCTGATCTAGTGGAAAGCCTTCCCAGAAGAGTGGAGGTTATTATAACAGCAAAAGTGAACTAAATCTAAAATGGGATGTACAAAAAGCACGAGTGTAATCATCCGGTGTCCACAAACCTTTGGCGATAAAGTGTACGTTGCTGTCGTCCCATTGATCGAAAACACCTGACTCTAATTTCAGCTTCAAATTAACTGCTAATCCTAGAGGTTCACTTACTTTTGCCACTCACAGATATGTAATATTTGATCATTTTCCTCAATAAATAAATGACCAAGTATAACATTTTTGTCTCATTTGTTTAATTGGGTTCTCTTTGTCTACTTTCACAACTTGATGATATTTTACATGATATTTATGCAGAAATATAGAAAATCCTAAAGGTTTCACAAACTTTCAAGCAACTATCAATCTATCTATCTATCTATCTATCTATCTATCTGTCTATCTATCTATCTATCTATCTATCTATCTATCTATCTGTCTATCTATGTATCTATCTATCTGTCTATCTATCGAACTATCTATCTATCGATCAATCTATATATCTATCTATCTGAAAGTAGTCTCAGGAATCCTCACACCAACAATGAAGTTATTTTAAAAAGTGAGGAGTTTTAGTCTCACAGTCATTACACAGGACTATTTGACTGCTATTTCTGTTATTATTAGCCATTTTGGATTGTTGAAAATTCACTCTCAGCTGTTCAAACAGAGAAGCTAAACAAACGAAACAAACATTAGGAGGTCTTCCTGCAAAACATCTTACTGAAACTGTTCAAACTTTTATAGAAACCCACTCATCGCGAGGTTTTTTATTCAAACATATTCATACTCGTGGTCTCGTTCAAATGTACGATTCTGTAAATTTTAATGTAAATGTAATTGCTAAAATATCATCTTCCTAATTTGTGAGATTACATCATGAATGATGCACAGGCTGTTGTTACTGATGTTTAGTTTCAACATACAAAAATAGGATCATACCTCAAATAAAAAATGCTCATGTTTATGCTCTTGCATGCATAGTGTCCTCACTTATGGACAGTCAATTTAAGACTCGTTTTTTATATTTTAGGAAACTCTAAGATGTAAATGAACTCCAAATCACGTGAAAATATTACTGTAACTTAACATCAACCTCTGTAGCTCTCTAGACTATTTATTGTTCTCAATCTTGACTAACTTTATACATAAAAAAATTAAAGGCAAATTTATAAAATGAAAGTTTTCTGGCCAGACTCAAACAAAAACTAGGTTATTATTATTGTTATTATTTTTATTATTATTATTATTATTATTATTATTATTATTATTACTACCACTTTGTATCATGCACAAAGCCCTAAACTGTGTAAATTTTGTATGATCAGAAATCATTTATTTTAAAACATTTCTTCAGCATTACATATTTATTTATTTATTTATTTATTCTTTCAGGCTTACTGTTTTAGCCCTAACCCCCCCCCCCCACCCCAAAAAAAAAATTCACTTGTTTTTATATACAATATATAAATATTTGATATTTACATATTTAGATGGAATCAATGGTAAGTTTAAAAAAAAAAGAAAGAAAATGTAAAGAATCTGGACATATGTATAAATATTTTATGCATGAAAGGGTTAAATTCTGCACCCTTCACAGGGTCCATTCATACTAGACAAAGATGTTCCCGCAAATGTATTGTCTACCAACCTATTTGTACACTTAATGTGTGTGTGTGTGTGTGTGTGTGTGTGTGTTATTTTTCTGAAAGAACAGCTTTGCAGCTGCTCCAGCAGGACACAGAGATGTGGGGCTTTATGCTGTAGTCCTGTCTCATGCTGTGCTCACATCTCACATTCAAATAAGGTCCACAGAGAGGGGGGGAGCGGGGGGGATAGAGAGAGGGGGAAAGGGAGAGAGAGAAAGAGAGAGGGGAGAGAGAAAGAGAGAGGGGAGAGAGGGAGAGAGAGAGAAAGAGAGAGGGGGGAGAGAGAGAGAGAGAGAGAGAGAGAGAGAGAGAGAGAGAGAGAGAGAGAGAGAGCAGAATGGCCTTTGCCTCAACTGGTTTAATTGCTAGAGGCTTTGTTCCTTGAGTTTTTCAGTTTCTCTGCTTGTAGAAACAGAACTTACAAAATAACAGACAAAAAGTTGACAGAATCATATTGCAACTAAATAACAGGTTCTAAAAACTCACAACTGAGAAACTAATGTAATAATATAACGTGCACTTTAACACAGCTGCACATTTTGTAGTTTTTAATGTAGAGGAATATTTTCAAGAAACTTTATTTTCCTATTAATTTTCTATTTCCTATTACTTTTCTATTATTTTTTTTATTGTAATTTTTCTATTAAAGCAGCTCTGACAATAGTTCTGCTGTAAGACAAAGCTTTGGTTTATATTAATACACTTATATTTTTATTAGTTTATATTAGCACACTTTGCCTTTGTTTGTGAAAATGTATTAGATGTAATTCCAATTATTTGCTATAAAACAGGATTTTGGTGACTGACGAGTATTTTCAGATAGTACAATGCATGGTAGGCTGATTGGCATGTCTAAAGTGTCCGTAGTGTATGAGTGTGTGTGAGTGTGTATGTGATTGTGCCCTGCGATGGATTGGCACCCTGTCGAGGGTGTACCCTGCCTTGTGCCCCATGCTCCCTGGGATAGGCTCCAGGTTTCCCGTGACCCTGAAAAGGAGTAAGAGGTAGAAGATGGATGGATGGACAGAAGCATTGCAACATCTAGAAAGTTTGAAATGTATGAAAAAGCTCTATTTTGGTTTCATCTGACTATAGAACCCGATCCCATTTGAAGTTCCAGTAGTGTCTGGCAAACTGAACACGCTTGAGTTTGTTTTTGGATGAGAGTAGAGGCTTTTTTTCTTGAAACCCTTCCAAACAACTTGTGATGTAGGTGACTTCATGGAATTTAGAATTTATGGTCTACTGACATAAGTTAGAATTTATGTCAGTTGAAAGTATATTTATTATTTATGAATATAGTAAATAAGTCAAATGCACATTACATGATCTAATGATATTTAATTAACTAGAAATTGGAAATAGGTTAATGTTTATTACCTAATTAGCCAAGTTAGTGGAAAATTCTGTAATAAAATTCTGTAATTGCAACATGTTTTTCAAGCCCAATCTAGAAGTTGAGCTGGACATTCCTGCTGGCTCTCGGTTCACCACACTGAGTGAGGTGCAACAGTTTACTGAGTGTTTGTGATGTGAGGAAGAAAAGAAACAGAGTAATAATTTGACACAGATCTTGCCTCTACTGCTAAGACTGCCTTCTACAAGGAAAAGCTGGAAACTTCCGCAAGCTCCACAACATATTTTCTTCACTACTCAACCCACCAGCTCCTCCTGCTCCGGCCTCCCTGACTGCTGAAGGCTTTGCCACCTTTTATGATTAGAAGATTGAAAAAATCTGCCAGGCTTTCACTTCTACCCCAACTCCTACACCACCCACTGAGGATTCCCCTTCTCCTTTACTGGCACATCTTTCTAATCTAGCAACAAAATAGATCCTGCAATCCTACCACCTGCCCATTGGATCCAATCCCTTCCACAATGTTCCAGACCGTCTCACAAGACCTCCTTCCCTTCATCACGACTATCATCAATGGCTCCATATCATCTGGTCATGTATCAACTACATTCAAGAGAACAAGGGTTATTCCAATCCTGAAGAAATCCAATCTAGATCACTCTGACATCGGCAACTACCGTCTGGTATCACTTCTCTCTTTTCTTTCTAAAATCCTTGAATGCACTACAATCAACTGTCTCTCTATCTCTCACAGAACAACCTACAAGATCCTAACTAGTCTGGCTTCAAAGTGACAGATTCCACAGAAACTGCCCTTTTGGCTGTCACTGAGAAGTTGCATGCTACTCAATCAGCCAAACTGCCATCAGTCCTCATCCTCCTTGACCTTTCAGCAGCATTTGACACAGTAAACCACAAGACTCTCTTGTCCACCCTCACGAGTCTTGGAATTCATGGTGCAGCATGGCAGTGATTTGCTTCCTACCTGGAATGTCGCTCATACCAGGTGATGTGGAGGGAATCCACATCTGCTCCCCGCAGCTCACCACTGGTGTCCCACAAGACTCAGTACTTGGTCCTCTTCTATTCTCACTCTATACTCAATCTCTTGGTGAGGTCATATCCTCACATGGTTTCTCATACCATTGCTATGTGGATGATACTCAACTCATCCTCTCCTTCCATCCCTCAGATCCTCTTGTTTCTGCTCGGATCTCAGCATGTCTGGCAGACAGCTCATCATGGGTGGCAGCTCATCAGCTGAAACTCAATCCCAGCAAAACTGAACTACTGTTCATCCCAGGTGATTCATCACCATGTCAGGATCTTGTTATCTCCCTGGACAACTCTCTGATCCCACCTTTGGTTACTGCATGCAACCTTGGGGTAACCATGGACAATCAACTGTCCTTTTCCTCTCACGTTGCTAATCTGACATGCTCATGTTGATTTCTCCTTTACAACATCAGAAGGCTTCGTCCATTTCTATCCATAAAGGCCACTCAGATGTTAGTTCAGTCTCTTGTCATTTCAAGACTGGACTACTGCAACTCACTCCTGGCAGGTTTTCCTCTGAGCCCCATCCGACCTCTGCAACTGATCCAAAATGCAGCTGCTCAACTTGTTTTCAACCTTCCTAAGTTGTCTCACACCACCCCATTGCTATGCTCTCTACACTGGCTTCCTGTAGCTGCCAGCATCAGATTTAAAACTCTGATACTTGCCTACAAAGCCAAAAATGGACCAGCACCCACTTACTTCAAATCACTTATCACACCACACATTGCCCCACGCTCCCTCCAAACCTCTAGCACCGCTCGACTGGTGCCACCATCTCTCAGGGTACAAGGAAGGCATGCATCAAGACTCTTCTGTTCTGGCACCTAGGTGGTGGAATGAACTTCCCCTAGATGTCCGAACAGACCTACCTCTTCAAAAGTACTTAAATTAGCACTTTTCATATTTAATTTTTTTTTTTAATTAAATTACCTCCCAACAGAGTTTTAAGACTGATGGGATTTTTAGTTTGTGACCTAGTGAACCAGTATCAAGATGTATTTATTGATAGAGACTTTAAAGCACTTCTGTAAGTCGCTCTGGATAAGGACGTCTGCCAAATGCCATAAATGTAAATGTTCATGTAAATGTAAATGGAAATGAGTAGTAAAGGGGGCACCAATGGTTTAAAAAAATATATATGTTCATCAAACATTTTTGATGCAAAATAACTCCACATGGAGGCATCTAACAGCCTTTTCCCATTAGGCTGGTAGATTCCAACTTTATTTGTTGTGGTAAGTTTAGACATAGCATTCCTTATGCAACCAATTAAGAGAGCATTTATTTTGCCAGCTGTCACCAGCCTGAGGCAGGATTTGCCATTTCTTGTTATCCTGGGAAAAATATTCATGACTCAACTCACAGTTACATTTAAATTCAAATAAGGGAAGATTAAAGTATAGGCGAGTGCAGAAACAGCCACAACAACTTGTTTAGACCCTGTTTCTGTAAAGTTACGTGATAAGGAAGTGTTGGGATGTTGAGAAGTCTGAGAACTACAATATGGAAGTTCATTTCTAACAGATAGAAAATAGAAATAAAAATATTTTTTTTAACAGCAACGTGATAGGCTGTTGAGGCCTATTACCTCAAAAGTTTGTTTAATTTTCTTTCAGTTTTGCTTTGGATTTGTGATTAGTTATTTGGAACTAGCCATTGATGACTGATCCCATTTTCAGACATTGATCATTTGGCTATACCTCCCATTCACACAATGAGGATAGAAATTATACTTGTGCTTGAAAGGAATAACATATATCATGTATTATAGGTATGAATTCCATCCATTCTATACCGATTATCCTTCTTCAGGGTCAAGGGGGATCCTGGAGCCTATCCCAGGGAGCATCAGGCACAAGGTGGGGTACACCCTGGACAGGGTGCCAGTCCTGGCACATACACATACACAGATGGACTGGCACATACACATACACATTCACACACCCATTCATACACTACAGACACTTTGGACACTTTGGACATGCAAATCAGCCTACCATGCATGTCTTTGGACTGGGGGAGGAAACCGGAGTGCCCAGAGGAAACCCCCGCACACACAGGGCCACGGTGGGAATCGAACCCCCGTGAGGCGAACCTGCTAACCATTAAGCCACCGTAAACTACAGTATATACACAAATATACTGATACAGTAATTAGGTTATCCTGCTAAACAGCTGTGAACTATGCATAATATAAGATTTAAGATACATAAGATGTTCACTACTTGCATACCCCATCATCATATGTTAAAATTTTGAGATGTCAGAATTTTGAGACCAGTACATCAGAACTTTAAGATAATAAGTCAGAATTGTGAAATAATGCAGAATTTTGAGATAATAAGTCAGAATTTTGATATACAGTAGGAACTCGAATGAATTGGAAGCTTAAGTGATAAGTTTGAGAGAGTGAGTAAAGGTTTTGAGATAATGTGTCATTTGAGATTATTCTGAGTTAAAAGTCAGAATTGTTTTGAGAAAGAAAGTAAACACAATTGAGATAATAGGTGACAATGTTGAGATAAGAAGACAAACATTTTAAGTCATAGGTTTGAAAGAGTAAGTAAAGATTTTGAGATAAGTCTGAATTTTGAGATAATAAATACAATTCTGAGATAAGCCAGAATTTTGAGATAAAAAGTGAAACATTTTGAGAGAGTAAGTAAAAATATTGAAATAAATCAGAATTTGGGGATGTTAAGTCATATGTTTGAAGCAACTTCAAAACTTGAAGTTTTATGTAGATTTTTTTCACATGGTGAAAATGAGCTTATTTAAAATATAAAACTGGATTATCCATATATGAGATTGGGCCCTGGGGCACCAGCCAATGGGGGCCACCAAATGATTAAGACTAGACTTTAAAATATTTGTCATATATTCTCTCTCTCTATATATATATATATTATTTACTGTAAGAGATGCTTGCCTTATTTGGTATATGTGTGCAATGATTTTTTAGACATACTCTGTAATGGTTTTGCATGTAGTCCAAATACAGGTTATTTATGATGGAAATAATGACATTTAGCATGACATGTTGCACTGACATGTGAGTTACATTCAGATTTGAGCACCAGAAAGGGCTAGGATGGCATTTGTAGGCCCATGTCTATTGAGGGTGTCAGGATTTTTGGTTGGGTCTTTTTTCTGTAGTATGTGTGGTGAACCTATATTTTAGTTATAAGTTCATGTAAATCTATGGTCTTTATAGCCATAGTAAATGTAAATTTTTTATGTGTAAAGTGGGAAGAGGGGGGGCACTTCAAGTGCGGTCACCCTAGGACCACACTGTGTTAATTCAGGTCTCTTAATATACCTGTACTGTGTGTCCATAACAATGATTCAAAAGTTTTGAGTGTCACACAGTGTAAACTAGGCATACAAATCACTGTGATGCTTTGTGTCATGGTAGCGCCAATGAGCACAGAACTACACTACCAATCAGCCCCAGCATGTCACATGTCACTAATCACTTTCACCAGTGTTTCTTTATACCTTGTTGGCACCACTATTTAAGTTCTAGTCTTTCAGTGTCTCCCTGACTCTTTGCTGCCCCCTCTGGCTCCGCTAAGTGCATTGCTCCACCCTCTGGCTTCAAAGAGGACGTCGCTCTCCCTCTGACCTCACAGAGGATGTGGATCTACCCTCTGGCTTTGTTGAGGGTCACTCCCCCTTCTGGCTTCATGGTGGCCCTCCACTTAGCTATGCGGAAGAAATTGCTCTAACCTCACTGCCTTGTGGAGAACGTTGTGTCTTCCGCAAGCTATGCTAAGGGTATTGCTCTCAAGGAACCTAGGCGGCCTAAGGTACAGTGGCCATATTAGGACATCATCATATATCAAGTGTCAGGTATTAGTTATCAGGTATAAGTGTCAGGTATCAGTTATCAGGTGTCAGATATCAGATGTCAGCTGTCAGGTTATTGGTTGTCAGGTATCAATTTCAGGTGTCAGATGTCTGGTATCAGATATCAGATGTCAGTTGTCAGGTTTGAAGCAGCAGGTATCACGCGTTGGTTTTCAGGTATCAGATATTAGATGTTAGTTGCCAGGTAGCAAGTGTCAGGTGTCAGATGTCAGGTATCAGAAATTCAATTCAATTTTATTTGTTTAGCACGTTTAACAATGGACACTGTCACAAAGTGTTACGCCACGGCCAGCAGATGGCACTGCGGCACGGCTTCTGACTGGTCACGTGACTCTTTTGTTTTCGTTTGCTTCCTGCTTGGACATTGGACGAGGAGGTCGTCCCGTTGCCCTGCACGGCCGAGGAAGCTGTCCTGCTGCCCTGCCCAGCCGAGGAGGCCGCCCAGCCCTCCAGTCCCGCTGGGGACGCTGCCCAGCCCTCCAGTGCCGCCGGGGGCGGCGCCCAGTGTTCCAGAGCTGCCGGGGGCGGCGCCCAGCATTCCAGGGGTGGCGCCCAGCGTTCCAGTGCCGCCGGGGATGGCGCCCAGCGTTCCAGTGCCGGCGCCCAGCGTTCCAGAGCCGCCGGGGGCGGCGCCCTGCGTTCCAGAGCTGCCGGGGGCGGCGCCCTGCATTCCAGAGCCGGCGCCCAGCGTTCCAGTGCCGCCGGGGGTGGCGCCCAGCGTTCCAGTGCCGCCGAGGGCGGCGACCTGCGTTCCAGAGCCGGCGCCCAGCATTCCAGTGCCGCCGGGGGCGGCGACCTGCATTCCAGAGCCGGCGCCCAGCGTTCCAGTGCCGTCGGGGGCGGGGCTCCGACTTTCAACCCCAGTGGGGGTGCTGCTCCGCCCCTCTGCTGCCCGACGGAGGCTGCCTCGCTTTCCGTGGCAGCGAGAGACAGCTCGCACAGGGGCCCGGGACCCCCGTTGGAGGGGGGTTCTTGGTGCTCCGGGAGGAGCACCCTTTGGAGGGGGGTTCTGTTACGCCACGGCCAGCAGATGGCACTGCGGCACGGCTTCTGACTGGTCACGTGACTCTTTTGTTTTCGTTTGCTTCCTGCTTGGACATTGATTTAAGTCTGATCATGTCTCTGATTTGCCCCAGGTGTCCATGTTTTGGTTTGATTATGTTGACTATTTAAAACCCTCCGTGACTGCGCACTTCGCGCAGTATTATTTGGTTTACATTTGTCATGTCGAGGAAGTATGACAGTATGTGCTAACGTGTAGCATGCTAGCGGTCGTAGCTAGATGTCCTGAGTTTAAGTATAGTCAGTAGAGACCGCACTCCCTGTGTTTTGTTTGTCTGCTAATTAATAAAGACTTTGAGCTGCACCTGCATCCGCCTCCAGTCCCAATATGTTTCGTAACACAAAGCAGCTTTACAGAAATATATAAATTTAGGATAGAAATTAAAAAGTTTTAAATGGATCCCTAATGAGCAAAACAGAGGTGAAAAACTCCCTGAGACCATATGAGGAAGAAACCTTGAGAGGAACTAGACTCAAAACGGAACCCATTCTCATCTGGGTGAAAACAATAGTGAAATTATAAATATTTTTCCTCTATATCCGTGTGCTATATGGTCAAAAAGTGCAATTGTGTAACCAGGAAATTCATTATAGTTTTAACATGATTTTGTTTAAGATATCAATTGTTCCCTGATGGAGACTTGAGCGCAAAACTTTTTGCATCAATTGCAATCCATTGCTATTTGAGGTCCAACAAATAGCCTGCACCTTTTGATCAAAGTAGAGATGCATAGAGAAGTTACCATTTACTTCAAGAAACTAATAATGGTCAGTCAAAAAAAGACCTGAGCCAGGAGAGGGCCATTCCCTTAACTCCAACAACATTTTCTAGTCTATCAAAGAGAATAGTATGATCAATGGTATCAAATGCTGCACTAAGGTCAAGCAATACAAGCAACGAGACACAACCCTAATCAGAGGCCAATAGTTAGTCAATAGTCATTTACCACTTTAATCAGCGCTGTCTCTGTGCTGTGATGAAGCCTAAATCCTGAGTGATACATTTAAAGAATGCTATTCCTATGTAGGTATGAGCATAAATGCTGTGCTACAGCCTTTTCTGAGATCTTGGAGATAAAGGGGAGATTTGTGCTGGTGTTTGTAACTATACATTTCTTAAGCTTGTGCATTTCTTTCTGAAGGCTTCTAATTGGTCTAATCCTTATGGTACAACATATGAGTAAAAAATAACTGTAGTTCTGTGTTTCTAACAATTTGCTACTATGTTAGTTCAAACAAATTAAAGGAGAACAATTAAATAACTGATTTATGGTCCTAATAAACTGATTGTAAGTATTTCTTATTTTATCATCTACAGGCTACAGTTTCAGTTTTAAAGACAGGACAAGATCATTTCCAATAAGGAAATTTTCAGACCATTTTAAAATCATTGAAATAACGGATACTCATATTAAATGTGCCATGTGTAATAAATTATGAATAGTGTTGGTAAACTCAGCACAAATAATTGGTGTTATTTCATCAACCCCTACCTGGGATCTTTAGGCTTCATGTAGCTCGTTAAACAAAACAAAATACTAAAATTCACTTTTTTATATCTCTGAATATTATATTTTGTACCTTGATGTGGATGATAAGCACTCTGTGGCTTTGGATGCTGCAATGGCTGTGGAATATATCCACTCTATGAAAATAACACATGAGGATCTAAAACCCCCCCCCATTGTCCTGGTATTATATATATATCTACCAAACAAATTTAGCAGTCCTCCAAAAAAGTTTCCTGGCTGATTGGGGCAAGGCAAATATCAGGGATACAGTATTGCTGACTCAAAGGAGCAGGTGTCTTACCCGTACTGCGGGACCAGTTGGAGGAACTTTTTTATACATAACACCTAAATGCCTAATTGACTTGTAAAAAAACCTCATGTGGTCACTAGGTGCTACATACCAGAAACTGTTCAGAGTGTGATTAACTTCGGAAGTGAAAAACCATGAAGAACTCAAGCAGTTTGATGTTCAAACAGACCAACTGTTCATAGATGAGATTAGCCTCAGAAAATGTGGATGCTCTGGGGGCATACATTTTTTAAATTGCATTGGAAAATTCAGCAAGCTGATTCAGCAATTCCATCAGCAAGAGACAGGAATTTACCACCCCTTCAGCTGTACTAGGAAAGTTATGAAGGAGCATTTCTTCTGCTATGTCTCTGAAATAATGGTTTGCTACTAGAGATAGCGAGGCTCCTCGCACTCACAAGCCAGTCCTTCAGCATAATTCATGAGACGTTCATCCACAGGACAGAGCATGCTAACAGAATCTAAAACAAACATTGCACTATGAGTTTCATTTAAGTGTTTTAAAACATAAGCTTTAATGTAACATCCATGAAAAGTATTTTGACATTCTGTAAATATGATGAGTACTACACATGGACATGAGTACTGGTGCATTTAATCCTGATCTTGTCATGTTTATTCAGCCAAATTCTTCATGATTATTTTGAATGCATTAAGTCATAATTCATAAAGAATAAAGTACATGCACAATTTTTAAAAAAATGATCTTACCTGGTTATGGTGCATTGTAGAGTAGACCAGGCGTTCAAAAGGGACCTCGAGAATTGTGCTGTTTAGAGATCTTATGGTTGTTCCACATCATCCTCTCCATGTACAGCTCATATTGGTTAGGGGAAGGTGTGTGTATTGTAAACAAGTTCTGGTAAAAGGTATGAATATTGTCAAGTATTAGGCTTCATTTTTACCAAAGGCAAATTGTACCATGATATTTAAGCAGTGCTGTAATTCTTGCTTATATAAAAAAAAATCAGATTATATTAGTTGTTATTATTTTCCAGTTCCTCACAGATTTAAGTAATGAAATATATATATATATATATATATATATATATATATATATATATATATATATATATATATATATATAGTGTAGGGAAATAGCCCGTGAGGGGCGGAGCACAGACACACAGGAAGCGGTTTGTCAGGTGATAAGGGGGGGTTGCTTTTATTTTCTTCATTTTTGTGCTTTAGGGGTGCGTGTGTGTGTGTGTGTGTGTGTATGGGTGTGTAGGGGTTTGCGTGCGGCTGGCATTGCAGAGTTCTTCCGGGGGTGTGTCGGTGCTTCCCCGGACACGTGAAGCCTTCCTCGTGCTGTCAGGCAACGCCGGGTGTGTGTGTTCAGCAAGCAGCGGCCTCATCTGGGTCCGAGTCGTCTGTGAGAGAGAGAGAGAGAGGGAGAGAGAGTGAACACACACACGCACAGAGAGAGAAAGAGGGCGATTTGAAAATGCCGAAAAAAGGTCAAACAAATAATGGTTGTTTGGGCGAAGCGACCCGCACATGTCACCCGAGATACTCATCTTCAGACGAGCAGAGGAGTGGCCTCTTATACTCTTCCCTCGTCTGCTGGATGGTGGATTTTTCCCGAACGGCGCACCAGTCACCGGCTGGAGGTGTGTCGGTGGCTCCGCCCTACCGTCACGTGTTTTTGGGTTGCTGTCGGTTTTGACGCGGGCCTGTCTCTTCCGTGCCTGCGTGGTAGTCGGAGAAGGAGTGATTTTACTACCTTGCGTGCTGGCTGTTGGTCCGTCGTGACAGTACCCCCCCCAGCTCCGAGCCTACTACCACTGCGTGGCGGGCCCAGAGTGCGTCTCGTCGTGAGAGTCCATCTGCATTACCGTGGTGGGCCCCCCGCCCAGTGCTGGACCTGGAACGAGAAATCTTGCAAGGCCAAGAACCACCGGTTACCCTGGCGTTGGTGTCCTTGGCCTTGGCCATCCACTGGAGTGTGGCGTGGTCGGGCACTAGGACGAAGTGCCGGCCAGCCAGGTAGTACCGTAGTTCCTCAATGGCCCATTTAATCGCTAGGGCCTCTCTCTCCACGGCCGCATATCTCTTCTCAGCTGGGGACAGCTTTCTGCTAATGTAGAGGACCGGGTGCTCCTCCCCGTCAAAGGTCTGTGAGAGGACCGCGCCCAGCCCGGTCTCGGATGCATCTGTGTGCACAGTGAATGGGAGGGCGAAGTCTGGGTTACGTAGCACGGGGCTGCTGGTGAGGGCTTCCTTTAGGGCCTGGAATGCTCGCTCGGTGTCTGTAGACCATTTCACCCGATCCGGCTGGCCTTTCTTTGTGACATCTGAGAGGGGGGAGGCTATGGAGGAGAAGTTAGGCACAAACCTACGGTAGTACCCCGCCAACCCCAAGAAGGCACTTACCTGTTTTTTTTTATGTCAGCCGAGGATAACCCTTTACGGCTTCAATTTTCTTCGCCTGGGGCTTGAGCAAGCCCCGGCCAATACGGTACCCAAGATACTGTGCCTCGGTCAGCCCCAAGTGACACTTTTTGGGATTGGCGGTCAGCCCGGCCTTCCGGAGCTCTTTCAGGACTTCCTCCAGGTGGAACGGGTGGTCCGACCAGGTGGAGGAGTGAATGACCACTCGAGGGAGGGGATAGCTGTCGAATTCCGACACCTGGTTCAGTTTCCAGAATCATTGCACAGCTGCATGCTTCCGTCGGGCTTCGGTACGACCACGATGGGGCTGGACCAGGGGCTATTGGACTGTTCAATGATGTTATCTCGTAGCATCTGGTCAACTTCCTCCTCTGTTGGAGGGCCTCCGGGACCCGATAGGGCCGCTGCCCTACCACCACTCCCGGTGGGGTCTTGATTTCGTGGTGTACCAGCTGGGTCATTCCTGGGGAAGTAGAAAATACATCAGTGAACTGCCCTACTAGCTCTGATAATTCCTGTCTTTGCCCGGGCGTGAGGTCTTCCCCCAGCTGGACCAAGGCACTTTCCTCCTTGCCTGTCTCTATGGTCGCGAACGCCGACACCACTGGTGCTGGCTCTACCCATTTCTTTAGCAGGATTATGTGGTAGGTTTGTATGTCTGCTCGCTTACCGGGCTGTTGCAGGCGATAGTTTACGGCCCCTTTTCTCTCAAGGACGGTGCATGGCCCTTGCCACCGGGCCAGGAACTTACAGCCACTGTTCGGTACCAGGAGGAGCACCCGATCACCAGGCGGAAACTCCTGGGGTTGTGCTGGGCAGTCGTACACTCATTTCTGCTGCTCTTGGGCGGCTCTTAGGTGCTCCTGTATGATCGGGGCTACTCGGTCGATCCTCTCCTGCATTTCCTATACGTATTCAATGACTGAGCGGAACGGGGAGGGCTATTCCTCCCAGGCCTCCCGGGCCACGTCAAACAGTCCTCGAGGCCGCCGCACAAAGAGGAGCTCGAAAGGGGTAAAACCCGTGGAGGCTTGGGGGCACTCCCGGACGGCGAAGAGGACGTAGGACAGGAGGAGGTCCCAATTCCTCTCTTCTTCATTCACCACCCTCCATAACATCTGCTTTAGGGTTTGATTAAATCTCTCGACGAGCCCATTGGTCTGGGGGTGGTAGACAGATGCCTTTAGGTGTTTTACCTGCAACAGCCGACACAGATCAGACATTAGCTTAGAGACAAAGGGCGCACCTTGGTCGGTCAGGATGTCCTTGGGTATCCCCACCCGGCTGAAGAGGAGCAGCAGCTCTTTTGCAATATTGTGGGAGGTGGCTTTGCGGAGGGGTACCGCCTCGGGGTATCGGGTGGCATAGTCCAGGATAATGAGTATGTACTCGTGCCCCTGGGCGGATTTGGGAAGTGGTCCCACGAGGTCCATGCCGACACGCTCGAAGCGAACGCCTATGATGGGCAGAGGGATAAGAGGCGCCAGCGGGGGCCTTCGTGGGGCGGTACGCTGGCACTGAGGGCATTGCTGACAGAAGCCCCGGACCTCCGCGTCCATTCCCGGCCAAACAAAGCAATCCCTCAGTTTCTCCAGGGTGTTTCGTGCCCCCAAGTGGCCGCCAAGTGGATGGGTGTGGGCCAGGTGCATCAGTATTTGGGTTTTGGGCTTGGGCACTACGAGGAGGTCCATCTGCTCCCCTTGGCGGCAGGCCCGTTGATAGAGGAGGCCACCCCGGACAAGGAAGTAGGATGAGGGAAGCCTCCGGTTAGGGTCCTGGTCAATCCCCTCTATCACTCGCACCTGGGCCCTGCAGTGTTTCAGGCAGTCCTCCTTCTGCTCCTGTCCAAAATTCCCCTGCCGGTTCACCTGGTGAAATACAGACGACATTGGGTTAGAATGTGTGTGTGGCTTACCTTCCGCGGTGGCATCCCCGTCGTCCTTTGCCAAGAAGGCCTGCCGGGCTCGGCTCTCCTTGATGCGCTGAGGTGTCTTGCCGAACCCCAGCGCTGGGTCGGTCGGGAACCCTGGCCAGTCTCCGAGGAGCAGCGGCACCGGGAGATCGGGAATAGCGCCAACTTGGAGGGGCCAGACCCCAGCTTTACTCTGGATCTGGACCTCGGCTGCAAGGACTTCCCGGGTATCCCCATGGATGCAGGTTATGGTGATGGCCCCGCTCCGGCCAAGTTCTTTGGGTAGGACCGTCGGTCGGGTGAGGGTCACGGTGCTCCCGGTGTCCAGCAAGGCGGTGACCGGGTTCCCCTCGACCCACACCGTCAGGGTAGGGGCTTTTGGCGGGTTCGGCGAATGGAGAGCACACCCCGCCAACCATGGCTTTTGGACCTTCTCGGTTGGCTCTAGTTCCGGCTCCGTGGGCATGCGTTCATCCACGGGTGCCTACGGATAGGTGAACTCCGAAGGGTCCTCCATGTGTCTGGACAGCGCTGCCGGTTGGACCAATGGGGCAAAACCCCTAGGGGCGGACTGCGGGCTCGCTGTTCTCCCTGGCCGAGTTCCAGGGTGGCCAGTGCACGCTCCAGGGCAGTCAGGAGCTCCTGGGGTGTCTCCGGCGCATGCACACCCACAGTCTGACGCTCCATGGGTGGTAAAGCCCTCAGGAACGGGTCCATGGCCACATTTTCCGCCACCTCGGTGGCGGTATGTATGTCCGGCTGGAGCCAGCTTTTGGTCATGCGGATGAGGGTGTTCAGCTGTCCGCATGGTCTGGCCCCCGGCCGATAAGTCCATCGATGGAATTCCGCCACGGCCTGGTGGGGAGTTCGCTCACACCACGCCAGGAATCCCTTTTTCATTTCTCCGTAATCTGCTGCTTCCTCTGGCGTGAGGGCGTAATAGGCCGTGCGTGCCTCCCCCGAGAGTAGCGGGCTGAGGAGGTGGGGCCAATCTTTGAGGTCTCATTCTTCGCGGCGGGTGATAATTTCGAAGGTCTCGAAGTAGGCCTCAAGATCTTCTTCAGGGCTTAGAGGGGGAAGCAGGTGGTGGACCTCGTGGCCCGGATCTGGGAGAGGCGCGGCGGCGGCGGGAGTCGCTGTCCTCAGAGCCACTAGCTCCTTGGTTGCGGCTTGTAGGCTTTGGGCGAGCTGCTGTGTGATGGTCTGTTGCTGGATGCTGACCTCCAGCAGGCGTTGTAGCGCGGGATCCATGTTTCCCCCCAATGACCGTAAGGGGGCTGGAAGAATAGAGGAGGAGGGGCAGGGGAGAAAAAAAAGGGGAAAAAAAACAGGCAAAGCCTCTCTTTTTTTTTTTTTTTTTTTTTTTTTTTTTTAGGTGGGTGGGCCTGTGCTCATGCCTACATCCTCCACCAGTTTAGGGAAATAGCCCATGAGGGGCGGAGCACAGACACACAGGAGGCGGTTTGTCAGGTGATAAGGGGGGGTTGCTTTTATTTTCTTCGTTTTTGTGCTTTAGGGGTGCGTGTGTGTGTGTGTGTGTGTGTACGAGGGCTTCCTCGTGCCGTCAGGCAATGCCGGGTGTGTGTGTTCAGCAAGCAGCGCCTCGTCTGGGTCTGAGTCGTCTGTGAGAAAGAGAGAGAGAGAGGGAGAGAGAGTGAACACACACACGCACAGAGAGAGAGATGGCGATTCAAAAATGCCGGAAAAAAAAGGTCAAACAAATAATGGTTGTTGGGGTGAGGCGATGCGCACATGTCACCTGAGATAATACTCTTCGGACGAGCGGAGGAGTGGCCTCTTATACTCTTCCCTCGTCTGCTGAATGGTGGATTTTTCCCGAACGGCGCACCAATCGCCGGCCGGAGGTGTGTCGGTGGCTCCGCCCTACCGTCACGTGTTTTTGGGTTGCTGTCGGTTTTGACGCGGGGCTGTCTCTTCCGTGCCTGCACGGTAGTCGGAGAAGGAGCGATTTTACTACCTTGCGCGCCGGCTGTCGGTCCGTCGCGACAATATATATATATATATATATATATATATATATATATATATATACGCACACACACATATATACACAGTATCTCACAAAAGGGAGTACACCCCTCACATTTTTGTAAATATTTGATTATATCTTTTCATGTGACAACACTGAAGAAATGACACTTTGCTACAATGTAAAGTAGTGAGTGTACAGCTTGTGTAACAATGTAAATTTGTTGTCCCCTCAAAATAACTCAACACACAGCCATTAATGTCTAAACCACTGGCAACAAAAGTGAGTACACCCCTAAGTGAAACACTCTGGATCATGTTTACTCCAACATTAAGCATGCGTATAGAGCCATACCTCTCCCCCACCTCGGCCAATCAGACCATCTCTCCCTCCTGCTCTCCCCTGCCTACACCCCCCTCAGACGCAGTGTCAAGACCACTATAAAGACTGTTACCACCTGGCCTGATGATGCATTCTGCAAACTACAGGACTGCTTCGAACAGACAGACTGGGATTTGTTTGAACATCAAGAGCTAGAAACATTAACAGGAACGGTACTGGACTATATCAAGTTCTGTATCGGAAATGTGACTGTGGGCAAAAACATTCGGGTTTTCCAAAACCAGAAACCATGGATGACCAAACAGGTCCGCACACTACTCAAAGCCCGCGACGCTGCCTTCAGGTCTGGTAATAGAGCTCTGTACAGAGCTGCCCTTGCCAACCTGAAAGGTGGTATTAAGGAAGCTAAGGCGGCCTATAAGAGGAGCATAGAGTCCCACCTGTCCAGCAAAAATAAACGGGAGGTGTGGCAGGGCATACAGAACATCACGAACTACAGAGGCCGTGAGGCGACAACAGGAGACCTGAGTGCGATGCTGGCAGAAGAGCTAAATTGCTTCTTTGCTCGCTTTGAAACATCACAACAACAGCACTCATCTGCTCCAGCCCCACCTCCACCCTCATCTGGCCCCCGTACCAGTCCAGCCCTGCCTCCATCCCCTTCTGGTTCCTGCACCACTCTACTTACTGTGAGGGAACACGATGTTAGACGGATGTTTCTGGCAGTGAACCCCAGGAAGGCTGCTGGCCCAGACGGTGTACCTGGTAAGGTGCTCAGATCATGTGCCCACCAGCTTGCCCACATCTTTACCAGAATTTTCAATCTCTCCCTGGCCCAAGCAGTCATCCCGGCCTGCCTAAAATCAGCCATAATCATCCCAGTGCCAAAGAAGTCGCCCACCACTAGCCTAAATGATTATCGTCCTGTGGCCCTCACTCCAGTTATCATGAAGTGCTTTGAGAGATTGGTTCCTCAGCACATCAAGGACTACCTCCCCCCAGATTTCGATCCTTTTCAATTTGCTTATCGTGCAAACAGATCCACAGAGGATGCTATCGCCATAGCTGTCCACTACGTGTTGAGACATCTAGAGCAGCAACAGAGCTACGTCCGGATGCTTTTTGTGGATTACAGTTCGGCTTTTAATACAATAATTCCGGACATTCTCATCACCAAATTGGTCACCCTTGGCCTCCCCCGCCTCACGTGTGCCTGGATAAAGGACTTTCTCACCAACCGGTCCCAGACAGTGAGACTCGGACCCCACCTCTCCTCCACTCACACGTTGAGCACAGGTTCTCCACAGGGCTGTGTTGAGCCCCCTCCGGTACTGTCTCTACACATACGACTGTAGACCAGTCCACAACAATAATCTTATCATCAAGTTTGCTGACGACACCACAGTGGTCGGACTCATCTCAAAAGGAGATGAGGCAGCCTACAGAGGGGAGGTCCTAAACTTGGCAGCCTAGTGTTCAAAGAACAATCTGACTCTAAACACCAAGAAAACCAAGGAACTCATTGTAGACTTCAGAAAACACAACACTGAGTTGGCCCCCTTTTCATTAATGGTGAGTGTGTGGAGAAGGTCCACACCGTCCGGTTTCTTGGCGTCCTTATCTCTGCAAACATCTCCTGGACGGACAACATCACAGCGGTTATCAAGAAGGCTCAAACGCGGCTACACTTCCTGAGGGTTCTCAGGAAGTACAATCTGGACTCCAATCTGCTGCTGATCTTCTACCGCTCGTCCGTCGAGAGCCTGCTGACATACTGTATCACGGTGTGGTAAGGTAGCTGCACCGCAGCAGACAGGGAGAGGCTTCAGAGAGTAGTAAGAGCAGCACAGAAGGTCATTGGCTGCCCTCTCCCCTCCCTGATGGATATTTACACTTCCCGTTGCCTCAACAGAGGAAAAACCATCATTAAGGACAGTTCTCACCCTGGCTTTGATCTGTTCAATCTGTTGCCCTCAGGGAGACGTTACAGGTGCATCAAAACAAGGACTAGTAGATTTAAGAATAGTTTCTTCCCGAAAGCTATTACCATTATAAACACATACATGTACTGAGTTCACAGCATATGTATATAGTGTCTCAAAACTGTGCATTTCATAGTACCTCCCCCATCCACCCCAATATCTTGTTTATTTATCTTGTTTATTTATCTGTTTATTTATCTGTTTATTCTTCTTGTTTATTGAATGTACATGTTTGCACGGAACAAAAAGGAGTGGCTCTGAATTTCATTGTACATGTGTATAGTGACAATAAAAGGCATTCATTCATTCATTCATTCAGATAAGTTGGCTGCTGAGTTGGAACTCTAACACGAATTATGAGACAGGTATACCTTGCTGTGGACAATCAATGTGCAAATGTTAGCAAATATGCAGACGAACCCTTACCAGAAAAACAACATGTTTGTGTATCTATAAGCAGATAAACATTCTGTACTAATCTAAATGACAAGACGTGACCTTCTTAGGCGTGCATCCTTACTCAGGCATAGAACCCAACTTACTGCATGAAATAAAAAGACAATTTCTCTCACATGTCCGACTTTTTATCAGTCTAAATGATAACTAAGACGGATAAGTAAGAAGGATAGAGAAATTACAACAGAGTATGGCATCAAAACATCAGAACTTCACAATCCTTTTATGGTTCAACTGAATTCGTCATAAAACAGTCATTTTAGACGAATGCTAAGGCTGTTTTTTCAGACATAAAAGGGTATAAAAATCCAAAGCATCAGCAACTGAATTTGAATAAAGTTTAGAAAATACTGCCATCTGAGCAGTCCTATAGCCATAGATAGCTACTTTCACTTCTATTATTTGCAAATAATAAAGCAACCCTAATTTTAGTTTACAACATGTTGAAGGTTTAGTTTGTAAACTGTATTAAGGTCTCATAGTGGCCTTAAAGAGGACCTGGTTAGCTACTTACCCATCTATATACAGATGTAGACAAATCCTGAAGAACTTTAACTTCTTGTTACTTGTAAACGAAAGCAAATAGGGTCCAAGTTATAACATTCCATTTTTTTATTAACACCACACTTAAGTTACAGTATATAAGCCAGTTTCTTCTTGCGTTATAATTAAAAACAAATGTTTATTTCAGTGATATTGCATGCAATATTACCGTCAACATAGCTCTAAAAATAAAATCTATTTTTAACAATGCATGAAAATTAATGATTTGCAATAGGACATGTTACAATCTTTAAATATCTAGGAGGAACAGAATATGACATTCAGATATTAAATGATTACAGGAGAGGAGTGGGTGAACAGGAATAACTATAATCTAGAAGTATAAGTGCCAAACAAGCCAAAGCCACTAGATCAATATTCAATATGAGCTATTTACAGTATATATTTAATAAAGACAATAAAGGAAATAAAAGAAGATAAACAGCACGGGGAAAAGGAACCTGAGTGTTGCCAAATAAAACCCAGATCAAAACCAAACAAGTTTTGATATGTCTTACCTCCCCCAAACAAACTTATCTTTCCCAAACAAACGAACATGGAGTTTTATTGAACACACGGCACCGGTACAACAGATAACAGGTAGTGAGTTCATACATTCACACAGTAGATATCAATTGGCAACACTTCACATCAACATTTCTCTAATGGGTCTACAAAGCAACAGTGTATATACAGTATATCAAAATTATTCAGCTTGAGTATAATATCTGTTTTCCCTCTAATAATAATTTCCATATCCACCCCCACAAAAAAAAAATGTCCATACACAATTACAAAAAAAGATGGACAAAAGATTTGTTTTCTGTTTAACAAAAATCACAGGAATAATCATTATCTAAACAAAATCTCTCTAATACACTTTTAGCTGGATATACGTGAGCTCATAAATTTACACACCCCTTGCAGAATCTGCAAAATGTTAATAACTCAAAAACAAAAGAGGAATCATTAAAATTGCATTTAGTTTGTTATTTAGTTCTGCCCTGAATAAGCTATTTCACATAACAGATGTTTACATATAGTCCACAAGACAATATTAACTGAATTTACACAAATGAACTTGTTCAAAAGTCTACAAACTGTAACATAGAATATATTTAATAAGTTAGCTGTACTCAAAGCAATCAGTGGTTTAAGGCAATTGGTTTCCTTAATTTACTTGAGTAAACCGAACACGTCAGGTTTTACAGAGTATCTACATTTGCATCCACCTTCACCTCCCAGTCATGACACGCTGCAGTCCCTCTGCCTTTTAGTTATGGCTGAAGGAACAAAAGGGGCTTGTTGTACTTCTACAATGAACATCAAAGCAGAGAGTCAGAAAGAGAACAAAAACGAATAAAAACTGCACACACTGCGCAAATCTTTTCATACTTGGCACACGAAAGGGAGGGAAAAAGTTGTTAAATCACTTATTCATGAATAAATATTTGAGTTCACCCCCACCCACACTCCCCCACCCCCAACCCCCAACCCCAAACCCCACCCCCTCCCTCTAACCCCTACCACTAGTTCACCTCCACTGCGAGGAAAGGTATTGGCTTGTTGTTCAACTCCACAGCAGAAGTTTCTGCTCTCTCTGAGGAGCGGGACATGTCCGTTGTGAGGGGAACTAAAGCAAAGATGGCAGGCCAGAAAGAGGAGTGTGAAGGGAAGGAAGATCGGGTTCATCTGAGACGCAGCATTAGTCTGGTGCCTGCAGTCTCCTTCATCATGGGCACCATGATTGGCAGCGGGATCTTCATCGCTCCCAAAGGAGTGCACATCAATACAGGCAGTGTGGGACTCTCCCTAGTGGTCTGGGCGCTCTGTGGACTCCTCTCCACATTTGGTATGTTTCTAAACCTTTTTATAGCAGTTAGATGTTTAATAATACATTACTGTTCAAAACAATATACACAATGAAGAGAACCTCTAAATGTTTTCTAATTATTGCACCTCAGAAAATAATAGTGCTTAACACCATATTATAACATACTAACTACAATATACTTTCTTTCATTCAGTTTTGATACTATCCAATACATTTAGTTGAGTTAGGAGACTGGTGATGTATCATTTTTTGTATCACAGTGTGCCTTTCATCCCAGAGCTTTCAAAATGTGACACACAAAATGTTCTAGTCGTTATCTTTGTGATTACAAACAGAAAATAAGAGGTTTAGTCTCAAAGACACGGAAATTTGATATCTGAGATGGAAATATTGTTGAAATATTACCTTTTTTAGTAGGTTATAGCATCTTCTTAAACGTTGTACAACTAACCCAGATTGTGGTAGCCTTTAAACATTTTACTTTCCCATGTTACAACCCTCAGCGGACTCCTGAAAGGCTGTAACATAATAAAATGAGGGGGGGAGGGGGGAATGAAAAGTCTCCACTGTTACTCCATAACTTCTTTAACAGCTAAATATTCTTCATATAAAATAAAATCATATAAAAGACTGTAGTCAGTGTCTGATACAAAGGATTTGAGATGGAATGAGGTGTTTTCATATATTTAAAAGTTGTTGCCAACCTTTAGTAACACACACACACACACACACACACACACACACACACACAAACTGTACACCAATGTACTACTGTGTTACAGAAATTGTTCTATGGTTGTGATGATAGCCTCATGTTATGTCCTACCCATGTAAGTTACAGTACGTTCTGGGACGTAAAGAAATTCAATTGTTGGTTAAGAGTTTTGACAGTGTTAGCAATGATGAATGCAGGTTGAAATTAAACACAGGGTTGAAATAATAATAATAATAATAATAATAATAATAATAATAATAATAATAATAACAACAACAACAATAATTTTTAATAATAATAAGGAGAAATAATTTTTGCTTGTATTTTCTCACTTGTAAGTCGCTTTGGTTAAAAGCGTCTGCTAAATGAATAAATGTAAATGTAAATGTAATAATAATAATAATAATAATAATAATAATAAAAGGCAAAAACCATAAAGCACACAAAATAGAGAAAGATAGCCGGATGCATGTACAGTGAAAGAGGGTTGAACCTGACAGAATTAGAAAATCTGTCCACTGAGTCTGGTAGTGTGTCATAGAAGAGTAGTAAATCAAAATCCAAAGCATCAGCAACTGAATTTGAATAAAGTTTGGAAAATACTGACACACAGGGTGTACTCTGAAAATAGTTTAGATAATAGTTCATGTTCAGCTGTTAACTGAATCGAGTATCATGGATTGTTAAATGTATTTTAATAGATAATACACACAGTATAGTTCAGTTAAGCAGTATTTTTTTTTGTCACGTTAGCTTTGGCTAACACTGTTGATCAATTTATGAACATGTTTTTTTTTCTTCTTTGATGAACTTTTGTTATTACTGATATTCAGTATGTGTAAAAGATGTTGTGATCCATACACAAGTCTACATCCCTCTGCTTTCCTGGAGTTTTCCCAGGAATTAGGCTTAATAAAATAAATGTTAAAAAAATAAATAATAATAAATCTTTTTAAATCCATTCACAACTGCTTGTGAGCAGGGTAGAGCTGCAATGAGTTTGTAATACGGCTTTCCCCCAAGTCTGCTGGGGAAACACAAACCTGTTTGGTAGGCACTTGGAACACTTCCTTTTGTTAACTGGATAAATTCTCTGTTTGTTTTAACTCTGATCTAATCAAAACACTGAATCCTTCCTTGTCTTGTCTTGTCTTGTGTTTCCTTGAATTCAGGTGCCTTGTGCTATGCTGAGTTGGGGACCAGTTTCAAAAAGTCTGGTGGCCATTACACATATTTACTTGAGACCCTTGGGCCACTTCCTGCTTTCCTGAGGCTTTGGTCTGAATTCATTTTCATCAGGTCAGGTTGTGTCTGTTTGCATTCTAAATCATAGTGACTTTTAAAAAAATTTTTAAAAAGCCTATGAAATGGACCGAGATGCCAGGATTTGATTCTGGATGTTGTGAAATAGGAACTCAATAAGAGATCATGCCAGAGAGCATGAGTGATTTCCACAACAGCCAATTGCTGTTGTCCGTGATACAGTACTGATGCTAAAAAATGGTTTTTGCTTTAATGGGCACTGACACATTTTATTTCATTAATGCCTTGTTGATTTAGTACGTATGCAGACTCACTGTTAATGGATGACATAAAAAGGTTTTTGTGTCACTCCAGCATCCCTTGTCACTTTTCTCTTTGCAGACCTGCAGTGACTGGGTATATTGCACTGGCTTTTGGACACTATGTCATAGAACCTTTTTTCACGCCATGCCAAGCTCCTCTACTATTAATCAAAGTGGCCAGTTTTCTTGGATTGAGTAAGTGAAATGTGTACACAAATTAATTTTTGACTAACCGAACAGCACAGTGTTGCAGTGCGTAGCTTTGACACTCCAGAGTTCTTCCCATATCCATGTGGGTTACCTCTGGCTTCGTCTGGTTTCTTCCTACCTCCCAAAAGCATGCTGGTAGACAGACTGGGTACACTAAATTACCCCTAGGTGTGAATGTGTGTGTGTGGGTGTGTGCATGGTACTGTGTGATGAACAAGAGTTCCATCCAGGGTGTATGCTCCGGATCCACCTCAACCGTGAACAAAGCCATTTCTGAAGAGGAAAAACATCTACTCCAGCGGTTACCAACCTTCCTGCAGGTTTCATCTCCAACCAAAATCGAACACACGTGTTTTAGTTGATCGAGAACGTCTTAAAGCGATGATTAGATAGTCAGGTGGGCACCATTATGGTTGGAGCTAAAGTTTTCAGGAAGGTAGATCTCCAGGAACAGGGTCGATGACCACTGATCTAACCTATAATAAGCAGTGACATATTATACTGATTTCTAACTTGAAATCATTTTCTGCTGTTTCAGCACTTTTGGTGGCAGTGAACTGCTGGAGTGTATCACTGTCCTCTCGTACACAGGTCATCCTCTTGATCATTAAGCTCCTTAGTCTGGTTCTGATCATTGTCCCAGGAATTGTGGCTCTGGCCAAAGGTAGCAAAGATTTGATACTTGAATTTTATTATTATTATTATTAATGTGTGATCCAGCGATAGTGAGCGAAAAACTTTGTTTGTAACTCCCTCTTCAGGCCAAACCGAAAACTTCCAGAATGGTTTTAACTTCGAGGCGCTCACACTGACAAAGCTGCCTTTAGCCTTCTACGCGGGACTTTATGCCTATTCTGGATGGTGGGTAATAACCTTTTTTCCCCCAGAATATTACAAATAAATCTGAATCACAGCTCATTTTATAGTTGCCTGATTTTAGAGACTAAACATAATCCAACAAAAAGCCCACGTCTTTGCATTTCTCTCAGTACGAGAACCAGAGAGCAGCAGGTCATCATGGACACACAGGTCTATCCATTTATAACTACACAGTGCTCTGTGACATCTTGTTTGTCTTTGCTTTCAGGTTTTCATTAAACTTTGTGACAGAGGAGGTTATCAATCCAAAAAGGTATGGAAAACGGGGAGGATCCGATTGAATTTCCATGTCAGTTCTTACCCTTGTAATTAGACTTGTTTCTTGTATTTGCCAGAAACATTCCATTGGCCATCATTTTGTCCATGATCACAGTTACTACATTATACGTGCTGGTGAATGTAGCGTATTATACTATGATGACCGAAAACGAGCTGCTGATATCCGATGCCGTAGCAGTGGTCGGTATTATTCGAATTTCTATGTTCACAATGTCAAGAGGTGCAGTGTTTTTTTTTTTAATTGGAAAATGTCAAATCGTTCTCAGTCAGTTTCTTTTTCTGTACGGCACACAGACTTTCGCCAGCAAAGCTCTGCCCAGGATGGCATCACTGGTGCCCATACTGGTGGCCATGTCCTGTCTTGGGACCATGAACGCAGGGATCTTTTCAGTACCGAGGTATAAAGTCTGTTAGAAGTAAACGTAAATACTTCATCATGTCTAGATCAATTTCCTCATATTTTAATTACACAATTTATTTGATTGTGTGTGTGTGTGTGTGTGTGTGTGTGTGTGTGTGTGTGTAGAATGTTATTTGTGGCTGCCAGAGAGGGACAATGGCCAACCCTGTTTTCCATGATACACATACGAAGAAAGACACCAATGCCTGCTGTACTATTGCTGGTAATGTACTGTAATGTATTACTGGTTGCCTCTATTGAGCAAAATACATTTCATATAATATGTGCAGTTGCTCATTTTACTGTCATTCATTCATTCTTGATCATCTATTCATTTTATACCACAGTGCTGTTGAATGCTCAGTTCTGATTGGCCCATTCTCTATAGCACTCATCCTAATACATTATCACTTCTATACTAACAACTTTCACAGGGACTTGTACAGAGGACACACCACATAAACAAATTAAAAAATAATAATGATAAAATGTGTGAATTTTTGAGGGGTTTTTTTTTGTGAGGAGATTTTATTTAGCACTTTTGGAAGGAGACACCAGTGTCAGAGCTTTGTAACAGTCAGAGATAAAGCTGTAAATTTTACAACATTGTCTTAATAACTTAATAAGAGTGAAACAATGAGACACTGGTTCGAGAACAACTGTTTATGTAAGGAATAACACACAATAGACTGTGCTGTTAAATGTCATTAAAATCACCGTGAAGTGCCTTGAAACGTGTAGTGTTATTTGACGTGTTGACGTAACTTCCACTGAAACAGGAAGTCGGGGTGGGGCATATCGATTGCCCCCCCCCCCTTTTTAAATAGCCAATAGTATTTAGCTTACTTCACAGACCAGGCTAAGCCGTACTTGACAGTTAGTAGCATGGATGCAAGCCAGAGCAGTAATAATGTTAATAATAATAATAATAATAATAATAATAATAACAACAACAACAACCAAAGACATGTTTTTGACCTGTGCTTTTTCATATGATTTCTCTTGCTCAACAACGGCAACTTCGGCTGTGTGATTTATTATAATGTTGGGGCGGGAAAATCTTGCAGAATGATGTCATCAAAATTGTTGATCCGTATTGTTGGTGGAAAGAGACTGTACATTTTGAATGCGTATATCTTCTAAATGCAAATTTTGTCATTGTTTTGGCACACACTAGCTTTTAGATAAACTTAAGGCTGATGTATTCATTGTAAAAGCCACAAAACTTCGATTTTGATTTCATGGGGACTTTAATGCACATCTGTAGATTTGTTGTGGGTTTTTTTTTTTGGGGGGGGGGGGTATTTTTGTATAACAGCACAGTCTGCGTTAGTTTTCTTATACCACAGTGATTACAATGTATAATTAATTACTGAACTGCACATTTTAATGGTTTAGAGTTAGGTTTAATGTGGTGGAAAGTCCAAGAGACAAGTTAGTTCCTGTTCTCACTTACATTGTACACAAAATCTGTTTTTAATTACTTTTATTATTGGTCCCTGAGTCTGAGCTGTTCCTATAAAAAAAACAATAAAGTATACGAACAAGCACATTAATATACAATAGCCATGCTGTTAAACAAATAACACACACCTTCTGACCAATCAGATACGAGTATTTATCCATGCTGCAGTATAAAGCTGTTATACAGTACATTCAGTAAGTGATAACTGGAACAATCCATAACATTTAATGTAACTATGAATGGATAAAACGTATGTTGTTCTTTCATAAATGAAAAATCGCAATCATGGGCGAATTGCAGTGGTGTAAGAGGAATATTTCATGACATGCAGTTACTGGAAAACAATCAACATCGGGGTAGGAACAGTAACTCTGCTTGACATCAGGCCGTGTCACGTAAGCTCATCGCTGATTGTTTTCCTATAACAGCACGTCCCGATGTGTTGTACTCATTAGTGACCGTCTCGGTTGTTATTCTTACAGTGCCCTCTAGTGGTTATCATGTTGGCAAGAGGAGACATTTATCAACTGATCAACTTTGCTTCTTTCTCGCGCTGGTTCTTCATCGCCCTGGTTACACTGGGGCTTCTCGTCCATCGCTATCGATTCCCAGACCATCCACGAACATTTAAGGTTTATATCTCTAATGAACTTAATTTTATTTTTCATCTCAGCTATTAATTAAATTTTTTATCATTTTAATAGCCAAAAACTATTACTTTTGTTTGACTTGATCTTTTTTTAAATATGTGAACCTAGGTTCCTCTGGCTGTTCCTGTGATCTTCACGGTGGTGTGTTTCTTTATCGTGGGTCTGTCTCTGTATTCAGACCCCTGGAACACAGGTTGCAGTTTTGCTGTTACTTTCACTGGAATCCCAGTGTACTACCTGACCATAAAGCACTCGTATATACCAAACCGTTGGAGAAAAACCATCAGTGAGTTATGCCTTTCCTTTTCTCTTTCCTTTCCTTTCACTCATTCATTTCCAGTAAACGCTTTATCCTGGTCAGGGTCACAGTGGATGCCCTGGAATACACCCCGGCTGGGACACCTGTCAATCACAGAGGACGTTCCACACACACGCACACCATTCACACACTCTCATTTAAATCTAAGCGCAATTTTATTTGCGTCTGTGTTATAAATAGGGAAGTTTTCATATACTATTAATATTTCGCTATTACCATTACCTTTTCAACTAGTCTTTGGTGATGTATGTAATAAACACTAATGTTTGTTTCTTCTCTTGCTCTGTTCAGATTACTACACTAACCAACTTCAGATCTTGTTGGAGGTGGTACAGCAAGAAGTTCAGACCTACTGAAGGAGCCAAACATTACACTAAGGGGCGGGCGCTAAACACAGACACCCTAAAATTATCAACAAACCATCCAACAACCTCTCAACTGACTGCCATGAACAAGTTTAAGAGGTTTAGTCTGAAAGACATGGAAATTTGATATCTGAGATGGAAATATTGTGAAATATTACCTTTTTTTAAGTAGGTTATAGCATCTTCTCAAACGTTGTACAACTAACCCAGACTGTGGTAGCCATTAAACATTTTACTTTCCCATGTTGCAATCCTCAGCAGACTCCTGAAAGGCTGTAACACAATAAAATGAGGGGGGGAGGGGGGAATGAAAAGTCTCGACTGTGATCTGGTTAATCCATAACTTCTTTAACAGCTAAATATCCTTTATATAAAATAAAATCATATAAAACACTGTAGTTAGTGTCTGATACAAAGGATTTGAGATGGAATGAGGTGTTTTCATCATTTAAAAGTTGTTGCCAACCTTTAGTAACACACACACACACACACACACACACACTCACACACAAAACAGATGACTATGGAAACTGTACACCAATGTACTACTGTGTTACAGAAATTGTTCTATGGTTGTGATGATAGCCTCATGTTATGTCCTACATTCTGGGACGTAAAGAAATTCAGTTGTTGGTTAAGAGTTTTGACAGTGTTAGCAATGATGAATGCAGGTTGAAATTAAACACAGGGTTGCAGTAATAATAATAATAATAATAATAATAATAATAATAATAAAAAGGCAAAAACCATAAAGCACACAGAATAGAGAATAATAGCTGGATGCATGCACAGTGAAAGAGGGTTGAACCTGACAGAATTATAAAATCTGTCCACTGAGTCTGGTAGTGTGTCACAGAAGAGTAGTAAATCAAAATCCAAAGCATCAGCAACTGAATTTGAATAAAGTTTAGAAAATACTGCCATCTGAGCGGTCCTGTAGCCCTCGATAGCTACTTTCACTTCTATTATGTGCAAATAATAAAGCAACCTGTGACGATACGGCCAGCAGATGGCACTGTGGCTCGTCTTCGGATGAGTCACATAACTTTGTTTTGGTTCACTCGCTTCCGGCTTGTGCGTTAGCGCTAGTTATTCTGATTTGTCACAGGTGATTGCGTTTTGAGTTGATTATACTTTGTATTTAAACGCCTGAGTTATTGAGCACGGGGCTCAGTATTATTAGTTGTAAGATTTGTATTGTTGATATCGTTTGTTTTCATGCCGGGAAGGATATTGTTTTGCCACGTTTGCCTGTGAAGACTGGATTACTTTGGTTTTGTGTCTTTAAGTTTAATAAAGAGTTTGATCTCCGCCTGCATCCGCCTCCTGTCTACGTAACGTTCCACAACCCTAATTTTAGTTTACAACATGTCGAAGGTTTAGTTTGTAAACTGTATTAAGGTCTCATAGTGGCCTTAAAGAGGAACCGGTTAGCTACTTACCCATCTATACACAGATGTAGCCAAATCCTGAAGAACTTTAACTTCTTGTTACTTGTAAACGAAAGCAAATAGGGTCCACGTTATAGCATTCCATTTTTTTTATTAACACCACACTTAAGTTACAGCATATAAGCCAGTTTCTTCTTACGTTATAATTAAAAACAAATGTTTACTTCAGTGATATTGCATGCAATATTACCGTCAACATAGCTCTAAAAATAAAATCTATTTTTAACACTGCATGAAAATTAATGACTTGCAGTAGGATATCTTACAACCTTTAAATATCTAGAGGAACAGAACGTGACATTCAGATATTAAATTATTGCAGGAGGGGAGTGGGTGAACAGGAATAACTATAATCTAGAAGTGCCAAACAAGCCAAAGCCAATAGATCAATATTCAGTATGAGCTATTTACAGTATATATTTAATAAAGACAATAAAGGAAATAAAAGAAGATAAACAGCACGGGGAAAAGGAACCTGAGTGTTGCCAAATAAAACCCAGATCAAAACCAAACAAGTTTTGATATGTCTTACCTGCCCTCTTACCCAAACAAACGAACATGGAGTTTTATTGAACACACGGCACCGGTACAACAGATAACAGGTAGTGAGTTCATACATTCACACAGTAGATTTCAATAAACCAGTGATCACAACCAAGGATATGGATAACCAAAACAAAACACACACACGCACTCTTCACATCTCTCGACCTAAGCAGGCCTGGTGGTTTTTAAACATCTGGACAGCGGCAGATTGGGCGAGGTAGAAGATGCCCTAATGATGATTGGCAGATGACATCCAATCAACAGCGACCTGCGAGTGGAATAGTGGAGTGAGAGAAATAGATTGAAGCAGAGGAACAAACACCGAAAAAATAAATAAATAAACACAACGAAATGAAACCCCAAAACAAACATGGAACGTAACAGGATACATTACCATCAATATGCCAGATATCAGTTGGCAACACTTCACACCAACATTTCTCTAATGGGTCTACAAAGCAACAGTGTATATACAGTATATCAAATTTATTCAGCTTGAGTATAATATCTGTTTTCCCTCTAATAATAATCCCCCCCCCACCCCAAAAAATGTGCATACACAATTACAAAAAGATGGACAATAGATTTGTTTTCTATTTAATAAAATCACAGGAATAATCATTATCTAAACAAAATCTCTCTAATACACTTTTAGCTGGATATATGTGAGCTCATAAATTTACACACCCCTTGCAGAATCTGCAAAATATTAATAACTCAAAAACAAAAGAGGAATCATTAAAATTGCTTTTAGTTTGTTATTTAGTTCTGCCCTGAATAAGCTATTTCACATAACAGATGTTTACATATAGTCCACAAGACAATATTAACTGAATTTACAAAAATGAACTGGTTCAAAAGTCTACAAACTGTAACAAAGAATAGGCCAATATTTATTAAGTTAGCTGTACTCGAAGCAATCAGTTTTTAAACTTATATGGCTTAGAGCAATTGGTTTCCTTAATTTACTTGAGTAAACCGAACATGTTCGGTTTTACAGAGTATCTACATTTGCATCCACCTTCACCTCCCAGTCATGACACGCTGCAGTCCCTCTGCCTTTTAGTTATGGCTGAAGGAACAAAAGGGGCTTGTTGTACTTCTACAATGAACATCAAAGCAGAGAGTCAGAAAGGAGAAGAGAAACGAATAAAAACTGCACACACTGCGCAAATGTTTTCATACTTGGCACACGAAAGGGAGGGAAAAAGTTGTTAAATCACTTATTCATGAATTAATATGCGAGTTCACCCCCACCAACACTCCCACACCCCCTCTCTCTAACTCATATTATAGGCCTAACATAGACTAATTACAGTATACTTTCTTTCATTCAGTTTTGATACTATTGAGTACATTTAGTTGTGTTAGGAGACTGGTGATGTATAATTTTTTGTATCACAGTGTGCCTTTCATCCCAGAGCTTTCAAAATGTGACACACAAAATGTTCTTTAGTAACACACACACACACACACACACACAAACTGTACACCAATGTACTACTGTGTTACAGAAATTGTTCTATGGTTGTGATGATAGCCTCTTGTTATGTTCTACCCTAGTAGGTTACAGTACGTTTTGGGACGTAAAGAAATTAAATTGGTGGTTAAGAGTTTTGACAGTGTTAGCAATGATGAATGCGGGTTGAAATAATAATAATAATAATAATAATAATAATAATAATAATAATAATAATAATAATACTTTTTAATAATAAGCAATAATTTTTGCTTGTATTTTCTCACTTGTAAGTCGCTTTGGATAAAAGCGTTTGCTAAATGAATAAATGTAAATGTAATAATAATAATAATAATAATAATAATAGGCAAAAACCATAAAGCACGCAGAATAGAGAATGATAGCCGGATGCATGCACAGTGAAAGAGGGTTGAACCTGACAAAATTATAAAATCTGTCCACTGAGTCTGGTAGTGTGTCATAGAAGAGTAGTAAATCAAAATCCAATGCATCAGCAACTGAATTTGAATAAAGTTTAGAAAATACTGACACACAGGGTGTACTCTGAAAATAGTTTAGATAATAGTTCAAGTTCAGCTGTTAATTGAATCAAATATTATGGATTGTTAAATGTATTGTAATAGATAATACACACAGTATATTTCAGTTAAGCTGTATTTTTTTGGGGTGGGGTGGGGGATGGGGGGCCACGTTAGCATTGGCTAACACTGTTGATCAATTTATGAACATGTTTTTTTTTTCTTCTTTGATGTACTTTTGTTATTACTGATATTCAGTATGTGTAAAAGATGTTGTGATCCATACACAAGTCTACATCCCTCTGCTTTCCTGGAGTTTTCCCAGGAATTAGGCTTAATAAAATAAATGTTAAAAAAAAAATCTTTTTAAATCCAAGGATTTGTTTGTGACAACTGATTTAACATAAACCGATTTCATCAGGGTAGAGCTGCAACGAGTTTGTAATACGGCTTTCCCCCAAGTGTGCTGGGGAAACACAAACCTGTTTGGTAGGCACTTGGAACACTTCCTTTTGCTAACTGGATAAATTATCTGTTTGTTTTTACTCTGATATAATTAAAATCACTGAAACCTTCCTTGTCTTGTCTTGTCTAGAATTCAGGTGCCTTGTGCTATGCTGAGTTGGGGACCAGTTTCAAAAAGTCTGGTGGCCATTACACATATTTACTTGAGACCCTTGGGCCACTTCCTGCTTTCCTGAGGCTTTGGTCTGAGTTCATTTTCATCAGGTCAGGTTGTGTCTGTTTGCATTCTAAATCATAGTGACTTTTAAAAAATAAAAATTAAAAAAACCTATGAAATGGACCAAGATGCCGGGATTTGATACTGGATGTTGTGAAGCAGGAAATCAAGAAGAGATCATGCCAGAGAGCATGAGTGATTTCCACAACAGCCAATTGCTGTTGTCCGTGATACATGACTGACGCAAAAAAAAAATGGTTTTTGCTTTAATGGGCACTTAAGTTCAACAAATGTTATGTCATTAATGCCTTGTTGACTTAGTACGTATGCAGACTCACTGTTAATGGATGACATAAAGAGGTTTTTGTGTCACTCCAGCATCCCTTGTCACTTGTCACTCTTCTCTTTGCAGACCTGCAGTGACTGGGTATACCCAGAGGAAAAGAAAATTAGAAAAGAGCTCTCAAAAACATCTCATGTATTTCTCCTAGACAACAATGAGGTCTGTGTGAAACCAAAACGAGATTATGTGTTACGTTACCAGGTGGGAGGCAAGCGCAGGCCGAGCAGCGACAGAAAGGCGAGGGAAGCGTGAAGCGCAAAGCACACAGTCCAAAGCAATAGAAAGAATCCAAGACGAGATCCGGGAATCGCAATTCATAAACGAGGCTAAAGTCCTTAAACCATGAAAGTCTGAAGCGTAGTAGGAAGCTTGGTAACTTACTAGCGTTTGGGGAAAACTGAGCATTACATCGCACCGCGCTGTCGTTAACAAGGTCTTAAATAACCTTGGGTGGCACACAGGTGTTGGCACTCAGTACTCCGGCGAACTTGAGCGCGGGCGTGGCTAGGATATGTAGTCCATGCCGGCTCGGTGGCCGCGAGTTCGCCATGGTGTAACAGAGCCCCCCCCCCCAAAGGGCTCACTCCAGGAGCCGGACTCCTCCGAGGCCGTCCTCTCCTCCGGGGTGCCGGTCTTTCTGGATGAGCCGCATGGAAGTTGTCGCGCAAGCTTGCGTCCAGAATATCCCGGGATGGGATCCAACACTGATCCTCTGGTCCGTAACCCTCCCAATCCACCAGATACTCAAGTCCTCCTCTCCTGTGTGTGGAGTCCACGATCTCCCGGACGCGGTAAGCTGGGCGGCCCTCAATCTCTAACGGGTCTAGCGGGGCATTCTCCGGAACCGCCGTGGCTATGGGGCCCGATGTCACCGGCTTGAGGTTGGAGACATGGAATGAGGGAGCAATGCAGCTGTGTTTGTGGAGGTCTAGGCAGTAAGTGACCTCGTTTACCCGTTTCAGGATCCGGAAAGGCCCGGCATACTTAGGTCCTAGTTCGCTGCCTAAGAGAGGTGCCTTGAGGTTCCTCGTTGAAAGCCACACCCTGTCCCCGGGCTGATAATCGGGGTGAGTCCCGCGGCGCCTGTCCGCCTTTCGTTTGGCGGTGCGGGAGGCCCGTACCAGCTGTTGATGGGCGCATTCCCAGACCTGCTCTCTGCGGCGAGACCACTCGTCCACTGCGGGGAGTCAGTGGTGGCGGTGTTCCAGGGGAATAGCGGCGGCTGATAACCCAAGACACACTGGAACGAGGTTAGCTGGGTGGCGGAATGTCACAGTGAGTTCTGGGCGTACTCTGCCCACGGGAGGAAGTGACTCCAGTCCTCCGGGCTGGTGGTGCAGAAGGTTCAGAGGAACCGGAGGATCTCCTGAATGGCCCTCTCTGCCTGTCCGTTGGCTTGCGGGTGGTAGCCGGAGGTGAGGTTAACGGAGACCCCCAGCTTCTCCATGAAGCTGGCCCAGACTTGAGACGTGAACTGGGGGCCCCTGTCGCTCACGATTTCTTCTGGGATGCCGAAGTAGCGGAACACATGCTGGAACAACAGGTCGGCCGTGGTGAAGGCAGAGGGAAGGGCCGGAAGTGGAATCCAGCGCAGGGACTTAGAAAATCAGTAAACGACCACTAGTGTAGCCGTGTTGCCTTGTGATTCCGGCAGATCTGTTAGGAAGTCCAGGGCCAGATGGGACCACGGACGTGCGGGTATGGGAAGTGGTACCATTTTCCCAACGGGTAAGGCACGGGGCGTCTTTGAGCGGGCACAGGTGGAGCAGGAGGACACGATACGCTGTACCTCCCTGGGCATGTGGAGCACACAGCGTTGGGCCCCCGGGTGTCCCATCACTCGCGTCGTGTGAGCCCAGGTGACAAGCTCCACGCGGTAACGTTCTGGCACGAATTGCTTCCCTGGGGGACAGGCTGCTGGGATTCTTGACCTGGGGAGGCGAGCTAGGGCTTGGTCCAGGGCCCACTCAATGGCGCCCACAATGCAGGAGGGGGGTACGATGTACTTTTCCTGATCTGCCAGGCCCTCAGGAGAGTGGATGCGGGACAGAGCATCAGCCTTCGTGTTCTTAGTCCCTGGCCTGTATGACAAGGTGAATTGGAACCGGGAGAAGAACAAAGACCAGTATGCTTGGCGGAGTGTGAGCCGCTTAGCCGTCCTCAGGTACACTCCAAGCAGTGTCTCCACTCCTCGAGGGCCAATTTGACGGCCAGGAGCTCCCAGTTCCCCACATCATAATTATGCTCCGCTGGAGACAGTTTTCGCGAGAAGAAGGCCACAGGGTGCAGCTTGGGTCTGTCCCCGAACCTCTGAGACAGGATGGCCCCCACTCCCGTCTCAGACGCGTCGACCTCCACAACGAACGGTTTGGAGGGGTCCGGGTGTCGGAGGATGGGGGCAGTGGTAAATGCCCACTTAAGCCTCTCCAGGGCACCCTGGGCGTGAGAGGTCCAGGCGAGGCGCCGAGGTTTCCCCTTTAGGAGGGACGTCAGGGGTTGTGCGATCTTGCTAAAATCTCGGATGAACCGCTGATAAAAGTTCGCAAAGCCCAGGAAGCTTTGCAGCTCCTTGACGGTTCGGGGCGTGGGCCACTCCACCACTGCCCTCACCTTGCTTTGATCCATGGCGACCCCCTCCGGACTGATGACATACCCCAAAAACGTGATGGTGCGTTGGTGAAATTCGCACTTCTCGGCCTTCACGTACAGCTGGTGTTCCATCAAGCGAAACAGCACCTCTCGGACCTACTTGATGTCTTCCTTCAGGGACGCTGAGTAGATCAGTATGTCGTCAATGTACGCGACGACGCAGTGCCCCAATAGATCCCTCAAGACGTCGTTGATCAGATTTTGGAACACTGAGGGAGCATTAGCGAGTCCATACGGCATGATCAAATATTCATAGTGCCCGGAAGTGGTGCTAAAGGCCGTTTTCCACTCGTCGCCCTCCCTGATGCGAATCAGATTGTACGCTCTGCGTAAGACCAACTTCGTGAAGAAGGACGTGGACCTCAGCTGTTCAAGGGCTGCGGGCACTAGTGGCAGGGGGTAACGGTACTTAACGGTCACCTGGTTGAGACCCCTATAGTCGATGCACGGTCGCAGACCCCCTCCCCTCTTCTCCACGAAGAAGAACCCAGCGGACGCGTTTGACGTGGACGGCCGAATATACCCCTGTTGGAGTGCCTCTTGAATGTATGCGTTCATAGCCCGCTATTCTGCTTGGGAGAGCAGGTACACTTGACCCCGTGGCGGGCTGGCTCCGGGGAGGAGGTCTATGGCGCAATGATAGGTCCTGTGTGGAAGTAGGCCACTTGCTCATTCCTTACTGAATACCTCATGGAGGTCATGATACTCTGATGGCATGGTGACAGGGACAGGGGACAGGGGGCTCTCCACTGTGGTGGCGGCTACTGGAGCCGTGGGGCCCGTCAGACAGTGACGGAGGCAGTAAGGGGACTACCTGATTACCTGTTTGGCCACCCATGATATCTGTGGGTCATGGCGCTCGAGCCACGGTAAGCCGAGAATGATGGGGTGACAAGTAGATACCGTGACATACAGGACGATGGTTTCATAATGGAGGGCACTGGCTTGCATGGTGATTGGGGCTGTACAATGTGAGATGACCCCGCCTCCTATTGGGGACCCATCGATGGAGTGCACCTCTCGTGGCTGGAGCAGGGCTTGGATGGGGAGGCCGAGGGTTCGTGCTGTCCGCTCATCTATGAAGCGGCACTCCTTCCAGCAATGGTACGGAACTCCAGGGCATAATCCTGACTGGTCTCCCAGCCGTCTGGGGAATGATCGAATGCGCGTTGGAAGCGGGCGAAGAACTCTGTTAGCGAGGGTCTGACCATGCCTCCTTGCACCCACTGCGCCGTGGCCCACTCCAGGGCGCGTCCAGTGAGTAGCTCTATGAAGTGTGCCAACCGGCGCGCCTCCGGCATCTCCGGGTTGTTCTCAAAAAACAAAGTGCACTGAAGTATGAAACCCCTGCATCGTTCGGGCTCACCGGCATAGCGCTCTGGTGTCGGCAGGGGCGGGTAGTGCACCACCGGCGGGGCTGGTGCGAGTGCCGCGTGCGCAGCTCGAGCAGACGAGCGGGGAGATGCGGGAGGAAAGACAGCAGCAGCAGGGGGGGTCACGGTTTGCCCCTCAGCGACACGGAGACGCTCCAGTTGTTCGGTGAGGCGTGCTATCTGCTCGCGCTGCGCGCTCATCACCTGACTTTGTTCCTGACCAGCGCGTGCCCAATCTGGGTCACCCACTGCCTCAGTGATAGGCGAAGTAAACTGTTATGTTACCAGGTGGGAGGCAAGCGCGGGCTGAGCAGCGACAGAAAGACGAGAGAAGCGTGAAGCGCAAAGCACACAGTCCGAAGCAACAGAAAGAATCCAAGACGAGATCCGGGAATCGTAAGTCGTAAACGAGGCTAAAGTCCTTAAACCATGAAAGTCCGAAGCGTAGTAGGAAGCTTGGTAACTTACTAGCATTTGGGGAAACTGAGCATTACTTCGCACCGCGCTGTTATTAACAAGGTCTTAAATAACCTTGGGTGGCGCACAGGTGTTGGCACTCAGTACTCTGGCGAACTTGAGCGTGGGCGTGGCTGGGATATGTAGTCCACATCGGCTCGGTGGCCGCAAGTTCGCTGTGGTGTAAAATTATGGCTTATTTCTCCTGTTTCTCAATTTTTTCTCCTGGAGAAAAAGCATCACAAAATCTCAAAGTAGCCTCCTTTTAAGTTTCAAAATAGATCTCATCAAGCTCTCAAATAATTCTCAGATTGTCTCAAGTTTGGTGCGTTTTTTTGATCTCAGGCAGAGAAACCAGAGAGCTCTCTCTATGATCTCAATCTATTCTCATCCCAGTCTAATTTGTGCATCTCATGGTGAGCTCAGACAGCACAAATAAAGATCTCCAACACTTTTACATCCAAACTTAATGGTTTCTTAAAAAAAAAAAATTATACAGAAACTCAAATACATGGTCCTCATTGTAATGTATTTTATATGCTTGTCCATGACAAAAACAAACTTCCAAGACATTTTAAATAGGTTTTGATATTTACATGGTGAAAATTGGGGTTACATAATGCAGACAAAAGCAAATATAAATATTTTTCACTGGATATTTCAACATCAATCATCAAACAATATTATTTGCTCTTAAATAGGACATAGACATTGGGAAAACAGCTTATTAATAACGAGGATGATAATCAGTTAGAGTCTATTATTAATATCACTCAGCTCCAAGTGTCTTTCAGTTTCAGAAAATTATCACTTTGTTGTAATGCAGCTATTTAGACAAGGAAGACAGTATTTTAGCTGTATCAAAGCAAACCTGCCAAAATCTCAGAACTGACTCATAACTGGTGTTAATTTAAAGCTCTATAACATGGTATTTCTTACATTGCCACTATATAAATAGACCAGATGCTATCTTTGAAACATCTGAATATTTATTATACAGTTATATGAATACAGTGCAAATGACATTATGGTAGCCCAGTAAGCATGTCAGCCAACTGTGCAGACACACCTGGATGGATACAGGGACATAGCACCTTCCAACCCTACCAACACATTTCAGCTGTCAGATAAGTGTGCTGCTGTCCAAGCCCTCTCCAGCCAATTCTTTGTTTATACAGTCAACCAAAATAGTCAGTGCTGACATTGGAAGTAGTCTGAGGGAATAATTTACAGTATACCATATTCATTTTCCCAATCACTATGGAACCAAAATTCTTTGTGTAGAAAATTGATCACGCTTCATTACTCTATGGAGTTAGACATTTTACATTTTTGAATAGTTGTTACCTGCATTCTCCACTCCTTGTGTGTCTAGCTAAAAATTGAGAGAAATAATACAGTTACCATACTTCAACCACAATGCATATTTCAACTGGATGTGCAAAATATTAGGAAGACCTCAATATAACTCAGTACTGGCATGATTTCCCCTTTAAGCAGCGCGCTGTGGAGCATGTGAGCGCGCGAGCACCTGCTTTTCCCTTGTTGACAATCGTGGCATTTGGACACGTGCATTTGTTATGTTTTGTTATGTCTCCTCCCTGTTCTGTCATTGCCTATGGTTTCACGTGTGTCTGAATTGCCCTCAGCCATCAGCCATTACGAGGCTGATTAGGTTTGTATATATACCACGCACCTCCCAGCACACAGCGCGGAATATTAGATAGATTAGAACCTTAGTATTGATTCCTTATTACAGTTAGCCATAGTCCTTGTCCATGTCATGTGTCATGTTTAGATTCTTCTGTTTAATTCACGCTGGTTTCTCCGCTCCCAGTTCATAGTCATAGTTTATGTTTCATGTTTTGTATCTCGACCTGTTTCCGTGACCACGACATAGTTTCCTGCCTTGCCCCGTTTATGCCTGTTTGCCGATCACCTGACCTCTTGCATGTTTTGGATTACGTTTTTGGATCACGATTTGGATTAACCTGCCTCTGTCTCTTAATAAACCTGTTCAAACTGCGACTGCATCCGTCCTTATCTCCGTTGCGTCACGATATGTGACAGAATATTCCGCCGCACCATGGATGCAGCACGAGGACGAGAGAGACATCACGCTACAGAAACCAGGGAAGTAGCTGGACAGTACCTCATCGGGAAACGCTCGGATTACTGGCCGCATTTTTCATCCGTGCAGTTTCCTCAAAGGTACGACGTCGAACTTCCGCCAGAGTCAACGGGATTGGGGAGCTACCCGCAGGAGTTTCTCTTCAGCTGACAGGAATATTTCTGCAGCCTGGCATATCCCAAGCCTACTAAGAGACAGTGGAACGGGTTCTTGGTTTCCAGATTGTGCGGTCCGGCCCGTGACTGGGCAGAGCAGCTTGTGAGTACTGGGTCCTCTGCCCTCCATGATGTCACTCAGTTTTCGGAACTTTTTATGGAGGTCTTCACGCAGCCAGGACAGCTTCATGGTCTGGATTTACTGGGGTGGAGAGTCAATGGACAGCCCCAGGCTGACCCGCCATTCAACCTCTATTATGAGGGGATGGACAGGGCAGTCTCCACCGATCCGCTTCAGGTTCTGGCCAACGCGGGGAAGGTTTCTCCGAGATGTATGACTGAGGGCTGCGGGAAAGTAACTCAGCTCCAATGTCCCTCCTGCAAGAAGCTGGGTCTCCAGGAAGCATTTTTCTGCTCCAAGAAATGCTTCAAGAGCAGCTGGCGTCAGCACAAGCATCTACACAGAAAAGCCCCTATGACAGTACAGCCAGAAGTCAACGTAGCGACCTCAGAACCAGAGCTCGAACCTGAGACCCACCAGGAGGTCTCACCGGCCGAGCTCCAGCCAGAGGTCCACATGGCGACCTCAGAGCTCGAACCTGAGACCCACGAGGAGGTCTCACTCGCCGAGCTCCAGCCAGAGGTCCACATTGCGACCTCAGAGCTCGAACCTGAGACCCACGAGGAGGTCTCACCCGCCGAGCTCCAGCTAGAGGTCAACATGGAGGCCCCAGCACCAGAGCTCCAGCCTGAGGTTCAGGAGGGGGTCTCAGCTCCACAGATCCACTGAAAAGCACAGTTATTGTCCCGAGTGTCTGTTAACACATACAACCCAGCCCTGCTCAAGCCCGAGTCATCCGACACGGCCAACCAAGCCCTGCTCAAGCCTGAGTCATCCGACACGGCCGACCAAGCCCTGCTCAAGCCCGAGTCATCCGACATGGCCGACCACGGTCCGCTCAAGCCCGAGTCCGCCGACACGGACAGCCAAGTTCTGCTCACGCCCGAGTCCGCCGACCACGGTCCGCTCAAGCCCGAGTCCGCCGCCACGGCCGACCGCGGTCCGCCCATGCCCGAGTCCACCGACACAGCCGACCACGGTCCGCCCTAGCCCGAGTCCGCCAACACGGCCAACCACGGTCCGCCCTAGCCCGAATCCGCCGACACGGCCGACCACGGTCTGCTCAAGCCTGAGTCCGCTGGCCAAGTTCTGCTCACGCCCAAGTCTGCCGACACGGCCGGCCACGGTCCGCTCACGCCCGAGTCCGCCGCCACGGCTGGCCACGGTCCGCCCACGCCCGAGTCCGCCGACCACAGTCCGCCCTAGCCTGAGTCCGCCGACACGGCCGACCACGGTCCGCCCTAGCCCGAGTCCGCCGACACGGCCGACCACGGTCTGCCCTAGCCCGAGTCTGCCGACACGGCCGACCATGGTCTGCTCATGCCCGAGTCCGCCGACACAGCCGACCACGGTCTGCCCTAGCCCGAGTCTGCCGACACGGCCGACCATGGTCTGCTCATGCCCGAGTCCGCCGACACAGCCGACCACGGTCTGCTCATGCCCGAGTCCGCCGACACAGCCGACCACGGTCTGCTCATGCCCGAGTCTGCCAACCACGGTCTGCTCTCGCCCGAGTCCGCCGACACCGATGACCACGGTCTGCTCACGCCCGAGTCCGCCGACACGGCCTGCTCACGCCCGAGTCCGCCGAACACGGTCTGCTCACGCCCGAGTCTGCCGACACGGACAGCCAAATTCTGCTCACGCCCGAGTCCGCCGACATGGCCGACCACGGTCTGCTCAAGCCCGAGTCCGCCGCCACGGCCGACCACGTTCCGCTCACGCCCGAGTCCACCGACACGGACAGCCACGGTCTGCTCACGCCCGAGTCCGCCGACACGGCCGACCACGGTCTGCTCTCGCCCGAGTCCGCCGACACCGACGAACACGGTCTGCTCACGCCCGAGTCTGCCGACACGGACAGCCAAGTTCTGCTCACGCCCGAGTCCGCCGACACGGCCGACCACGGTCTGCTCACGCCCGAGTCCGCCGACACGGATGGCCAAGTTCTGCTCACGCCCGAGTCCGCCAACCACGGCTTGCTCACGCCCGAGTCCACCGACTACAGTCTGCTAATGCCCGAGTCTGCCGACACCGGCCTGCTCATGGCCGACCACGGTCTGCTCATGCCCGAGTCCGCCGAACACGGTCTGCTCACACCCGAGTCCGCCGACACGGCCGACCACGGTCTGCTCACGCCCGAGTCCGCCGACACGGCCGACCACGGTCTGCTCACGTCCGAGTCCGCCGACACTGCCGACCACGTTCTGCTCACGTCCGAGTCCGCCGACACGGCCTGCTCACGCCCGGTTCCGCCGACACAGCCGACCACGGTCTGCTCACACCCAAGTCCGCCGACACAGCCGACCACGGTCTGCTCACGCCCGAGTCCGCCGACCACGGTCTGCGCACGCCCGAGTCCGCCGACACGGCCGACCACGGTCTGCTCACGCCCGAGTCCGCCGACACGGCCGACCACGGTCTGCTCACGCCCGAGTCCGCCGACAGGGCTGACCACGGTCTGCTCACGCCCGAGTCCGCCGACACGGATGGCCAAGTTCTGCTCACGCCCGAGTCCGCCGACCACGGCCAACCACGGCTTGCTCACGCCCGAGTCCGCCGACTACAGTCTGCTAATGCCCGAGTCTGCCGACACTGGCCTGCTCATGGCCGACCACGGTCTGCTCATGCCCAAGTCTGCCGAACATGGTCTGCTCACGCCCGAGTCCGCCGACACGGTCTGCTCACGCCCGCTTCCACCGACACGGCCGACCACGGTCTGCTCACGCCCGAGTCCGCTGACACGGCCGACCACGGTCTGCTCACGCCCAGTTCCACCGACACGGCCGACCACAGTCTGCTCACGCCCAAGTCCGCCGACACGGCCAACGACGGTCTCCTCACGCCCGAGTCTGCCGACATGGCCGACCACGTTCTGCTCACGCCCGAGTCCACTGACACTGCCTGCTCACGCCTGGTTCCACCGACACGGCCGACCACGGTCCGCTCACGCCCGAGTCTGCTGACACGGCCGACCGCGGTCTGCTCACGCCCAAGTCCGCCAATACTGCCGACGACGGTCTGCTCACGCCCGAGTCCGCCGACACAGCCGACCACGTTCTGCTCACGCCTGAATCCACCAACACGGCCTGCTCATGCCCGAGTCTGCCGACACAGCCGACCACGGTCTGCTCACGCCCGAGTCTGCCGACCACGGTCTGCTAACGCCTGAGTCTGCCGATCCCGGCCTGCTCACGCCCGAGTCCACCGACATGGCCGACCACGGTCTGCTCACGTCCGAGTCCCCCGACACGGCCGACCACGGTCTGCTCACGCCCGCGTCTGCTGACACGGCCGACCACGGTCTGCTCACGCCCAAGTCCGCCAATACTGCCGACGACGGTCTGCTCACGCCCGAGTCCGCCGACACAGCCGACCATGTTCTGCTCACGCCCGAATCCACCAACACGGCCTGCTTATGCCCGAGTCTGCCGACCACGGTCTGCTCACGCCCGAGTCCGCCGACATGGCCGACGACGCTCTGCTCACGCCCGAGTCCGCCGACACGGCCGACCACGGTCTGCTCACGCCCGAGTCCGCCGACCACGGTCTGTTCACACTCGAGTCTGCCGACCACGGTCTGCTCACGGCCGAGTCCGCCGACCACGGTCTGCTAACGCCTGAGTCTGCTGATCCCGGCCTGCTCACGCCCGAGTCCACCGACATGGCCGACCACGGTCTGCTCACGCCCGAGTCCGCCGACCACGGTCTGCTCACGTCCGAGTCCCCCGACACGGCCGACCACGGTCTGCTCACGCCCGCGTCTGCTGACACGGCCGACCACGGTCTGCTCACGCCCGAGTCCCCCGACACGGCCGACCACGGTCTGCTCACGCCCAAGTCCGCCAATACTGCCGACGACGCTCTGCTCACGCCCGAGTCCGCCGACACAGCCGACCACGTTCTGCTCACGCCCGAATCCACCAACACGGCCTGCTCATGCCCGAGTCTGCCGACCACGGTCTGCTCTCACCCGAGTCCGCCGACACCGACGACCACGGTCTGCTCACGCCCGAGTCCGCCGACACGGCCTGCTCACGCCCGAGTCTGCTGACACGGGCAGCCAAGTTCTGCTCATACCCGAGTTCGCCGACACGGACAGCCAAGTTCTGCTCACGCCCGAGTCCTTCGACACGGACAGCCAAGTTCAGCCTTCAGGCTCCACTGAGTATGTCACTCTGCTTTCCTGCTCAGCCGAGGACGTCACTCCGCTTTTCTGCAACGCGGAGGTAGTCACTCCGCTTTCCTGCTCAGCCGAGGACGTCACTCCGCTTTCCTGCTCAGCCGAGGACGTCACTCCGCTTTCCTGCTCAGCCGAGGACGTCACTCCGCTTTCCTGTTCTGCTGGGAACTTTGCTCCGCTTTCCTGTTCCACTGCAGATGTCCCTCGGTTTCCCTGCACGGCTGCTTATGTCGCTCTGTTTCCCTGCACGGCTGCATATGTCGCTCTGTTTCCTAGCACGGCTGCGTACATCGCTCTGCTTTCATGCTCCACCGAGGACGTCACTCTGCTTCCCTGCTCCGACGGGGACGTCGCTCTGATTTCCTGTTCAGCCGGGGACGTCCATCCGCTTTCCTGTTCAGCCGGGGACGTCGCTCCGCTTTCCTGTTTCGCGGAGGACGCCACTCTGCTTTCCTGCCCTGCTGTGAACGTCGCTCTGCTTTTTTGTTTCATTAAGAATGCCGTGCGGTCTCCTAGTTCTGCTTGGGACTTTTTGCCCAGGGGGCCGGGGCCGCTAATGGAGATGGATGTTTCATGGCACTCCGGGAGGGGTGCCTTTGGGGAGGGGTTCTGTCACGAGTTCCCTTTTAAGCAACACACTGTTGAGCATGTGAGCGCGAGTGCACGAGCACCTGCTTTTCCCTTGTTGACAATCGTGACATTTTGACACGTGCATTTGTTATGTTTCTGTTATGTTTCCTCCCCGTTCTGTCATTGGCTATTGTTTCACGTGTGTCTGAATTATCCTCAGCCATCAGCCATTACAACGCTGATTATGTTTGTATAAATACCGTGCACCTCCCAGCACACGGCGCGAAATATTAGAGTATATTAGTTTGAATATAGATAGTCATAGTCATGTTTCAATTCATTTGTTTAGTTCACGCTGGTTTCTCCGCTCCCAGTTCATAGTCATAGCTTATGTTTCATGTTTTGTATATCGACCCTGTTTTCCGTGACCACAACCTTGATTCCTGCCTCGCCCTGTGTAAGCCTGTTTGCCGATTGCCTGACCTCTTGCATGTTTGTGGATTACGTTTTTTGGATCACGTTTTGGATTTTCCTGCCTGTGTCTCTCTACAATAAAACTGTTTAACCTGCGATTGCATCCTACCTTATCGCCGTTACGTCACGATACGTGACAGATCTGCATTGTTGGTGGAAAGAGACTGTACATTTTGAATGCGTATATCTTCTAAATACAAATTTTGTCATTGTTTTGGCGCACACTAGCTTTTAGATAAACTTAAGGCTGATGTATTCATAGTAAAAGCCACAAAATGTCAATTTTGATTTCATGGGGACTTTAATGCACATCTGTAGATTTGTTGTGGGGTTTTCTGTTGTTTTTTGTTTGTTTGTTTTTTTAGGGGGGTCGGGGGTATTTTTGTATAACAGCACAGTCTGCTTTAGTTTTCTTATACCACAGTGATTACAATGTATAATTAATTGCTGAACTGCACATTTTAACGGTTTAGAGTTAGGTTTAATGTGGTGGAAAGTCCAAGAGACAAGTTAGTTCCTGTTCTCACTTACATTGTACACAAAATCTGTTTTTAATTACTTTTATTATTAGTCCCTGAGTCTGAGCTGTTCCTATAAAAAAAAAAAGTATACGAACAAGCACATTAATATACAATAGCCATGCTGTTAAACAAATAACGCACACCTTCTGACCAATCAGATACGAGTGTTTATCCATGCTGCAGTATAAAACTGTTATGCAGTACATTCAGTAAGTGATAACTGGAACAATCTATAACATTTAATGTAACTATAAATGGATAAAATGTATGTCGTTCTTTCATAAATGAAAAATCGCAATCATGGGCAAATTGCAGTGGTGTAAGAGGAATAAAACATTTCATGACATGCAGTTAATGGAAAACAATCAACATCGGGGTAGTACCAGTAACTCTGCTTGACATCAGACCGCATCACGTAAGCTCATCGCTGATTGTTTTCCTATAAGAGCACGTCCGATTTGTTGTACTCATTAGTGACCGTCTCGGTTGTTATTGTTACAGTGCCCTCTAGTGGTTATCGTGTTGGCAAGAGGAGACATTTATCAACTGATCAACTTTGCTTCTTTCTCGTACTGGTTCTTCATCGCCCTGGTTACACTGGGGCTTCTCGTCCATCGCTATCGATTCCCAGACCATCCACGAACATTTAAGGTTTATAGCTCTAATGAACTTAATTTTATTTTTCATCTCAGCTGTTAATGAAATTTTTTATCATTTTAATAGCCAAAAACTATTACTTTTGTTTAACTAGATTTTTTTTAAATATGTGAACCTAGGTTCCTCTGGCTGTTCCTGTGATCTTCACGGTGGTGTGTTTCTTTATCGTGGGTCTGTCTCTGTATTCAGACCCCTGGAACACAGGTTGCAGTTTTGCTGTTACTTTCACTGGAATCCCAGTGTACTACCTGACCATAAAGCACTCGTATATACCGAACCGTTGGAGAAAAGCCATCAGTGAGTTACGCCTTTCCTTTTCTCTTTCCTTTCCTTTCACTCATTCATTTCCAGTAAACGCTTTATCCTGGTCAGGGTCACAGTGGATGCCCTGGAATACACCCCGGCTGGGACACCTGTCAATCACAGAGGACGTTCCACACACACGCACATCATTCACACACTCTCATTTAAATCTAAGCGCAATTTTATTTGCGTCTGTGTTATAAATAGGGAAGTTTTCATATACTATTAATATTTCGCTATTACCATTACCTTTTCAACTAGTCTTTGGTGATGTATGTAATAAACACTAATGTTTGTTTCTTCTCTTGCTCTGTTCAGATTACTACACTAACCAACTTCAGATCTTGTTGGAGGTGGTACAGCAAGAAGTTCAGACCTACTGAAGGAGCACAAACATTACACTAAGGGGCAGGCGGTAAACTCAGACACCCTAAAATTATCAACAAACCATCCAACAACCTCTCAACTGACTGCCATGAACAAGTTTAAGAGGTTTAGTCTCAAAGACATGGAAATTTGATATTTGAGACAGAAATATTGTTGAATGTTACCTTTTTTAGTAGGTTATAGCATCTTCTCAAACGTTGTACAACTAACCCAGACTGTGGTAGCCATTAAACATTTTACTTTCCCATGTTGCAATATTCAGCGGACTCCTGAAAGGCTGTAACACAATAAAATGAGGGGGGGAGGGGGGAATGAAAAGTCTCGACTGTAATCTGGTTAATCCATAACTTCTTTAACAGCTAAATATCCTTCATATCCTTCAGTGTCTGATACAAAGGATTTGAGATGGAATGAGGTGTTTTCATCATTTAAAAGTTGTTGCCAACCTTTAGTAATAAAAAACACACACTCACACACAAAACAGATGACTATGGAAACTGTACACCAATGTACTACTGTGTTACAGAAATTGTTCTATGGTTGTGATGATAGCCTCATGTTATGTCCTACATTCTGGGACGTAAAGAAATTCAGTCAGTGGGTAAGAGTTTTGACAGTGTTAGCAATGATGAATGCAGGTTGAAATTAAACACAGGGTTGCAGTAATAATAATAATAATAATAAAAGGCAAAAACCATAAAGCGCACAGAATAGAGATTAATAGCTGGATGCATGCACAGTGAAAGAGGGTTGAGCCTGACAGAATTATAAAATCTGTCCACTGAGTCTGGTAGTGTGTCATAGAAGAGTAGTAAATCAAAATCCAAAGCATCAGCAACTGAATTTGAATAAAGTTTAGAAAATACTGCCATCTGAGCGGTCCTGTAGCCCTAGATAGCTACTTTCACTTCTATTATGTGCAAATAATAAAGCAACCCTAATTTTAGTTTACAACATGTCGAAGGTTTTGTTTGTAAACTGTATTAAGGTCTCATAGTGGCCTTGAAGAGGACCCAGTTAGCTACTTACCCATCTATACACAGATGTAGCCAAATCCTGAAGAACTTTAACTTCTTGTTACTTGTAAACGAAAACAAATAGGGTCCACGTTATAGCATTCCATTTTTTTATTAACACCACACTTAAGTTACAGCATATAAGCCAGTTTCTTCTTGCGTTATAATTAAAAACAAATGTTTATTTCAGTGATATTGCATGCAATATTACCGTCAACATAGCTCTAAAAATAAAATCTATTTTTAACACTGCATGAAAATTAATGACTTGCAGTAGGATATCTTACAACCTTTAAATATCTAGGAGGAACAGAACGTGACAATCAGATATTAAATTATTGCAGGAGGGGAGTGGGTGAACAGGAATAACTATAATCTAGAAGTGCCAAACAAGCCAAAGCCAATAGATCAATATTCAGTATGAGCTATTTACAGTATATATTTAATAAAGACAATAAAGGAAATAAAAGAAGATAAACAGCATGGGGAAAAGGAACCTGAGTGTTGCCAAATAAAACCCAGATCAAAACCAAACAAGTTTTGATATGTCTTACCTGCCCTCTTACCCAAACAAACGAACATGGAGTTTTATTGAACACACGGCACCGGTACAACAGATAACAGGTAGTGAGTTCATACATTCACACAGTAGATTTCAATAAACCAGTGATCATAACCAAGGATATGGATAACCAAAACAAAACACACACACGCACTCTTCACATCTCTCGACCTAAGCAGGCCTGGTGGTTTTTAAACATCTGGACAGCGGCAGATTGGGCGAGGTAGAAGATGCCCTAATGATGATTGGCAGATGACATCCAATCAACAGCGACCTGCGAGTGGAATAGTGGAGTGAGAGAAATAGATTGAAGCAGAGGAACAAACACCGAAAAAATAAATAAATAAACACAACGAAATGAAACCCCAAAACAAACATGGAACGTAACAGGATACATTACCATCAATATGCCAGATATCAGTTGGCAACACTTCACACCAACATTTCTCTAATGGGTCTACAAAGCAACAGTGTATATACAGTATATCAAATTTATTCAGCTTGAGTATAATATCTGTTTTCCCTCTAATAATAATCCCCCCCCCCACCCCAAAAAATGTGCATACACAATTACAAAAAGATGGACAATAGATTTGTTTTCTATTTAATAAAATCACAGGAATAATCATTATCTAAACAAAATCTCTCTAATACACTTTTAGCTGGATATATGTGAGCTCATAAATTTACACACCCCTTGCAGAATCTGCAAAATATTAATAACTCAAAAACAAAAGAGGAATCATTAAAATTGCTTTTAGTTTGTTATTTAGTTCTGCCCTGAATAAGCTATTTCACATAACAGATGTTTACATATAGTCCACAAGACAATATTAACTGAATTTACAAAAATGAACTGGTTCAAAAGTCTACAAACTGTAACAAAGAATAGGCCAATATTTATTAAGTTAGCTGTACTCGAAGCAATCAGTTTTTAAACTTATATGGCTTAGAGCAATTGGTTTCCTTAATTTACTTGAGTAAACCGAACATGTTCGGTTTTACAGAGTATCTACATTTGCATCCACCTTCACCTCCCAGTCATGACACGCTGCAGTCCCTCTGCCTTTTAGTTATGGCTGAAGGAACAAAAGGGGCTTGTTGTACTTCTACAATGAACATCAAAGCAGAGAGTCAGAAAGAGAACAAAAACGAATAAGAACTGCACACACTTCGCAAATGTTTTCATACTTGGCACACGAAAGGGAGGGAAAAAGTTGTTAAATCACTTATTCATGAATAAATATTTGAGTTCACCCCCACCCACACTCCCCCACCCCCTCCCTCTAACCCCTCTCTCTAGTTCACCTCCACTGCGAGGAAAGGTATTGGCTTGTTGTTCAACTCCACAGCAGAAGTTTCTGCTCTCTCTGAGGAGCGGGACATGTCTGTTGTGAGGGGAACTAAAGCAAAGATGGCGAGCCAGAAAGAGGAGTGTGAAGGGAAGGAAGATCGGGTTCATCTGGGACGCAGCATTAGTCTGGTGCCTGCAGTCTCCTTCATCATGGGCACCATGATTGGCAGCGGGATCTTCATCACTCCCAAAGGAGTGCACATCAATACAGGCAGTGTGGGACTCTCCCTAGTGGTCTGGGCGCTCTGTGGACTCCTCTCCACATTTGGTATGTTTCTAAACCTTTTAGCAGTTAGATGTTTAATAATACATTACTGTTCAAAACAATATACACAATGAAGAGAACCTCTAGATGTTTTCTAATTATTGCACCTCAGAAAATAATAGTGCTTAACACCATATTATAACATACTAATTACAATATACTTTCTTTCATTCAGTTTTGATACTATCCAATACATTTAGTTGAGTTAGGAGACTGGTGATGTATAATTTTTTGTATCACAGTGTGCCTTTCATCCCAGAGCTTTCAAAATGTGACACACAAAATGTTCTAGTCGTTATCTTTGTGATTACAAACAGAAAATAAGAGGTTTAGTCTCAAAGACACGGAAATTTGATATCTGAGATGGAAATATTGTGAAATATTACGTTTTTTTCGTAGGTTATAGCATCTTCTCAAATGTTGTGGTAGACTGTGGTAGCCATTACACATTTTACTTTCCAATGTTACAACCCTCAGCAGACTCCAAAGGCTGTAACATAATAAAATGAGGGGGGGAGGGTGGAATGAAAAGTCTCAACTGTAATCTGGTTAATCCATAACTTCTTTAACAGCTAAATATCCTTCATATAAAATAAAATCATATAAAACACTGTAGTCAGTGTCTGATACAAAGGATTTGAGATGGAATGAGGTGTTGTCATATATTTAAAAGTTGTTGAAATCATTTAGTGACAAAAACCCACACACACACACACATACACACACACCTACATGTACCAATGTACTACTGTGTTACAGAAATTGTTCTGTGGTTGTGATGATAGCCTCATGTTATGTCCTACATTCTGGGACATAAAGAAATTCAATCGGTGGTTAAGAGTTTTGACAGTGTTAAAGCACACAAAATAGAGAAAGATAGCCGGATGCATGCACAGTGAAAGAGGGTTGAACCTGACAGAATTAGAAAATCTGTCCACTGAGTCTGGTAGTGTGTCTTAGAAGAGTAGTAAATCAAAATCCAAAGCATCAGCAACTGAATTTGAATAAAGTTTAGAAAATACTGACACACAGGGTGTACTCTGAAATAGTAGTAGATAATAGTTCATGTTCAGCTGTTAACTGAATCGAGTATCATGGATTGTTAAATGTATTGTAATAGATAATACACACAGTATAGTTCAGTTAAGCAGAATTTTTTTTTTTTTTTTTTGGGGGGGGGGGGGGTCATGTTAGCTTTGGCTAACACTGTTGATCAATTTATGAACATGTTTTTTTTTTTCTTCTTTGATGTACTTTTGTTATTACTGATATTCAGTATGTGTAAAAGATGTTGTGATCCATACACAAGTCTACATCCCTCTGCTTTCCTGGAGTTTTCCCAGGAATTAGGCTTAATAAAATAAATGTAAAAAATATATATATATAAATAAATAAATCTTTTTAAATCCAAAGATTTGTTTGTGACAAAGGATTTAACATAAACCGATTTCATCAGGGTAGAGCTGCAACGAGTTACTACGAGTAATACGGCTTTCCCCCAAGTGTGCTGGGGAAACACAAACCTGTTTGGCAGGCACTTGGAACACTTCCTTGTCTTGTCTACTTTTGTCTTGTCTTGTGTTTCCTTGAATTCAGGTGCCTTGTGCTATGCTGAGTTGGGGACCAGTTTCAAAAAGTCTGGTGGCCATTACACATATTTACTTGAGACCCTTGGGCCACTTCCTGCTTTCCTGATGCTTTGGTCCGAGTTCATTTTCATCAGGTCAGGTTGTGTCTGTTTGCATTCTAAATCATAGTGACTTTTAAAAAATAAAAATAAAAAAACCTATGAAATGGACAGACATGCCATGATTTGATTCTGGATGTTGTGAAATAGGATATCAATAAGAGATCATGCCAGAGAGCATGAGTGATTTCCACAACAGCCAATTGCTGTTGTCCGTGATACAGTACTGATGCTAAAAAATGGTTTTTGCTTTAATGGGCACTTACACATTTTATGTCATTAATGCCTTGTTGATTTAGTACGTATGCAGACTCACTGTTAATGGATGACATAAAAAGGTTTTTGTGTCACTCCAGCATCCCTTGTCACTTGTCACTCTTCTCTTTGCAGACCTGCAGTGACTGGGTATATTGCACTGGCTTTTGGACACTATGTCATAGAACCTTTTTTCACGCCATGCCAAGCTCCTCTACTATTAATCAAAGTGGCCAGTTTTCTTGGAATGAGTAAGTGAAATGTGTACACAAATTAATTTTTGACTAACCGAACAGCACAGTGTTGCAGTGCGTAGCTTTGACACTCCAGAGTTCTTCCCATATCCATGTGGGTTACCTCTGGCTTCGTCTGGTTTCTTCCTACCTCCCAAAAGCATGCTGGTAGACAGACTGGGTACACTAAATTACCCCTAGGTGTGAATGTGTGTGTGTGGGTGTGTGCATGGTACTACGTGATGGACAAGAGTTCCATCCAGGGTGTATGCTCCGGATCCACCTCAACCGTGAACAAAGCCATTTCTGAAGAGGAAAAACATCTACTCCAGCGGTTACCAACCTTCCTGCAGGTTTCATCTCCAACCAAAATCGAACACACGTGTTTTAGTTGATCGAGAACGTCTTAAAGCGATGATTAGATAGTCAGGTGGGCACCATTATGGTTGGAGCTAAAGTTTTCAGGAAGGTAGATCTCCAGGAACAGGATTGGTGACCACTGATCTAACCTATAATAAGCAGTGACATATTATACTGATTTCTAACTTGAAATCATTTTCTGCTGTTTCAGCACTTTTGGTGGCAGTGAACTGCTGGAGTGTATCACTGTCCTCTTGTACACAGGTCATCCTCTTGATCATTAAGCTCCTTAGTCTGGTTCTGATCATTGTCCCAGGAATTGTGGCTCTGGCCAAAGGTAGCAAAGATTTGATACTTGAATTTTATTATTATTATTATTAATGTGTGATCCAGCGATAGTGAGCGAAAAACTTTGTTTGTAACTCCCTCTTCAGGCCAAACCGAAAACTTCCAGAATGGTTTTAACTTCGAGGCGCTCACACTGACAAAGCTGCCTTTAGCCTTCTACGCAGGACTTTATGCCTATTCTGGATGGTGGGTAATAACCTTTTTTCCCCCAGAATATTACAAATAAATCTGAATCACAGCTCATTTTATAGTTGCCTGATTTTAGAGACTAAATATAATCCAACAAAAAGCCCACGTCTTTGCATTTCTCTCAGTACGAGAACCAGAGAGCAGCAGGTCATCATGGACACACAGGTCTGTCCATTTATAACTACACAGTGCTCTGTGACATCTTGTTTGCCTTTGCTTTCAGGTTTTCATTAAACTTTGTGACAGAGGAGGTTATCAATCCAAAAAGGTATGGAAAACGGGGAGGATCCGATTGAATTTCCATGTCAGTTCTTACCCTTGTAATTAGACTTGTTTCTTGTATTTGCCAGAAATATTCCATTGGCCATCATTTTGTCCATGATCACAGTTACTACATTATACGTGCTGGTGAATGTAGCGTATTATACTATGATGACCGAAAACGAGCTGCTGATATCCGATGCCGTAGCAGTGGTCGGTATTATTCGAATTTCTGTGTTCACAATGTCAAGAGGTGCAGTGTTTTTTTTTTTAATTGGAAAATGTCAAATCGTTCTCAGTCAGTTTCTTTTTCTGTACGGCACACAGACTTTCGCCAGCAAAGCTCTGCCCAGGATGGCATCACTGGTGCCCATACTGGTGGCCATGTCCTGTCTTGGGACCATGAACGCAGGGATCTTTTCAGTACCGAGGTATAAAGTCTGTTAGAAGTAAACGTAAATACTTCATCATGTCTAGATCAATTTCCTCATATTTTAATTACACAATTTATTTGATTGTGTGTGTGTGTGTGTGTGTGTGTGTGTGTGTAGAATGTTATTTGTGGCTGCCAGAGAGGGACAATGGCCAACCCTGTTTTCCATGATACACATACGAAGAAAGACACCAATGCCTGCTGTACTATTGCTGGTAATGTACTGTAATGTATTACTGGTTGCCTCTATTGAGCAAAATACATTTCATATAATATGTGCAGTTGCTCATTTTACTGTCATTCATTCATTCTTGATCATCTATTCATTTTATACCACAGTGCTGTTGAATGCTCAGTTCTGATTGGCCCATTCTCTATAGCACTCATCCTAATACATTATCACTTCTATACTAACAACTTTCACAGGGACTTGTACAGAGGACACACCACATAAACAAATTAAAAAATAATAATGATAAAATGTGTGAATTTTTGAGGGGTTTTTTTTTGTGAGGAGATTTTATTTAGCACTTTTGGAAGGAGACACCAGTGTCAGAGCTTTGTAACAGTCAGAGATAAAGCTGTAAATTTTACAACATTGTCTTAATAACTTAATAAGAGTGAAACAATGAGACACTGGTTCGAGAACAACTGTTTATGTAAGGAATAACACACAATAGACCGTGCTGTTAAATGTCATTAAAATCACCGTGAAGTGCCTTGAAACGTGTAGTGTTATTTGACGTGTTGACGTAACTGCCACTGAAACAGGAAGTCAGGGTGTGATCAATTGGCTCCTCCCCCTTTTAAAACAGCCAATAGTATTTAACTTACTTCTCAACTCAGCCTAAGCCGTACTTGACAGTTAGTAGCATGGATGCAAGCCAGAGCAGTAATAATGCTAATAATAATAATAATAATAATAATAATAATAATAATAATAACAACCAAAGACATGTTTTTGACCTGTGCTTTTTCATATGATTTCTCTCGCTCAACAACGGCAACTTCGGCTGTGTGATTTATTATAATGTTGGGGCGGGAAAATCTTGCAGAATGATGTCATCAAAATTGTTGATCCGTATTGTTGGTGGAAAGAGACTGTACATTTTGAATGCGTATATCTTCTAAATTTGGCGCACACTAGCTTTTAGATAACCTTAAGGCTGATGTATTCATAGTGAAAGCCACATAACTTGGCAAAAAAGCCACAAAACATGGGGATTTTAATGCACATCTGTAGATTTGTTGTGGGGTTTTTTTTTTCACCTTCTGACCAATCAGATACGAGTATTTATCCATGCTGCAGTATAAAGCTGTTATACAGTACATTCAGTAAGCGATAACTGGAACAATCCACAACATTTAATGTAACTATAAATGGATAAAACGTATGTCGTTCTTTCATAAATGAAAAATCGCAATCATGGGCGAATTGCAGTGGTGTAAGAGGAATATTTCATGACATGCAGTTACTGGAAAACAATCAACATCGGGGTAGTACCAGTAACTCTGCTTGACATCAGGCCGTGTCACGTAAGCTCATCGCTGATTGTTTTCCTATAAGAGCACCTCCCGATGTGTTGTACTCATTAGTGACCGTCTCGGTTGTTATTCTTACAGTGCCCTCTAGTGGTTATCATGTTGGCAAGAGGGGACTTTTATCAACTGATCAACTTTGCTTCTTTCTCGTACTGGTTCTTCATCGCCCTGGTTACACTGGGGCTTCTCGTCCATCGCTATCGATTCCCAGACCATCCACGAACATTTAAGGTTTATAGCTCTAATGAACTTAATTTTATTTTTCATCTCAGCTGTTAAGGAAATTTTTTATCATTTTAATAGCCAAAAACTATTACTTTTGTTTAACTAGATTTTTTTTAAATATGTGAGCCTAGGTTCCTCTGGCTGTTCCTGTGATCTTCACGGTGGTGTGTTTCTTTATCGTGGGTCTGTCTCTGTATTCAGACCCCTGGAACACAGGTTGCAGTTTTGCTGTTACTTTCACTGGAATCCCAGTGTACTACCTGACCATAAAGCACTCTTATATACCGAACCGTTGGAGAAAAGCCATCAGTGAGTTACGCCTTTCACTCATTCATTTCCAGTAAACGCTTTATCCTGGTCAGGGTCACAGTGGATGCCCTGGAATACACCCCGGCTGGGACACCTGTCAATCACAGAGGACGTTCCACACACACGCACACCATTCACACACTCTCATTTAAATCTAGGGGCAATTTTAGGCTCTTCCAAAATTTGCGTCTGTTTTAAAAAACGGAAGTTTTCATATACTATTAATATTTCGCTATTACCATTACCTTTTCAACTAGTCTTTGGTGATGTATGTAATAAACACTAATGTTTGTTTTTTCTCTTGCTCTGTTCAGATTACTACACTAACCAACTTCAGGTCTTGTTGGAGGTGGTACAGCAAGAGGTTCAGACCTACTGAAGGAGCCAAACATTACACTAAGGGGCGGGCGCTAAACACAGACACCCTAAAATTATCAACAAACCATCCAACAACCTCTCAACTGACTGCCATGAACAAGCCTGTCAACTGATTCTCAACAAGATGTGAACAAATGTTTAGTAATAATAGAGTAACAGTAGTAGAGCGAGTAACCTGACCTTCAACTAAATACCTGTAGAGCCTGTGGCCTAGAGAATGTATCAGTAACATCTCTGTTGATTCGTATTCATGTAATTACAAGCAACCTCAAATACTAACCATGGAATCCCAACCAGCAATCACTAGACATTTAACTGTGACTATTATCATAGAATCAGAAATGTAGTGGTACACTGACGGCATTGTTTTCTGCCAAGTCCTTGGACTTGACCTTTCAGTCTTCTGATTTATAATGCGTATATCTTCAGTGACAAAATGATACTGACAGTGCACTGTGAAAGAAAAGAATATAAGAGTAAACGTGTTTGGTTTTTTTTTTGCTATATTAAAATGGCATCACTGTTCCATGCACATTATGGCCTTTCAGTTAATGTGAATTCAATTAAAATGATTTTTTTTTAAAAAAAATAAATAAATAAATAAAAGCTTAATATAGCTTAACTGTTCCGTTACCTGTATTAAATCTTTATATTTCAGATCGTTATTAAAACTTTATACTATTAGGGAATGGATTAGTAATGAATAAGAAAAGTAAATGAATAAACACATACATGTTCTAGAATCTCTTTTATTATATAGTGTAGGTAAAAGGCTGTGTGTGTATGTGTGTGTATGTGTGTGGGTAAAGGAATACAGCAACATTTTAAAACTATAATCTATTTATATTGACAAGACCTTTTTCTCTTCACTAAGGAAACTCAAGCTTTACTAATAACGGGTCTCGTTTATCAAGCTGGATACGAGCGAATTCTTTCAGAAATCATTCATAAGAGCATTTACAATTTGGTATTCCTGTCATTTTCTGGGGGAAAGAAAAAATACCGTCGTATCCTGCAAGGGCTTCTGAGTTTGTGCAAATGTCCATATAAGGAAATAGGCTTTAAATGATATAACTGGTATGGGGTTAGCGCAGTTTTATACATGGCTCTCACTGTCAATTGTAGATAGATAGATAACTGATATATTTCCATTACACACAAATGTTTTATGGAAATTTTGTGAAACCAAGTCATTTCATTTTAATTGTTTGCCTCACACCTCCAGGGTTGGGGGTTTAATTCCCGTCCCTGTGCTGCGGGGGTTTCCTCCGGGTACTCCGGTTTCCTCCCCCCGTTCAAAGACATGCATGGTAGGCTGATTGGCGTGTCCAAAGTGTCCGTAGTGTATGAATGGGTGTGTGAGTGTGTATGTGAGTGTGCCCTGCGATGGATTGGCACCCTGTCCAGGGTGTACCCCGCCTTGTGATCCATGCTCCCTGGGATAGGCTCCAGGTTCCCCGTGACCCTGTAGGATAAGCGCTATAGAAAATGGATGGAAGACCAGTTATTCAATTAAGACAATAGAAATGGCGCTGTAAAAAGGATGGCGCTTTGGCGTATAATTTGATTCCTTTTGCCACGTCATCTTTAGTCCGGTCTGGCCTCCGAAAACATTTACGTACAATTTTACTAAACAGTTCAACGAGGCTGTATGTACTTAGCAAAGGATATCATTGTGTCAGTAAGCGTTTGCACAAAACGCATTTTATCCTACAGCGCAATCATGAATTCCTTTTCAAGTGTACATAACGTAAGCTCGGACTTTGTTTATACCGCATTCTCAAGTCTGAAGGTGTGGGTTTCATTTCCTACAACAGCATGACTCTGACGGTAGTTTAAGCTATTTGAACGATTGCTTCATTTTAACGAACTTCTCGTTTCTTCTGTCTTAGTCTCGGGAGTTTGTCGGTTACGTGTGAAGCCACGTCGTTTGTCTGGTTAAAGTCAAGAGCGAAAAACAAAAGAGGAATTTGTCTCATGGATGTTTTATTGCATTCAATGTGACTGTAAAGGGATGAACGATATGCGGAAACGCACATCTCTATCAAACATTAAAAACAGAAAAACAGACTAAAGGCAGATATTTTTTTTGTAGTCTTTTATAAGATTTTTATTTATTTATGTATTTTTTACATTTTTTTTTTTTTAAAAAAGACAAAAACACAGACTGTAATGATGACCACAAACAGCCAAAAATGTTTTAATCGAACGCCAACGCATGCAAGAGACCAGGGCTGGATGATGTGCGCAAACATATTATTAAATAAAGCTGAATGTCAGAGATGATCCTGCACACCATGTTACAACGGCTCCTCTGTGAATTATATCAAATGCTGTTGGGTAAATCAAACAAAATTTGAAAAGATATTTATTATTAAGCGAATGTTTTGTCTGAGAGGATTGGCGTAATTCAGCAGCAATTCGAGCTTTCACACGAACCTGCAGCCTAGATTTGACCGGCGTCGTGTCCAGATTCCTTGCGATTTTCGATGCGCTTCACCGTTACATTACGCCTCACCGGAAACGGATTTTACTTTGCATCACCCTGCCCTGGAGAAACTAGAATTCCTGCACCATAAATACAGTAGTCAAGATCGACCAAGAGCCAATAAAAGATTGTTAAAATCATTAGATAAAAACAGAAATCTCAGTTCTATGCTACTGAATATTAGGATATTATTTATGGATTTTGTTTCATTGTGTCATCCCCCAAAAAATAAAAAAATAATAATTGTTAAAATAAACGATTAGCTTGAATTGCAGGTCTTTCCTTTCCATCGACGCATCGGGTTAAGAAGCTCGCGTGCAGTAGTGTCTACGTGGGGATTCGCTTAAATCTATGTACTCATTTACACATTTTTAAAATAGCTAAAATACATATACATACATATATATCTTACAAGTTGTGCAAAATCAATCAATTCCTAAATACATTCCTCTGACGGTTTCTCTCACTCGTCGCTCCATTTCGTCTTTCAGAACTGGAGTGATAAATACTCTCCAAGTAGACATACGTACAGTAAACGGACAGGAAGTTACACACATACAAGAAAAAAAGGCAGTGAGAATGAAAAAAAAAGAAGAAAAAAAAGGATAAATACACATGTGGAAGAAGCAAAGGCAGTGTGAGCAGCATATGTAGGAATGGGTCCGTTTTGTTTTGTTTTTAAAGCGTGGAAATGAGCTATGACTGGCTGGTCATGTCCGAGCCGTCTTGCTTCAGGCTTCAGCATGGAGAGCCACACCGATGTTATTCAAGCTCTGCTCTTTAATCCTAAGAGATTAAATAAAGTAACAAAAAAAATAAACTCATATGCGCATGAAGATAGGTTGATAGGCTGTTGCACGAAAAAGCAGCGTAGCTGAGGCTCAGATATAAAAAGCAGAGTAAAATATTGACATGTATTAGCAAACCAAAACAAAAGATGCTGAGGCAGTGAAAAAGCAGGTGTGCAGATTGAATAGACTGAAAAAAGATACGAGGTGGCTTATGTCAGCTCGGGAATTAACTGTGACCAGCTGAGGTTGGCCATGCACAGGTCTTCATCCTCCAGACCCGTGAAGCTGATGTCCACCAAGATTTTACTCAGGCTGTCGTTCATGGTGTCCAGCACGAGGCCCTCGGTGAGCGAGCGGTTGGCGGAGCCCGTCTGGAGCTCGCGCGAACAGGAAGTGAGCAGCTCACGGGGTGAATTGAATAGCGGCAGCTCTTTGAAGGGCGTGCTGCTGAAGCTCAAACCGCTGTGCTCGTGCCGCTGCGGTGTGCGGATCGGGCTGAAATCCAGCACGCTGCGGCTCCCTTTGCCCAGCGGCGTGATCCTCCACGGCTCCAGCGCCTTGCTGGGGGTGGAGGAAGCCAGGTGGCTCCCTTTGATTGGCGTTTTAAAGTTTTCGCTTTCACACCGCGGCTCTGCCTCGAGCTCCGCTTCCTGGAAGACGGAGATGTCCGAGACCATACCCGAGTCGAAGAAAGTGCTGTCTGGGAAGAGCAGGACGGGCTCTTCGTTGGAAGGTGGGACTAGACGCTGCTTACGACGCGAGCTGCTCAGCTCCTTCCGTTCACTGCTGCAGGATTCGCCACGGATGGGTTCACACACGCGCTCTTCCTTCACTTCAGTAACCGGGGTAGACGTCACGACGACGCTGGATTCACTCTTCGGGACCTTTTAAAAAACATACCAAAGCAGCTGAGTTACTGCCGTTAGGTTTGCTATCGGTTTCCATGTGAGCAGAATTTACCTTGGGAGCTATGCAAAGCCTCTTGCACCCCACTTTGGAGATGGGATTGGAGAGACTGGAGCTCTGCTGTTGTGGGGGACACAGAGAGAGCGCTGCCGGGGAGGGCAAGAAGATCGAAGGAGTCAGAGGAAGCTGAATGGGCACTAGGTACGAGTCCGTACGAGGCAGGAGAGGCTTCATTTTCCTCTCTGGAGACGAGAAGAATAAATAAATCTGTCTTTATTTCCGCTCACTATGTCTCACTGCAAGTCGTTTCCAACAGTACGTCAAACGTTACTTCAGATCTAATTAACAGTGCTGACATACCAAATGTAAAATCATTTCGTTTACAAGTTTTAATCCAGAATTTTACTATTCTAGTACGTCATTCACTAGTGTTAAAAATTCATCATCGCATAGGTGTGAAAGAATTTGGATCAAAATATTAGGCAAAACTGAACACTTTCCGTGGTCTTGTGATTAAATATTAAAGACTGGAGGTCTACCGATTTGCTTTGAGGATTAATTCGCTTCGATAAAGAGTTGCTGGAAGTATCGGTTATCGGCAAAAACTATCCACGCCGATAGTTTCTCCCGGCTGAGAAGGATCCGCTGTCGTTATACAGTACGAGAGCGGCCTCTAGAGGAGAAATAAAAACACCACTGACAAATTTTTGTTGTGTTATTTGAATTTTTTTTTTTGGTGTGGTTCATTTTGGTTGTCTCTATTTTTATTTGTTATTGGGAGAGTTACTTTTTTGGTTCAGTTTGGATGTATATCTTTATTTACTTTAATATTTATTAATAGTTAATATATGTTAATATTTATTTCATTTAAAAAAGTACAGTACATTTTCATGGTACAGTCAGTACTGTTTATTTGTGTAATAAAGTTCAGCGATATTTCACTTTGAGTGTTAAGTTTTCATTCAGTATCAATTTAAAAACTATCGGTTGATTAATCGGTTATCGACAGGTACGGCGCCCGACTTAGTTATCGATATCGGTAAAAATCCACGGTCCAAAAAACAAAAAAAAAATCGGTCCACCTCTAACCAAAAACCCTTACATACTGTATACCTCTAAAAATTACATTTGAGAAAAAAGATGTCCATAATGTCATTTTGTTGATATTATTAGCAAACCTGTTGTGGTCCAAGTCGTATGTTTACCTACCTGTGGTGCAAGGTGTAGCTTTCTTAGGATCGGGTATAACTCGCTTCTGTTGCTGTAAAGACACAAAACCTGTCAGTTCCCCAGCTCTATAAGCCACATATGCAGTTTTCCCTTTCCTTTACTGAGCATTCACTGAACTACAAGTGAAGAGGACGCCAAGATTATCAATCAAAACATGAGACAAGGCATAGTGTAGACATTAACGTGCTTCCTGCCTGAACCTCTCAAGTCCTAGAATAAAAATAAGCGTGGAGACATGTTTAGGAGACATGCGTCCTCCCTGTCTGAATGCAGTGTGAGGAAGTATGGACAGAAAATAAAGTCTTACTTGTTGGTAACAGACTTGCATGGTTTGTGGGTAAGAGGGGGCCGCTGGATCAATCACAGGCTGTAGCAGGGTCGGGAAATAAGAAGTGTGGCCACATTTGTAAAGAAAATTGAGATAAGCAAATGCTTTAAAAGCGGTTTTAAGTGTGGAGAAGGTTCCTGTGGATATGCTTACCTTATACACCTGGTCTAAAGTGAGACAGCGGTTTGCTTCAGGTTTAATGGTCCAGTAGGAGCTCTTGCCATCTGGTGTGCTCTCTCGGACAAACATATCGTGCAAGGAGAGGTTATGGCGAATGGAGTTCTAACGAAGGGAGAAACAAAACAAGCAGGTCAAATAAAAAAAAATTAATCATAAACAAGACAGCGCAAAGTTACAACCACTTCATTACCTTCCAACCCGGTTTAGCTACATTTCGGAAGTAGGGGAAATGGTCCTCTATCCAGTTATAGATTTCCTTCAGAGTCATCTTCTTATTTTTCTTGCTGTTGATCGCAAACTGGATCATGGCCATATAGGAGTAAGGCGGTCTTTCAGACACAGGGCCCTTAACTGCACTCGCGCCTTCCTCCACGTGCTGTGCCTAAAAGAGAAAACGGGAGCGCCAATAAAAGGAAATTTAGAAATCTACGCTGCTAAGAGGCGTCTAAAACCGTCATCTTGCTGATGCAGAATTAAAGTGCACCTATTATGGTTTTGAAACGTTCCTGATTTTGTTTTAGCAGTCGCATTCAATAGATTTACATGCATCCGTGGTCAAAAAACACTTTAATGTGCTCATAATTTAAACTGCAGCATTAACGCCCCCCCCCCCGTGTCACAAACGACTCGTTAAATGATCCGTTCTAAAGGATTCATTCTAAACTCCTCATTTCAGAGAGCATACTCTGCTCTGATTGGTCAGATGTCTCAGTCTGTTGTGATTGGTCAGCGAGAAGCCGATGAAGACCAGACGCGGGGCTTTTTTTATTACAAACCTAGTAGGTTAGTACAGGAAGTAAAGTCTTGATTTACTAACGACTCATTTCAGCTGTTCAGAATCGGTTAATTCTTTTGGGAGTCGATAACTTTTGTTGTGCGCTTTGATTTTTGAAACTTTGCAGCCTTTTTACATTCACAAACGGCTCTATAACACTACATGAAAGGTAATATTTGAAAAACCATAACAGGTGCACTTTAATTGTAGTCAACGATTAAGTGGCTTTTATTTGATGTGTAATTAAAGGAGCATGTATGACTCTAGACCTCTGGTGGAATGATATAAAGTTGCAGTGAAATGAGATGCAGCAACACCAAACACTGTGCACTGCAAGAACAAGAAATAAACTCTACCTGTACACAGCCGTCTAAATTCTCTTTATTGGAATCTTTCTTTGCCGACTCAGCACCAGCGCCGTGTGTGTTCATTCTCCCCAACCACTGGATGTTTGTCAGGCTGTCATCTAACGGACTGCAGTCTGGATCAGGTTTCACTGACAAAGTGAATACTGGCGTTTATACTTGGGTTAAAATGGAAATAATGCAAACGGCAAAATGAACAATGGAATACGGGCGGCCATCAAAGGAAGGGATAATACAAGGTGTCCCAAAAGTCTACATACATAGGGGGAAATGAACCCTTTCTAGCAAAATGTCTTGTGACATTTTTCATATTATAAATATATTTTTCTCAGATAGTGTTTGACAAAAGACGTATTGAAATGGTTCTCGTGGTTGGATCGGGAAGCTGTCGCAAGGTTACGATGGACTTTAACAGGAAACATGGCAAACACATCACACACACACACACACACACACACACACACACACACACACAACACTGCTGCCAAACTTATTAACAAATTCAAAAAGACTGGAAGTGATGTGGACCGACCGAGAAGAAGTGCACGTCCATGAACATCCACTGATGAAGACACAACTGACGTGGTGCTGGCGAACATAATCCCCCTGTGTATGGAGACTTTTAGGACACTCCGTATACAGGATATATAAGTGAACACATACTTCTGCTGGTCAGGAGAGCTTTGGCGTCTACACACGCTCCAGTTCCGAGGTTGTTTTTACACTCGGACGTGGCACGGCCGAGTGCATCGGCTCCATCTTCCGCCCCGTTGCTTCCGCTCAGCAAGATAAACTTGTTTGGCCCCTGCGCGCCGTGTTCCTTCCCCTTGGCGGTCAGCACATCAATGACGCTCTGAAGATCTGCGGTTTTCGGTATGACGACCACTTGCGTGTCCGTCATTGTGGGATGGTCCATGATGCGAATGCCATCTGGAAAAGACCGCGCTCCTGACGTTGTAGCAGATTTGCTCTCTGGCCCGTCTGCATCATTCCTCTGAAACGGCAGTTTCCTCCTCTTGAGGATTATCGGTCTCCTGGGACTCTCCCTCATCCTGTTCATAGCAGACCGGATCCCTGGATTAAAAAAAAAAACAACACACATTATAAAACATTATAATGTACAAGTTATTATCTTAAAAATGAATCCATATTTATAATCTGACTGACATATCAAGGTGGATTGATGCCAGCTCAGTTCATTAGTTAACCTTGACCCAAGTGTAAGCTGAAATGTACCTACAGGGCTCTCAAACAGAAATATTTCAACTAATTTATCACATACCTTGAGATTTTGGTTTAATTTTCACTTCGACCGAGAGATTGATGACTGTTTTTCCACTTAACCTACAGGCGTACGCTTTGTGTGTGTGTTTTTTTGAATATCAACAATTTTAGTGACGTCTTCTAGAACACAAAACGGTTAAAACTGATCTCAGTGCAGTTACATGATGAATCCGGTCTAACGAGCTAAACCGACAAGTAATTATAAATATATTTACATTAACTCGTGTTTTGTCTAGCATGATCTAAGCAGTACGAGTGCTTAATAAAAGACAACGTCGATTCACGTTACACTGCTTACTGGATTGCTAATAAAGCTATTACCTATGCACTTAGCTACTGATCTAATCCACAGTCGCTACAGTTTGATTCAGTTATAAGAAATGTTTTCGGTTACATTGATTTAAATCTGCTACATTGCCTACTAGCTATTCAAGTGCAGTCAATGTTAACACAAAGGACCCTAGCTATGTATAAGCCTACAGTTATAATACTAGAGAATGCGATTACTGGTAACCAAGCAACCCAGTTAATATTAAAGCAAGCAAACCTTCATATTATGCCAGTTCTCAGTTACGTCCTTAATGATGAAGATGATGATGATTATTATTTTATCTCGCCGTTGTGAAATCGTAACTTCATTAAACGAGAAGGTGGGGGGGAAAAATCGTTACTTCCGTCTTCTTCACGCAGGCGGTTTGAATTTTGGCGCAGACCTATCAATTTCGGTCACGTGAACAGGCTCTGACCAATAGGCGCAGGTCATGGTGTTGCAGCGAACCAATCAGAGGAGACACGGAAGTACAGATCTACAAAGCGAATTGATTCGGAAAGTTACTTATTTTAACAAGTGCGGAATTTTTAAAATAAATAAAAAAAATAAAATAAAATAAAAAGAAAGAAAACCCAAGTTTGTTTGGAAGCGAACGCGAGTAGTTTTAAGAGTATGTTGGTTAATAACGCTGTGTGTACGTTTACAATGTATCGCTTGTTTACTGGTCGTTAACGTCGCGCGCTGTTTTGTTCCCTTTTTGGAAACAGGGCGATGATGAAGTTTGATGCCTCGCGCTACGCGGAAAAGGAGACTGCTGAATCCACACAAATCTCAGCTGCTGTTTGTAGAACAACCCAGAAGTGGATCCCGACACGACTATGGATCACAGTTACGAAGCGCGATTAATCCGAGGTCCTTTGTATCAGAGCCATCACGGCAAGGCGTCCCAGTTCCTTCTTGGGTAATTGGACCATTGTAACTCTTTTCAGGGGGAATTAACGCTTTCCCTGTAGCACGCTCAAAAAGTCTCCTGATGACGTCATAGACTCGTTTGTTTGTTAATTATTCACCAGGATCAGTGACATTTTAAATTACAGATCAGGGTACATGAAGATTGATTTCCGCTTAGAATATAATACAAGAGATGATTAAAATAATTGTTGAAATTGTTTGGTGAACTAAAACTACTATACTTTCTCTTAATAATACAGACGGAGTGCCAGTGAGTGGTTTGTGAAAAAAAGGGTGTTTTTTTGTTTGTTTGTTTTTTCACTTTTACTTGTGAATGTCTCTAAGAACCGAGTTTAAAATAGCTACGTTTCCATTCGCTTGTTTTGGGATGTCGCAAAAAAAATATAATAAAACGCCGGATGGAAACACCAGATGCAAATAAAATCTCTAAAAATACGCATAAAAAACTTATCTGCTCAATTGAGGCAGATTTTTTTTTTTATTCGATAAGAAGACAAATTATGATGGAAAAACATTTACTGAATAAATTCGTCAACGCACATCAAAAAAGTTATTTGACTTTGAATCAACAAATCATGTGGTTGGATAATTGGCTGATGCGATTGGATAATTGGCTGATGTGATTGGGTGATTGGATAATTGGCTGATGTGATTGGATAATTGGCTGATGCGGTTGGATAATTGGCTGACGAGGTTTGATAATTGGCTGACGCGATTGGATAATTGGCTGATGTGATTGGATATTCAGCGCATGCTGACTTGTACAGCACAATGGCAATGCGTTTTTCTGTCAGAACCGGGTCACGATGGGTCCGCATAACTGGACTAAACAGCGGGCCAATCTCTTTGCACAGCACCTCAAATGTTTTTGTCATTCTGAAACGCCTGAGCGTTTGATGTCGGTCATCAAAATGATTTGGTATAATTACCTCCCAGAACCGTCTCACATGATTCCCTTCCCATATATCAGGCATCCGCCTCCGATCGCAAGAAAACATGAGGTTTGTGATAGCGTTTTGTCTGAGTGCTCTGAAGCACAAGTAATTTATTATATTGTGGGGAGGGGGACACAGTGGCTTCCGCAGTTTCAACAGCTTCCATTTGTCTTGATACTTTGTGCCAGTTTCCCCAAAAGTGACAATTTTGTTCTCTTGAACACGTTGGATGGAAAACGATGCTTTATTCGCAAATTATGCGATATTCCAATTTTTTGCATAAGTTAAATTTGGCTGGAAACTTGGCTAATAAATAATGAAGAAATGTGAGGGTGGGACAAACAGTGGTGATCAGTGATTGGTCATTGGGAACAGTAGTGATAGTTAATCAGTCGCAAGCGCAACTCAGTCGGGCGTTACACACTGATGGTGGGTTTAGAGATCCTGCGATGTGAGCAGGAGAGCCGTATGGAATTCAAGACCGTCATAAGCCTGCGGTCAAAAAGCCACTGGAACAGTCAGTGTCAGCATGTTCAATGCTCAAGTCCCACCCCCCCAAAATTCCTGAATTTTAAAAAAAAAAGTGCCACCTCCCGAGTAGGGACTTTCCGAGGGGAAAATATTTTACCCGGAACTTGATTTAGACCCTGGTCTTTGCGGTGGAAACACAGAGTACCTCCAAAAGTGCCTAGTTTCTGGGGAAAGTTCCTGCTGTGGAAACACAGCTTAAGTTGGCAACACTGACCCTGATGCTCTTCATAAACCATAGCTCTATGGTTTGGTCTCCACAATGTGTAAAGTTTAAAGCCACATCACATTGTAAAGACTCAAGAAATGGTTTGTGGTGTCACCGAGACTGCATTTGCATTTCCAAAAAAAATGTAGATTTTTTGCTGACTTCTGACAGATCAGATTTTTGTGACATCCAATATGGGGCACATTCATATGAGGTCAGATATCTGATTATTTTATTTGACTTCTGTAAAAACGTGTGAGTTTTTTCCTGTTAATTTTGAAGTTATTGTCATTGTACTGTAGTCTTGGCCAATATTCGTCATTTAAATAAGGGCAGTGGTAGCTCAGCAGTTAAGACACTGGTCTACTGAAGGTTGTGAGTTCAAATCCCAGTACTTGCCAAGCTGCCACTGTTGCGCCCTTGAGCAAGGCCCTTAACCCTCAACTGCTCCGTTGTATAAATGCATCGCTCTGAATAACGGCGTCTGACAAATGCCGCAAGTGTAAATAATGAAGGGTGGTTAATGGAGTCTATATGAATAAACTGTCTTCTTCTTGATCTGTGGGGAAGGGGTATAATCATTACAGATACAGGGCTGTCTACGAGGACATTTCTCAGTCATAGCATAGGAAGGATAATTGTCCTTTCTCCCATGGTGATAACTACTGGTGAAAAGTTGCTGTTTTCAGCTTCGTGCTTATTGGCGTAGGAATGATGTAAATACAGGAACTGGATATTTTTTTTATTCATTCATAAGTAAACAGACGGCACAGACGATCATGTCTGAGTCAAAATATCCGAATCATGCATCAAGAAGGCCCACGATGTAAGTGCAGCCCCAAATCCTTAGCTGCACGAACCAATGAGGGACAGTTAATGGTTTCTTTATACGTACATTATGTAAACAACATTCTGTTTTGGTTTGCGTTCAGGAAATGTAAATACATGAGAGATTGTAGTGATTTTAGAAGTCTAAAAAAGATTACACAAGATGGTTTCATGGAATATGGTTTTATCCGCCGTAGGTGTGTTCTCAGTTTACCTCGCTGGAAGATACAGCAGTCAGATGTCGTGGACAAAGGAAGAAGAAGAACCATCTCCCCGCAAGCAGCTTAACCACAGCATCACATTTGACTCAAGTTAGAAGATCAACTGTCTGCAAATACCCTAGTTTGTTGTTCGACACGAGTAACTCGGTTCCACCGAGATGTCGCAGAGGTCTCGGTAAAGAGAGCGCTCGGTCACATGTTGGGGATCCTCCAGAAATAAGACCTCCTCAAAGTCACGGTGACGGAACCGTTTCTCTAGTCGGCCGTGACGATACGCCGAGGCCGAATTCTCTAAACACGAGGGGGAACAACGCGAGTACATCAGGAGCCAAACACATTGGTTCTGCAGCTGGGAAACCGAGAACTCCTCCAAGCTCTGTTACAGCACGTACATCCACTCCTGAAACTAGCAGCGTTCTCACTCCTCCTCACATACAGACTCCAGAAATGCCACGCCGTGAGCACCCTGCTTCGTCTTCGGTTCTCAGCCTCCTCTTTTCCCCGAATCAACCGAGAACTCCTCCACAAACTGAAAACTTGTTAGTGAGAGACACACCAGAGAGTGAGTATGGCTTGAAAGTGACCTGGAGGAGGAGGAAAAAGCTGAGGAGATTACTCACAGAGCGAGGTCAACTCCTTGACACAGAAGCTATGATCAGCAATCACTGGCCAGATGTTGTGTAAATTGGAAACGGGGGGGGGGTCTTTTTTGTTTATTTCGCCATACTGTATGATGGACTGACATGCATGAATGTAATTTTTTTTTTTTTTTTAAAGAGAGAGAGAATGTTTAATTCATGGGTTTGAAGTTTGAAAATAGCTTCTTGGATGAAATGTATGAAATGCTTTTTTTTCCCTCCTTTTTTTTGTGTGTATCAGCACTGTACATCCTTTATGAAGTGCACTGAAGTTTCTTCGAGAAAGTTGATTTCAGTCATGAACGATTTAAACACGAGTCAGTTCAGCTGTGTGAATAAATAATGCAACACAGGCGAATGTTCTGGAAATGAGAACACAACTAATAAAACATATCATATAATGTATGATTATTGTGTGCTCTATATTTGTTTCAAGGAAAAAAAAAATGAGACTTGAAATGTGATGAAATATGCTCGAGTCTTTGTTTTGCTAAATAGACCAGTCTGTGTAAGCAGTCATTTTTATTGTCTATTTCTTAGTCCGTCCAAGATTCTCGCAAAATCGAGGAAACTCTGCGATATTCGCCAGAGCTTGTGATTTTTTTTCAAAATTACCGCTGATTTTCCGCAGATTTAGTCCAAGGTGCGTCTTGTGACGTCATCACAGCACGCATTCAGCCAAAACCCCCGTCGATTCACGTGTTGAACATGAGTACAGCTATAAGGTCTCATTTACCAGCAAACGTCACTGCGAAAGACACTTTTGTGCAATTGCAATCTCGCCAATTCAAGTAGTTTTCCGAAAAAAAAAAAATTCTTTTTGAAAAAAGGCGCGGCAAAATCAAGCATTTTTGGTTGCAACGATCACCAAAAAAATAACTCGGCGAAATCCTGTACGGACTGATTTCTTCTACTTCTTCTTCTATTACAGGGTGTCCCAAAACTCTCAATACACAGGGGCATTATGTTCGCCAGCACCTCATCGGTCGTGTCTTCGTCAATGGATCCTCATGGACGTTCACTTCCTCTCGGTCGGTCCGCATCACTTCCAGTCTTTTTGAATTTGTTAATAAGTTTGTCAACAGTGTCGTGTGTGTGTATGTGTGTATATATATATATATATATATATATATATATATATATATAATATAAAGACTTTTGGGACCCCTGTTTAATTATGCTATATATATATATATATATATATATATATATATATATATATATATATATATATATATATATATATATAGCTATAGTATTATACTATGTTATAATATATCAGTAATAGTAGTTTTTGTTGGTGGTGTAGTAGTAGTACTTGGAGTAAATTGTTTTTTCATTAAAAAAAAAAAAAAAAAATTGATTATAATCTTGTCGAAGTAATAAGGGTACTTTAACTTGTCTGGTATTTTCCCACAATTCCTGCGAACCGGAAGCAGTAGGAGGCAATAAGACGGAACAACAAATAGCACCTTGTGCTTATGTGTAGTACACTAGATAGGGTGTAGAAGCCACGCTGTCGTAGTGGATGTAGTGGATGTAGTGTCCCTCTGTAGGGAACAAGTGCTTACTGAGGAGGATTAAAGCCCACGCAGCAGTTAGTAAACATACAGGACACACACACTGTAGCTTTACAGTAACTCTGACGCTTTATTAAACACTTCCGATGGTGTTTCGGGATGAATCGGCCATGCAGAGAGGTTGTTCAGCTCCAGCTCGCCTCGGCAGTCCTGCCCTGTGTTTCTCACTGCCACACGGCTCAGGACTGCTGGACTCCGCCATCGACCTCTTCATCATCCGGAAGGATTTCCCCGCTGCACTCGCTGCATGTGAGGGCGGACTGGAGAGTTTAGCTAATGCTGATGAGCAGGAACAACACAGGTGGGTGAACTGCAAGCAGTACATATGTCTGTCTGTCTGTCTATCTATCTATCTATCTATCTGTCTACCTATCTATCTGTCTATCTACCTGTCTATCTATCTATCTGTCTATCTATGTATCTATGTTGAATTGTCGGTTCTGATTGGTCAGATGTTGTTTATATGTTTACCATTGACAAGGTTTATATCCATGCACTCCATCTAATAACCTGCTGGGGCGGCAATAGAAATTATAACAGAAATTCTAATGGTTTCCACTACAAATACCATTACAAACCATCATCTAAGGTGGCTTAGTGGTTAGCACGTTCGCCTCACACCTCCAGGGTTGGGGGTTCGATTCCCATGTGTGCGGAGTTTGTCAAAGACATGCATGGTAGGCTGATTGGCATGTCCGTAGTGTATGAACGGGTGTGTGAATGTGTATGTGATTGTGCCCTGTCCAGGGTGTACCCTGCCTTGTGCCTGATGCTCCCTGGGATAGGCTCCAGGTGACCCATGACCCTGAAAAGGATAAGCTGGATGGATGGATGGACGGACCATCAGCTAACCATTAAAACCGTTATTGGTCCTTAATGGCAACAAATTAGGCTATCAGTATCCCACAGGAGATCATTACAGTTTCCATTACAATTAAAACCATTACAAATTCTATGAGGGTTTCTGTTGTTTTTGGTTTGTTTTTCCCCAGCAAGGTACGTACTACGGTATCGTTCCTGTATGGCAGTTGCTCCGCGTAACCACAAAGTTATTTCAAATTCTTTTCTGTTATGCAACAAATGAAAACGTCAACATTATGATGAACCCTAGAGATGTTTATTTAGACGTATATTTGGAATGAGTCTCCAGTGTTTACCCCAGCGTTTATAACACGCTGGGGTAAATCTGTTATTTTAGGTTTTCCACCACAGGAAAGTCTTCAGCAGAGGAAACTTTGTGCTTCGAGTTTAAAACAGGTTTTTTTGTATTAATTCATGGTGAAGGAACTAACCTGTTTCGTGGACGTTCCATATTACATGTACACTATATCTGATCAAAAGTATGTGGACACCTGACCTTCACATCCATATGTGCTTGGTGAACATCCCATTCCAGATTTATTCCCCTCTTTCACTGTTATAATGCGCTCCGCTCTTCTGGGAAGGCTTTCCACTAGATTTTGGAGCGTGACTGTGGGGATTTGTGATCATTCAGCTACAAGAGTATTAGTGAGATCAGGTACTGAGGAGGTCTGGGGTGCAGTCGGTCTTCATTCCAGTTCATCCCAAAGGGGTTCAGTGGGGTTGAGGTCAGGGTTCTGCACAGGACACTGGAGTTCTTCCAGTCCAACCTTCACACACCATGTCTTCATGGAGCTCGCTTTGTGTACAGGGACGTTGTGATGCTGGAACACGTTTGAGTCTCTTAGTTCCAGTGAAGGGAAATTGTAACATTACAGCATACAAAGACTTTCTATACAATTGTGTGCTTCCAATTTTGTGACAACAGTTTGGGGAAGAACCACAGATGGGTGTGATGGTCAGGTGTCCACATACTTTATGCCGTATAGTGTAAAAATGAATCAATATAAGTTCAACCTGGTGTTAATTCATTTTAATAAATAGCATATTGCTGTGGTATAAGAGGAATAAAACACTTCAGGACATGCTGTTATGAGAAAAGAATGAACCTTGGGTAGGTAACAGTAACTATGCTTGTGTCTATATCTGATCATTTTTCTTATTTTATTATCATCTTACTTATCTGGTGCTTGATTCATGTTACACCCTTTATCATAAATCAAATCCCAATTCATAACTACTCGGTATTCTATATATTAAGGCATAGTAGAGTTAATTGAATAGTCTGCTTTAGTCAATTAGACCATAATTAGTGGACAAGATGGTGTTTAAATGCAGCATTACCAGAGAGATATTGCCACAATTACTATCACGATTCATTAAGCAAAAATTGTAATCATGTTCCTAGTAGACAATCGAAAATGATTAAAAATTTAGTTTGAATGCTTATTTATGCCCACAATTGACACCGATCATCCTGTTCCAAAGTTTACACCGCCACAACTGTATAATAGCCCCTGATTTCTTTAGTAGAAATGTTTTTTGGAATTTCTAATTCGATGTGTGTTTTCATAGTTCCAGGCACGGAGAGTTGAAAGCGGCGCTGTGCATAGTTGGAATTCAAGCTCTGGCCGAGTTAAACCGGTGGCATGACGTGCTGACTTGGGTTTTGCAGCATTATGGCGAAACAGAGCAAATTCCTGCAAAGATCATGCAGATGTGGTAAAGATGTCTACCTGACGCATTACACATGAGGGATTTACATGCATCCGAGGTCAAAAAATACTTTAATGTGCTCCTAATTTAACTAACAGCATTAACAATTTTTCCCCAGTGTCAAATGATTCGTTCTAAATGATTCATTATAAACTCCTCCTTTCAGAGAGCGTACTCTGCTGTGATTGGTCAGATGTCCCAGTCTGTTGTGATTAAAGGGGTCATACGATGCTTTTTAATGTTTTCCTTTTCTTGTAGTGTGTAATCTATCTGTTTGTGTATGTGTAAGATCTGCAAAGTTACAAAGCTCATAGTCTCCCACAAAGGGATTTATTCTGTCTAATAGAGAACACTGCTCCGGACCCGCCTAAAACGCCTCGAGCGAAGTCCTGATATTTCTTCCGCAAACGTCTACGTGACAGTTTGAAATATCAGCATAACGTCGCCATAATTGTAAAGATTTTCATTCATTAAATATTTTTAAAACTGTATTTTATGTTGGCACTTCAGGACATAAAGTTGTAGCAGTGAAGACAAATTTAAACCGCTATAACATCGTATCTGAAAGGTAAGAGAGCTACGAAATAAAAACTTACCACTGTGAAACGTTCTGCTCAGGTCGTGCTTGGAAAGTTGGTTCTGATCGATCTGCTCGAGCATCCGCATTATCAGAATCTGACTCGGGCTCGAACTGATACGGTAAAACCCACGACATTATTAACCGTGTTTATAATTGCTTTAGAAGCCTTGGAAGGTGAAGCTCGTGATTATGGAAAGTTACATTTCCGAGACACACTTGAGGTTTTTGGCCAATCACAGTGCAGTGAGTCAGCTGGCCAATCAGAACACTCTGGGCTTTTTGGAAGGAGGGGCTTTGGAGGAACCAGAACTCGGACAGAGTAGGGGAATTGCGGTACTGTAATAATGTACAGTATGTGAAAAATAATGTTTGTTTTTTTTTTTTAACATTAATGCATATTAACCTATTCTATTACACCCAATAAACAAAATAATGCATTTTTTAAAATCATCATATGACCCCTTTAATATAGCTCTGCCACACAGCAGCGGCCAACATGTTCAACAGCTGTTCCGTCTACATTCACAGCATTCTTCTCTACACCAAGGTGGCAGAGCAGGCAGCGGTGCAGGAGGCGGTGCGAACTTGGCTGCGCTGCTCCTCTAACACGAGCCTGTCGGGTTACAGCAGCGTGGCCGAGCTCTACATCCTGCATGTTCTTCTGCCGCTGGGCCAAACCGCACAGGCCAAGGAGCTGCTGAAGGATGATGTGGGACAGGTCGCCTTTACTGAGGATCAGAGACAGACCGCGCTTACTATACTCGAGAATCATGACGCTAAAAAGATGAACCATTCATATCCAAGGCCTGAACCCGTCCCTGTGGAGGCAGAAAAAAAAGTTAAACCTCAAGGTACTGTTTGTTTTGTAGTATTAAATAACAGCGAGGGTGATTCCACGCTACGGCTTAACGTCATTCTCGTCTCATTGATCTTACGTTTATAAATACGTGAGTGAAATACAAATGTAACATGGGTAAAGTGTCCTTTACAGTAACCTATGTGCATATTTGAGATAAATCACTTCTCCAAAACACATAGAACAGCATTTCCATGACTCCTCCATATATAGGTTATGAAAAATGTCCTGCAATATTTCCTCAGCCGTGTTACCTGAACAAATTCACCCGTATGAAATATTTGGGATATTCCACATGTTAAAGTCACCCGTGAAGTGCCTCTAAACATGCGGCGCTATGCGCTATTCGATGTGTTGATGTAATTTCCACTGAAACAGGAAGTCGGGGCAGGACATATCGAGTATCTCCTCCCCTTTTTAAACAGCCAATAGCGTTTAGCTTACCTCACAGATCGGGCTAAGCCGTACTTGACAGTTAGTACCATGGATTTTTAGAACGTCGTGGGCGGGACACTTCAGATTCTAGAGAGCGTTCGATTGGATAGAAAATCTGATGAGAAGCTGAAGTGCAGAATGATGTCATCCAAACTGCTGATCCGTACCGGTGGTAGAGAGAGACTGTAAATTTTGAACGCATTGCTCATTTTGTCCTTGTTTTGGACCGCACGAGCTTTTAGATCACTTTAAAGCATTTGAATTTCCTGAAGATCATGAGAAGATCTCTCCATTTCTTTTCAGTTTTTTTTTTTTTAATGATTTTGTACCCGTGCCTGATGAGGGCAGGTTGAATGTACAGACCTGTTAACCAGTTTCAGTTTTAAGGAAGACGTCCTCATGCCATCAGCATGGTTGCTAGTTAACCACAGTTTGTGTATTTGGTATTTCAGTGCTTAAAAAAAAGCCTCTTATCTATATTATATTATATTTTATCTATATTATATTACCTCCCAACAGAGTTTTTAGACTGATGGTATTCTTAGTCCGCGAACCAGTATCGGGATGTATTTATTGATCGAGACTTCAGAGCTGTTCCTGGGCATTTGCCAAATGCTGTAAATGTAAACGTAAATCTAACAGCAAAATGCAGCCAGTGTCAGAGAAGACACCTTGTAGAAAACGTCATTCTTACCCGAGATGGGTCAACACACTCGTGATTTGTTAGATTCAATGTTGAAAAATGGAAGAAAGGGAAAAAAAAAAATGTCTAAATGGTGCAACCGCTGTGGAATTACCTTTTAATAGAGTAAAAATGTTTTGTCCATGAAGCTTATTAACTCTAATCCTGACTTATTACTTATTTACATCCTAATTCATAATATTCAGTAGCTAATGGAAAGATGCACTATACGGCCAAAAGTTTGTGGACACCTGACCATCACACCCATATGTGCTTTATGAACATCTCATTCCAGATTATTTTAATGGCATTACCCCATGTTGTTTCAGGGTCGATGGTCCGGAAGTTGAATGCTGTTATGAGGTTGTTGTACAGAGGACTGTCTCTGGCAGGTGTCACTGCCTGGCCACGCTTTATTCACAGAACCGCTGTTCTTTTATTCCTGCTGTACCTGCTGCTCATACGTATGGACCCAGGTGAGGAGACCATCCTAAAAGACTAATCTAAATTGTGGCTGTAGATAACGTGCACGTCAATCTCGGCTTGCTCCGGCGTAAGGCACGAGGAACAGCAGCCGATAAATATTTGAAAAAACGATCATTTATCATCATCGTGTCTTAGTTGAGCATGCCAGAATGAACTGATGAAGATTAGTCCAGACGTTTACATGGTGACGCTGAGGATTCTATAAATCATCCATTTCCATCAAAATCTTTTCAGTGGTCAAAGCCTGGCTTTGATGCAAGTCAAGACCGTAAGCTCAAATACGACATATTTATTTAGAAGAAATAAATGCTACTGCGTGGGAGAAAGAAAGAGAGAGAACGAGAGGACTTTCAGGGGAATAGACCAGACATAAAAACTCCTTTTAAATGAGGAAAAATGACAATGCTTTATAGTATTTAAAAAATCGATCCTGTTTGCTCCTAATTTATTTACTTATTTCTTTTTAACTGAACGAGACTTGTAATCAAACTTGGCAGCATAATCGCGATGTAAATTTGCAGTAAATCATGCCAGATATACGATCTGAAGCTGAACCATCAAGGTTGAACAGTCTCAGGAGCTCTCGTAGGATGCGAATGGTTTATTTATATGTTCCTATAAATGATTTACAAATACATTCGTTGATAAATCAGGTCCAATAAGTATAAAGTATTTGTCGTGTGATAATATTTCCAAAGGTAGAACTCATTTCAGGATTGTTTTATATTATTATTATTATTATTACTGTGTTTTGATGTTCATATTTAGCTGATATCCTGTTTTACCACCTTAAAAAATGAAACTCCCTGCGTACATAGTATATTCTTTGAAGCATACCTTGGTGTCTTGGGTTTAAAAAGCATACACCCTTTAATCCACAGCTTTGCCTTCAGCTTATCCGTGGATCCTTCGGCTGTACGGACTCTGGCAGCAGATGTGGAACGCCATGTTTGGACCGTACTACAGGGCTTCTTCTTGAGAAATCCATCTGTGCACAATAAGCTGTAGGGAAAAAAAAAAACAACAACTAACGATGATGAAAACACTGCAAGCAGTTGGTCATGATTAACACAACGCTGATGTGTGTGCTTGGGACTGCTTGCACAGAAAGGCTCATGAGAAGTCATCACTTTTCACTGGTTTAATGAGAGCTGTTCTTACCCGTGTTTGTAACGCATGCACTCTCAGGAAAATAAGGCTAAACTGTACCTTTCATTGTCCCTGGCGTGGTACACTCAAAGCGCTTCTAGTGTGTCCTTTACCTGCAAAGCATGTAGTGCATCGTTCGAAAAGCTAATTTAAGGTACAACAGTTAATTGGACTTGAGGTCCAATTAATTGCCTTAACTTATGATTTATCATTATAAATCATAAGGTATGCTACGTACATTTTACCTCGTAGAAATTAAACCGAACTGGAAACTAAAGGTACAAGGAAAGTGCCCCAGTGACAAGGAAAAGCACAATTTAATATCCCTTTCCCTGAGCGTGTACACTAAGTGAAGTGCTTGCGATTTTACCATATTTGAGATTCAGGGTGTTGAACATCTCTTGTTACTTAATAACAATGAAGTGATCTAGAGCTTACAGATCCTGTATGTCAGCAGAAGTTAAACTTTGATGTAGGTGGTGGGGAAGCCATAGGGTGCTACCAATGTGGGAACGGTACAGTACAAATTCAGACAACATCCGTGGGACCTCTCACTGCTGTATGCCGAGGCCGTGTTTGGAATTACAGTGGATGTAAATAGTCTATACAGCAGATTTTTGTGATGTAAAGATAAATAAAACCAAGGGTGTGTCCCAAAAAGCTCCGTAGGTTGTGAATCAGTATATCATGTACACAAGTTGGGGCACTGGTAGGGACCCTGGCTCATTACACATTGGGACACTGGACTCGATTTCCAGCGACATGACTAGATACGTTGTTAATCGTCATCAAAAATGAAAGATGTTTAACAAAAATAATGTTAAATATGTCACACAAATTTGTTAGCTTAAGCACGTGTTTGTGTCATGGTACGTGAAGCAGGATCGTAGGCTAGCTAGTGGATTTAAAAAAAATCATTAGACTCAAACAAACATCAGAACGTCAAATATAGTTAAAAATCGCTAACGTAATTAACCATTTGAGACCTACAATTACAAGCTACTTACATTGGTAGACAGAAGTTGCCAAATTTTCTTTCAAGCTGAAAGGCTGCGGAAAATATTCCATCATTTCCAGTAAGGGAACATGGTGAACATTGATGCTTCCTGGTTTTTGCAGTGTGTTGTGGGATTTTTTTTAACAGAACAAACATTCCAGTGCACTAGAAGGATTTTGCGATTGAGACAGCCCTTAAAATGGCCGACTCCCCGATCAGTGCCCTGACTACTGGACTAGGGAGCTGATTGAGACGCACCGCAAGATAAACCATGTCAGATCTTTTTCCACCTTTTAATATGATATAGCACACAACCAAATTCAAATTAAAAAAAAAAAAAAACCTAATGTTTTAGGGGAGGACTAAAGAAAGAAAAAAATTATAATAACCTGGTTACATAAGAATGCACACCCTTTTCATAATGGGGCGTATGACTGTGTTCAGAATGAACCAATCACATTCAAACTCATGTTGAAAAGTAATCATCATACAGTTCTCATCAACGCAGTGATTCTGATTAACCCCAAATAAAGGTCAGCTGTTTCTGTACGATTTCTTGAGTTCATCTTCTGCTTTCATCTGACTGCTAAAGCCAAAGAGCTTTGATAGGGTTTTGATCAGGAGAAGGGTACGAAAGAATTTCCAAAACATTAGATGTACCATGGAACACCGTGAAGGCCATCGTCAACAAGAGGAGAAAATGGAGCACCACAGTGACCTCACCAAGAACAGGATGTCCTGCCAAAATTTATAAAAGGACAAGAAGAAAACTTATCAGAGAGGCTGCCAAGACACCAACAGCAATCTCTTGTATTCTACATATGTCTGGGCTATAAGGTAGGTTGACTGCACCGAAGCCCTTTCTTATAAAAAAAAAACAACAACAGCAAAAAATTCATCCAAGCCTGACTAAATCAACCAAACCATGTGGTTAATGTGTTACGGTCTATGAGGGAAATTACTCATTTTTACTTTGTAATAAGTTTGTTCTTGTTCTGTTTCACTCTCACGTGAGGATAACGCCTAAGAAGGCCATGTCATGTCACTGAGATCAGTACAGAATGTTTATCTGCTTACAGACACACAAACATGTTCTTCTGTTCAAGGTTCGTCTAAACATCTTCCAAGATCCTAAAACAAAGCCTGTTTGAACTGCCTCGAACCGCTTCTTATCGGTACACAGAATTATGTCATGCTCTGCGTTTCATATCTATAGTAGTGGTTTAGTACAAGCGCTTCAGAGCACTCTCATTATACTATCCTGCTTTATTCTCTCCTGTATTAACCATCTTTCTGTAATAAACCTTTTTTTACCTTCAGAGGACGAGTCGCGAGCGTTGTCTAATTTCCACGACAGGTTTGATGAGACCATGGTAGAACTTTTTGGGCATAATTCTAAAAGATATGTTGGGTGCTAAAACAAGACAGCGTATTACCTAAAGAACACCATACTCGTCACTGTGAAGCATGGTGGTGGTAGCATCGCGCTATGGGGCTGCTTCTCTTCAGCTGGGACTGAAGCAGAGAATCATGAATAGCTCCAAATACCAATCTATTTTGGCACAAGACCTGCAGGTCTCTTGTTAGACACTTGAAGATGAAAATCTTCCAGCACGGGAACGACCCAAAGCACAAATCCAGTTCAAGAAAGGAACGGCTGGACGATTTGGAACGGTCCAGTCAGAGTCCAGCTTTAAATCCCATTGAAAACCTGCGGAATGGTTTGAAGGGCCATTTTAAAGGGGTGTGTAGACTTTTCATATCCTCGGTATGTTTGTATGTATTACACAAAGAGGCACCATGGTTTGGTTTTGACACTAGCAACGCACGTGAGGACGGCAAAGCATGGATACAAAATAATAACCCACTATATTCTCAGAAATGTCTATATAGTGTGTGGAACTCGTCATGTGGTTATAGAGACACTGCTCCGTAGCTGTGTTTACATGGACAACAATAATCCACTCTTAATCCGATTAAGACCATACTCTAATTAAGAAACTAGCATGTAAACAGCAATTTTTACTTACCTTAATTTAATCAAGGTCATAATCGAAGTACGCTCTAATCTAATTAAGACAGGTGGAGTACTCCTGTTTTAGTCGCATTATGGACGTGTAGTCGTGACATGTAAACACCTTAATCACATTATGAACGTCGTGTGGGAGTTTTCACCGCATTTTGCGACAGGACACGATCACACACGGCAGTTTTACGTTTTACGGCGAACAAGAGAGTTCGGCTGCGTCCCAAATCGCATACTTTCCTAATATAGGTCTGTAGTGGGGACAAATACATGTATCTCGGCTACTATACAGACGGTAACTATGCGATTTGGGACACACCCACCGCTTCAAGCAGTTGTTTATACGGCTTCAAGCAGTCGTCTATTAGCACGTAAAGCATGACAAATAATTAACCGCACTTAAAGCGTTCGTAAAAAAATTTAATAAAAACACCCAAAACTGTATACGGTACCAAAACGAAGACCAACTGTATGTCGATACGTGAAATTCTGGAGGGACGTCGGACGGCGTGGCGCGGTGACGTAATGACGCGGGCTGTTAATCTAATTACGTTCTATAACATGTAAAACAGGAACATGACAGGAGTGTTCTAAAAGCGACTCACTCATGTAAACACCTTAATCACATTATTATCTTACTCAGATTAAGGTCAATAATTAGATTACTTCTGTCCATGTAAACGTAGTCAATAATCCACTCTTAACCAGATTAAGACCATACTTTGATTAAGAAACTACCATGTAAACAGCAATTTTTACTTACCTTAATCTAATTAAGGTCATACTCGAATTAAGCTCTAATCGAATTAATACAGGTGGAGTACTCCTGTTTTAGTCGCATTATGGACGTGTATTACAGACATGTACACAGCTTAATCACATTATTATCTTACCCAGATTAAGGTCAATAATTAGATTACTGCTGTCCATGTAAACGTAGTCACTAGACTTGCAGGAGGACACCAGGTTTTAGAGACATTTCGGACAGGTTGTTGCTCCGCCTAGAGCAGAAACGTATGAGTGAATGAAATGAAAGTGAAAGTGAATCAGTTTCGTTTCTGCTGAAGATTCACTCGGAGTCAAATTCAGTGTATCACCAGTTTGTCTGAAGAGCATTAAAGCTTCACTGCAGGTCAGTGTTTCATTTCACACCTTTTTGTTTAATAAGGTTATAAACAGACTAATTTGTTCGTTGTCATCCTGAAGGTGTTTATGCTAAAGCTACAGCCTATTGCTAAATGTTTTAGAGAGTCGACAAAGTCAGACACAACTAGATTCAGACACATCACAGAGAAACTGTGCATTCAGAAAGTTCTCTGCTTTTTAATCATTCTAATAGCTACTTCGAGCCCTGAAATAAATAAATAATGCTGAATGATAATGCTTTAATTCATTGTGATTTGTGATTTGTTTTGTTTTGTTTTGTTTTTTTCCTATTTCAGTGATTAATAAATATCAATAAAATCAATTAAAACCACAAATGATAGCACATTTTGTATATTTTAAAGGAGTCATATCATGGGTTTTTAAACATGTTATGACTCCTTTAACTATCTGTAACAATACAGTTGCTAGGTTCATCAAATAAACTCCTCTCAACACTGCCTCTGTCGTCCAGTTGCAACTTCCTACTTAATGTTTGGTTTTGTTTTTAGATGGGAATGGCTTGGTCTACAAGATTTCGTTTGTGCAACATGAATAGAGACTTCAGTGAGTTCTCTCTCTCTCTCTCTCTCTCTCTCTCTCTCACACACACACACACACACACACACACACATATATATAGTGGATATAAAAAGTCACCCCTGTTAAATCTGCAGGTTTGTGCGATGTAAAAAACGAAACCAAGATAAACCGAATCAGATCTTTTTCACAGAAAGTTCTAGCGGTAAAAACAAATAGAATCGTTTTAGTGTGAAAAAAAGAAGAAAAAACTACTTAAAACACTCCATTTTTCCTTGCAAAAATGCTCCAGATCTATCAAATTGCGAGGGGATCTTGCCTGTGCACAGCCCTCTTCAAGTCATTCCAAAGGTTTTCAGTCGGATTTAGATTTGGACTCTGATTGGACCATTCCAAAAATGTGTCTTCTTCCTCTGAAGCCATTCCTTTGTTGACTTGGATTTGTCCTTTGGGTTGTTATCGTGCTGGAAAGTCATTTTTCTTCATCCTCGGCTGTCTAACAGAGGCCTGCAGGTTTTGTGCCAAAATAGATGGATTTTTGGAGCTATCTATGGTTCCTTTACAAGAGCTCCAGTCCCAGCTGAAGAAAAGCAGCCTCATAGCATGATATAGCTTCATAGTGAGCATGGTGTTCTTTAGTTAATAAGCCGTCTTGTTTTTGCGCCAAACATTTCTTTTAGAATTATGCCCAAAATGTTCTACCTGGGTCTTGTCAGACCATAACACCACATGATTGACTTCACAGACATGTGAAGAATACAAAAAGATTGCTGTCTCATGGGAATTGTAGATTCTTTTGTACCGCTTAAATTTTGACAGTGAAATCCTGGACATGCTTTGTAAGCTCTTTGTGGACCATGGCTTCGGCAGTTGGATGAAACCAAGGAAATGTATTTTTTTTAAAAAATTAAAAAAATTTAACAATTAATAAAAATGATCCTACAGAAATGGCTGACCTTTATTTGATTTTTTTTTTACATTTTTCTTTTTATTCCTAAAACGTTTCTTTTTTTTCTTTTTTTTAAAAAGAAAAGGAATTTGTTTTTTTAAAGCAATTTGTCTTTTATTTGAATTTTGTTGGTTTGCTATTTCACATTAAAGGTGGAAAAAAAATCCAACATGCTTTATGTACCTTGGTTTAATTTTTTACATTGCAAAAAGCTTCCATTTTAACAGGGGTGTGTAGAGTTTTTTTTAATTATATCCACTTTATGTTGCCTCCGAATTGCACTTTATAGTGGAGGAAGAATTTGTTTAATATTCTGCATTTATATATACACCAGTGAATCTCTTAATAACGAGGACAGAGTAAACATGCATGAATTGTGTTTAAATGTACATGCCATGCAATCTCTCGTACTTGCAGGTGTGAGAGGGCTTTCGAACTGCAGTCTCTCCTGCTGTATAAATGCTTTACTGCAGTCTTTTGCAGCCACTACAGAATTACAGGAGGTGCTCAGCAGGTAAGACATGATGTCACCTGAGTTTTAATACTCAGGTATTAAAATTACTACTATTACATAATTATTAAAATTATTAAAATTTAAAACAGGTATTAAAATTATTACTATTACATTAGTAATAATTAGTCATTATTACTAATGTAAAAAGAATGAATACTATAATCAAACGAATTTCTTTAGAAATGTAAATAATGACACATTTAATAATAATAATAATGATAAATATTGACAAATGCTGTAAATGAACATAATTATATGCACTAAATATAAATGCAAATGCTAATTCTACCTTGCAAGACACAAATAAAAATATTATAAATAAAGATATTCAAATTCCAGGTACATTTACAGTTGAGGCCAAGAATTTACATATATCTAAGCTAAAGATATTCAATCGCAGTTTCTCACAGCGCAAAACAATTCATGAGTGAACTCCGAGTGCACCTGTGGCTGTAAAAGAGCCTACCTTTAGAGACAGTGCCTTTTTGTTTTTAACCACTCCTACATATTGTGTTTGGGACCAGTGTCTTGCTGAAAGGTGAAGTTTTTCCCAAGCTTAAAAAGTAGAGCAAGTTCTCTTGGAATATCCCCCTGTATTTTGCTCCATCCATTCTCCTTTCAATTTTGCAAAGAGGCCCAAGTTTTAAGGATAAAAAAAAGCATCATCAGAGCATGATGCTACCACCACCATATTTTATTATACAGGTTAACTGGTGTTAATTGAGGTACTCCGGTTTCCTCCCCCAGTCCAAAGACATGCATGGTAGGCTGATTGGCGTGTCTAAAGTGTCCGTAGTGTATGAATGTGTGTGTGATTGTGCCCTGCGATGGATTGGCACCCTGTCCAGGGTGTACCCCGCCTTGTGCCCCATGCTCCCTGGGATAGGCTCCAGGTTCCCCGTGACCCTGAAAAGGAGTAAGCGGTAGAAGATGGATGGATGGATAATGCTTTGAAACTTACATTATCTCGAAACAGTATTTGAAACTTACAGTATCTCGATCTTGGTCTCATAACACCAAATAACCACTTCCTCACTGGGTCTCATACTTTCATAAGGTTCTTCTTAAGCAATGGTTTCTTTCTAGCCATCCTCCCATATAACCATCCTCAGTTATTCACAGCTCTTGAAATGGTTGTCTGGTGAACTTTCTCTCCACTCTCAGCTACTGTACGCTGTAACTCCTTCAGAGTAACTGTTGGCCTCACTGTGGCGTCCCTCACCAGTCTCTGTCTTGTGTTTGGGCTGGACCTCCCTGTCTAGGTAGTGCTCAGGTGGTGTGATGCAGCTTCCACATCCTCACTTCTGATTGTATCTAACCTCAAATATAATTTTACACCCAATTCCTAAGTTATGAAATTAAATTACCTTATCTTCAACTTCCTTAGAATGCTCCTTAGTCTTCATTTTCACTCCTTTCCTTCAGACTGACCTTCTCATTAAGGACTGTTCAACTGAGGTGGTTTTTGTTCAGAAAATGGGATCCATTTTTAATATTCCACAGGTGAACACCAACTTTATGTTAATCGTGTGCTTATTAAGACCATATCTTTCATCTGGAGCTTCTGGAATCTTGGGGTTGAAATACTTGCTGCCCAGTAATTCATTTGGACTGAAAATCCACAGTAAGAGAATGTGAATTAGCGATAAAAACTGACAAGAGGAATATACTGTATGTATTTTTTCATTTGTTATTCCGACAAATCTGATCAATTCCAGGGGGGTTGCGTACTTTTGCAAGCCATTCGTCTGTAAACATTTGGCCTCAACTGTATTTGTAAGATAGAAGTACAAATGTTTTTAGATAGGCTGATGTTTTTGCATTTAGATGGCAGCCGTCTAAGGAATCCGATGTCTACAATGTTCCCCTGGAGCTCAAAAGAGCATTAGAAGCCATGAAGGATCATAGGCAGGCCAGTCCTCATCAGCGTTTTCTGGAGTGTCTTCACCATAACCACATTTGCTGTATGCAATCTGTCATATTTCCACAAATAATAAAGGTCGACAGTCAGAATCATTACCATCGTAGCTGAATAATAATTGTTTAAAAACATGTCCTGGACATTTAGACTTGTAATCTTGATTAATAGTTTCTGAATAAAGTGTTTTGCTTTAGGGTTAACACAACATGACGCTGATGAAGTCTTCCACGCCATCCTAAACCTCATTCAGAAGCAGATGTCTGACCAGCAAATTGTGGGTTCAGAATTGAATTCTTCATGCTGTGCTTTAAAAAAGGACTATTAGAAAATAGATAAGGCATAAACACATATGAGTGTGTTTATGGCACGAATCCAAAATGTCCTACCTATTATGACATACTGTAATTCAGACCATAATTCATCTAGAAGTGTTATTATGGGTGGATTTGAAAGATCTTAATGATGTCATGGGCATGATTGTGTTCTAGGAACTCCCACAGAGCAGAGGCTTGCGTATGATGGAGAGACTGGATTGTATTTTTTTGTCGCATTTTGTTGCAGGCTGCAGAGATCACAAATCTTTACAAGATCGAGGTGGAAGGACGGTCTCGGTGTTTAGAATGTGAGAACGTACACCGTGTCCCCACCTTCTTCCTCCGCTTGCCACTACATCTGCATGACGGCGAGAACACCTTGGTGAGGAAAGCTTGATTCTTAAAAAAAAGAAAAGAATTTTTTTTGCTTTGCAAAGGAAAACTCGACTCTCAAACAAACAGAAAGCAATTTTTATCACAAATGCGTCGGCCAGATTTTCTCACAAATGCAGCTAAGAAACTTCTTCTTCCAACTTCCAAACCAACTAACTACATACTATTCTATCTCGCCCACAATGAAGACTACATTACCCACAATGCCGTTCAACTACTTGCTGATAGTGGCGGCGTTGGAATTTAACTCTTACATCAAGCAACTCTACCTAAAGGGAGCGATGCTTTAGTACTTTAGTCTATCCTGTTCTCTCACCTCTGTACACATTGTTCAAACAGATAAAGCTCTGAAGCTTTAGTTTTCGTGCTAATAGTGCCATCAACGGCATCGTGCTTATTGTTTCGTGAATCCCATCCATTTTCTAGACCGCTTATCAGGGTTGCGGGAGAGCCCGGAGCCTATCCCGGGGAACTTGGGGCACAAGGATGGGGTGCCAACCCATTGCAGGGTTGGCACACACTACAGACGATTTGGAAATGCCAATCAACCTACAACTTGTCTTTGGACTGGGGGAGGAAACTGGGGTACCCAGAGGAAACTCTCAAAGCATGGGGAAACTCCACACACACAAACACACAGGGTGGAGGCAGGATTCGAACCTCAGAGGTGTGAGGCAAACATGCTAGCCACTAAGCCACTGTGCCCCACTTATAATTTTATAGATAGTGAAATAGCCAAGCATAGTTGAGTCTGTGCTGTACTCCAGCGTAACTGTGTCATTGCGTTCAGGAACTTTGTGTCAAACGTTTTCTGTCTCCGCTACACTGGATTTCTCATTAATATGATATTGAACATTGCTTGAAAATGCGAGTGAGAGAAAAGATTTTTTTTTTTTCTGAGCACAAACTTGTGTTTGGAATCACTACATTTTTTCCTATTATTAAACACCATTGTAACCTCCCTAGCCAGCCCCAGACACCCGCCATCTTCTCACAGGAATAATGAAAATATAGCACCAAGCAACAAATTAGCACCAGAATCGCTAAACGCACCACAAATATGTCAACGTTTTAAACACGTTTTCAGGGTAGAGTTTTCCTTTAAATACAAAAAAAAATGTTCAGATTTGTGCATCTGACTTCCCCACATTTGGAAGCAAAAGCTTCTGTACTCTATACTGTATCCATGTTACTTTACTTGTACAGCTGACTCATTAGCATACAAACTCCTCAGCGCTCATTAAGTTAATGCTATTTTCTTTCCCAGGAGGACTGTTTAAAAATGTTTTTTGAGTCGCAGAAGTTGGAAGGCAGTGAAGCTTTTTACTGTGTCAAATGTGAAAGGAAGACGCCAACTGACCAGGTCTTACAATTTGATGATGATGATGATGATTCTTGTTGTTGTTGTTGTTGTTGTTGTTGTGATTTTTATTGTTTGTTTCATAGGGGCAGAAGCTTGTTTCACTGCCATCTATCCTATGCATTCACCTAAAGAGGTTCAGAAGCAACAGAGACTTTACCAAAAAGCTGAACACCAAAGTCAGTTTCCCTGAAACTATTAATATGGCTGAAATGTTACCTGAGGAACGTTCCAAAGCGGTAAAGTTTGCAAAGTCGTTTATCTCGTGGATTAAAGGTTGAAAATACCTTCAGCTCTGTATTACAATCGTATAAATGTTGCCTGTCTTTTCATAGTCGGAGAGCAGGTACAGACTATATGCAGTCATAGTTCATTCTGGGACGGCCATGACGGGGCACTACACGGCATACATCTATTCCAAGGAAAGCAAGTGGTGTTATGTTGATGACAGCGACGTGACACAAGTGAGACAAGTTCAATTTGAATTAACCTGGTAGCAATGTATTTAAATACTGCTATTTACACTCACTGACTACTTTATTAGGAATTGCTCATTCATGCAGTTATCAAATCAGCCAAGCATGTGGCAGCCAATCAGTGCGTGGAATCATGCCGATACAGGTCAAGAGCGTCAGTTACACGTTCACATCAAACATCAAAAAGAGGAGAAAATAAGTGATCTGAGTGACTCTGATCGTGGCATGGTTGCTGGTACCAGTGTGAGTATTTCAGAAACGGCTGATCTCCTGGGAATTTCTCACACAGCAATCTCTAGAGTTTTGTTTACAGCGATCGTACGTGTAACTAGGCAACAACGTTCTCTTCCGTTACATGACGAGTTGGTATGTCCTAGTACTTGTATACTCATTGGCTCTACACTCAAAAATTTGTACATTTTCATCACAAAAAGAGTACGTACTATTAGTGAATAGTATAAGTAAGCGAACTGGGATGCAGCACAAGAGAACAAAACTGGCCATGTTATCAGATGGCATACTCTCTCTCCCCTATCAAGCATAGCGACACTAGCCATCTCATTTGCATCTGTGAGCTCATGTGTGCGGAACAGCACTTTCCTCTGAGTGGGTTACACCCCCACATGACGCTGCATGAGCAGCAGTATTATATGATAGCCTTCGCCGTCCCTGGTTGGTCGCTGTCATGTGATAGGGAAGAGTTGCCTAATGGATGGGATGAAATTAGGGAGAAAATCCACAAAATACATCAAATTAAATACTTTTTTTTACACTCATTACAACCGTGGTGAGCAGAAAAGCATCTCAGAACCTGCTGCATGAATGAGCCGGGGTACAGGTGTTCTTATTAAAGTTGTCAGTGAGTGTATAGCACTGAAGCTTTAACATCTGGAACATAATTTGTTTATGCTGTTTGTAGGTCTGCTGGGAGACGGTTCAAGAAACGTATGGAGGGCAAGGACGGTTCAGGTATGCTGGAAATTTCTGTTAACAGTACCTCTATAATGGGCACGATTATGTCATTCACATTCACAGTGTTTACAGATTTATCCTTTTTTAGTAGTAATTTTTTTTAAATAATTTTTTTGTGATGTTTCAGCGGTACTGCTTATATGCTGCTGTACAGGACACTGAGCTCAGAGGCAGCCCAGGAATCCCTACGAAGAAGTTAAAGCGTCTTTAAATCAAACTACATGAAATTAAGTAAAGGGCTACACTATAGACGAATTAGATTGTACTAGCGATATTGTGCATGGGATATGATATAGAAATAATGTTTATAGCGTGTAAGACATTTGGTGTCGGTAGCATTAATCATCGTAGGAAATCATTTTTTCTTGGGAGTATTTATGTATCAGTCTCACATTAATGATTCTTTGATATCTATCAAAAGGGCACACAAAGTAAAATGTATATGATATATATTTAATAAAATTTTCTGTAAAAAAAAAAATATATATATATATATTATAATAATTAAATAAATAAAACCTGACTTCTTCAGTCCACTATATTGGCTTCTTCTGTCCACAAGGTGTCAGTGAACTTTCAGTCCAGAGTGATGTGTGTCGTAATGCATGCTGCAGTGAGACCCCATACAACCTGAGAGCACAGGACAGATAGAATTAAGCAAGGAAGCAGCTAGAGAAGAAAAAAAAACAAAACACTATAACCCCAATTCCTCAGTTTAAACATTTGATATGTTTTCTATGTTCTATCGTGCATTACATATGGGTTCATGAGATTTACAAATCTTTGCATTCTGTTTTTATTTACATTTTACACACTGTCCCAGCTTTTTTGGAATTGAAGTTGTACAAGCATTTCCTAACATGGATATAAACCAATTTAGACTAAACGTGTACGTAAATGAATAAATGTTCTACATTAAACTGAGGAGGAATGATAGAAATACATGGGTTAACAGGATTCATTCATACATCTCCGGTAAGCGTTTAACGTTTGGTCAGGGTCACGGTGGAGCCGGAGCCATTCCCGGGAACACTGGTAATAAGATGGGAATACAGTACTCTGGATGGGACATGAGTCCATCGCAGGGCAACCAATGAAAGATGAAGGCACAAAACTCAGTTTAGTAATACTAATGTTGTTATACGGTTCAACATTTCATTCAATTAAAAAAAAAAAAAAAAGAAGTAGTATTATTTCCTGTTTTATTTAAAGTATGCCGGAGTTCAAAAGGTTTCATCTTATGTAAGCACACTTGCATGTTCCCCATCAAACGAAGGTGTGGTAATGATTCAAGATCTATTTCCGTCAGAGCTGGACCTTTCAGAATACTTTCTTCTGTTCTTGTTTTTTTTTTTTTCTTTCTCACCCTTATGCAGTGCTGCTTAACTGTTCGCTTGGCTGTGTGCACTTCACCTCACAAGACATTCAGCTAAATGTCAACATGTTGAACACTGCGAGCCTCTTCTTGTCTGAAGTGCATACATTTCCTTTTGATCTATAGATAGGCCATCTGTCTGCCGGTCGTTATGAAAACAAAATAACTGAGACTAAAGCCACGATTACTACTGCAGCCATTTAGCTCGGAGAGCATCCGTGCCAAAACGTTTACTCTGTAGTCAGTTAGTACTTGTGGAAATTTGTCATATAGTTATTATATAATTGGTGTGTGTGGACACCTGATCATCACAGCCATATGTGCTTGTTGAACATCCCATTACAGATTTATTCCCTCTTTCCTGTTATAATGCGCTCCACTCTTCTGGGAAGGCTTTCCACGAGATTTTGGAGTGTGACTGTGGGGATTTGTGATCATTCAGCTACAAGAGCATTAGTGAGATCAGGTACTGATGTTGGGTGAGGTTCATCCCAAAGGTGTTCAGTGGGCTTGAGGTCAGAGGTCTGTGCAATACACTCGAGTTCTTCCACTCTGACATGAACATGTCTTCATGGAGCTCGCTTTATGCACAGAGGCATTATGGAACTTGTTCTTGCTGCCAGTATTGCTGCTGCTACATTACACAATAGCTTACAGTCCATGTTCGGTGTATCTATTGTCCTGCGTATTTATTGGGTTGCACTTGTCTCGCATACTGTTCCGTGTTATATGGGTGTGATGGTCAGGTGTCCACATACTTTTGGCCATATAGTGTGTATTAGAACATATCGGCCCATATTGAACTAATCATTATTATTATTATTGCATTAATGCTCTTTTAAATGGCTGCAGTCTAAAACTTTCTGGTTGTCTTTGCTCAAAACTAAAAGCACTCTGTGATATATATATTATATATAGTGATATAAATAACAGTGAGATGAAAGAAATCCACAATATTGACGTACTAAGTGCTTGCATTCATCCTGTTTTGTAATGCTTGTATGGTAACTTGTATGTACATTACTAAAAATATATCTTGCATCCTCATTGTGGCCTGTCTTGATTTTGTTCTCATGAGCTACATGACGTTTCTTTGCTAAATGCCCCCATTTTAGCACACATATGTGTCAGGCTTGGCTTAATAGCTGCTGAGCTAAGCTTTCCCCACCTCTGCAGTTATGTAATGCTTGTGAACAGGAAACAGTTCTCTTTCTGCATGCATGCATCTGGGTCATGATTAAAACTGTCACCTAGCAAAGCTTAAGGCTACTCCCGTGAGAAATGTCATGACTGTGTACTTACACGTGATGTGATGTACTGTAATACTATGTTAGCTACTCCCCAAAGGAAGCGGATAGTGTTTCTCGCTTCGTCGTTTTGACAAGGTACTCTCAAAAGCGTTTGATAATGAGTTCTTCTTTAACGAGAGTCCAACAAGGACAACGGTACCTGTGTCCTAGTATCTCTGCTGTACATGTCACAGCCTCACAGCACTGCTAACAGTGATCTGAATTAAAACATACACACACTCTCCTTTGCTCTTGGCCTATTCTGGTCCCCAGGAATTTGGAGCTCTCTCTCTCTCTCTCTCTCTCTCTCTCTGTCTCTCTCTCTCTCTCACTTTTGAGCCAAGAGCAGCATATTTACCATGTTTTCTAGGAACAGGAATTGTGCACATCCAGCAGCTGTGGCTGAGAATTCTATTCCCATTTCGTCCTTCTGCAGCAGTTCTGCGTGTATATCATTAGAAGGGGTGTTTTTTTTTTCCTGGTCTGTCCACTCACAAGGCTAAAGGAAAAGCTTTGTGATCAAACTAATCTATGAAGGGTTACCCTTCATAAGGTACGTCTTCATAAGGCAGATACGACGGGTGCAGTTTATACCTGCCGCTGCAGAGCTGACACTTCTGTACAGACATGTCTCCTCTGCACTGAGGTCTGCACGACCACGGCTCCGGTTGCACATTTCTTTGTTGTTGTTGTTTTTTTTTCGAAACACTTTTCCAAACCGTTCACACCGACTCGACTGTGATCACCTGCAGTGTAAAGCACTGACAACGGCGCGAGAGTGTTTTGTATCTTAAAGTGTTGGGTGATTGACGGGGGGGTCAAACAACTGTATGCGCTTCAGGTGAAAGTTTAACTAGGCTGCTAAATGCACTTTTTAATGGTGTCACTAGACTGGAACTTGAGGAATGATAACCTATTGTGCAGAGAAAGAAAGAGAGGGTGACAGGGGAAAAAAAGAGCGTGAGAGAGTGAACAAGCGAACAAAAGAGCCCAGGAGGAAGATAAAAAAAAAAGATATATATATCCCTTAAAGACCTTCACAGTTAGGTACAACTGTGAGCATGGCGCACCTTCTCCTGAACTCATTTGACGTGCACCCATTCCAACACAATACGCCGATTTTTCATTTCTCTTGTGTGTATAGTCTACTCGAGAATTAAGAGAGGATGCGCAAAAGAATAGACCAAAAATAGACATTAAACACAATGACAATAGAATTTTGATCACGAACACTAAGGCGTAAATGGGCATCGCATACAAGGAAAAGACGTCAACAAAACACTGGATCACTGCTGCATTGGGAAGTTTGCTAGAATCATGAATTCTGCTAATTACTAGGATATATTAATCATAACCCAAGTTATTCTGACTGATCACCTTTAACCTATGAGGATTCTGATAGGAGCGGTCTCTTCTAACATGACCCCGCCCTCATTCACAGAGCTCACTGAATGGCTTAATGACTACAAAAATCCTACGCTATGGCCTTCACAGTCTCCAGATCTCACCTGAACGCCTTGGGTTGACGTGTTCAACGGCTCCCTCTACTACCATTGACAAACAAAACATCAACTGAAGGAATATCTTTTGCTGTTCTTTTCTCTGCAGTCCTGTTACACAGTCGAAGCCAATCTGGTCCACACATTGTAACTATTCTGGTGGCTTGTTGTAGCCCAACCCCTCATTAAGATGCTTTATGTTGGTTTTTCCTTTAATTTGTCACCCATTTGTGGAAGGAAAGGTCTAGGGTCCAATATCTCACTTTCCTGAATGTCTGCTGTTGACATTCCCACTGCATTCCAGGTAAACTCTGCCAGATTTGTTTTTTGTTTTTTTTCTTTTCCTTTTCAGTATTGTGGGAAAATGTCTGAAAGCGTGTAACATCTGCTTTTGCTCTTATTTGCTCCATGTATTCTTGCATATACTAATTTTCCTTTCACTTCATTTATTCCTTCTTGGTCAGTAATCTTAATTCCTGTCTGTTTTTATAGAGCGTACTTGATTTGATCAGTGAACTGACTCACAACAGACAGGCCGTATAAACTATAGCTAGAGTGAGCCCCAGTCGTGAATCAAACGTGACACAGGCTGCACGACACCCACTCTCATGCTTCCGATTTGTCACGTGCATGTGTTGGTGGGTGTGTGGGTGTGTGGTTATGTCTGAGCATACTGCTGTATATTGCATTCTATATTTTAAAATAGATTTAAGCAGCATTTCCTATTTTCCTTGTCAGAATTTGACTAATATATAAAATATATATATATATACAGTATATATACATATACATATATATATACACACACACATATATATATATATATATATATACTGTATAATGTTAAGTGATACCTTTTGCATGTATTTGTATTGTATTAGTTCACATGTTCCTGTTTGTTATTGTGCTCCTGACAACTGCACATACTGGTTTGTGTGCATGTGTGAACAGGAAGTGAGCAAATGGAAGCTTTAATCATTGAAATGCATTCTCACAATCGGGTTAATGTCTAATCTAACACACTTGACTGAAAAAGTGTGCTCCCTGTCTTCAGGCTACCTGATTAAAATAAATAAATAAATAAATAAATAAATAAATAAATAATAAACGTTCCTGGATAACTCTTTTGAAATTGCTTTGCATTAGACAAGACCTTGTAGCTTTGGCAACGTCCGATGTCCGATGTTTAAAACCAATTTCTTCTGAAATTACTGACGTATCCTGCAATTGCCGTTGTCATCGTCATTATCGTCTGTTATCTCTGGGCTTCTACAAATCACTTCAGAGTTTAGTTGGAGTTATTGAAACGTGCTGGATTAGCCAACGCCTCCTAAGAGGCTTGCAGATTTACTCCCCTCATCTGTAGCTTGTTACAGCACTGTAACGTGGTGTAGAGGATGACATCATGTGCGTTTTAGTAATTTACCCGCCAGCCCTCTTCAGCGGCAAGGAACCCACAAGTGGACCCAGACACACACACACACACACACACACACACACACACACACACACAAACACGCACTGGATTTTTCCAGAAAAGCAAGAGGCCCCGTTGAGGGAGACTAAGCCAACTGTAAATGTCACAAATGAATGAAGGGCCTCAATTCAATATGGAGTGTAATTAAGCTCGTACCACAGCTGCAGTGTTTGATCTGCACAAATCCAATCCATCCCAACGTATTAGCAAAGAAAAGAGGCATTAATTCTTTGCCATGTTATGACATTGGAGAAAAGAATTTTTACATGTTCCCAGACATGGTTTGGAGCCAGTCTTCAGTTCTTCATCTGTACTTTGGTCTCTTTTCCAAAAACCTGCACAATCTTCTAACCGCAGACCAAACACTAATAACCCTATCAGTACTTGATACGTTTGCACCTAGTCTTTTGGGAGTTTAAAAACACACCTCCAAGGGCCTTTGGCATGAAAGTGTTCGATGATTTGTTGGAAACATGCTTAAAGATTCTGTTGAGTGCTTTGTCATGATTAATGTATGTAATGAACAACGGTGCGCTGTACAACGACTTTATGTTCAAACGAAGTAAAGGTACCCTGAAAGGTACTACGTCATGTACCCTTTAGAATTGTCTATATATCTGCATAAATATGGCCTAAAACATCATCAGATTTTTACACGCGCCCTAAAAGTAGACAAAGAGAACCCAATTCAATAAATGAGACACAAATATTATACTTGGTCATTTATTTATTGAGGAAAATGATCCAATATGACATATCTGTGAGTGGCAAAAGTATGTGAACATGTAGGATTAGCAGTTCATTTGAAGGTGAAATTAGAGTCAGGTGTTTTCAATCAATGGGATGACAATCAAGTGTGAGTGAGTGAGCACCCTGTTTTATTTAAAGAACAGGGATCTATCAAAGTCTGATCTTCACAACAGGTGTTTGTGGAAGTGTATCATGGTATGATGTTGATGCTCATCAGGCATCTCTAAAGAGTTTGGACTCCACGAATCCACAGTCAGACAGATTCTGTACAAATGGGGGAAATTCAAGACTATTGTTACCCTCACTAGGCGTGATCAACCAACAAAGATCACTCCAAGAGCAAGACGTGTAATAGTCTACGAGGTCACAAAGGAACCCAGGGTAACTTCTAAGCAACTAAAGGTCTCTGTCACATTGTCTAATTCTAATGTTCATGAGTCCACCATCAGGAGAACACTGAACAACAATGTTGTGTATGACAGAGTTGCAAGTAGAAAGCCACTGCTCTCCAAAAAGAACACTGCTGCTCCTTTGCTAACAATCGCGTGAACAAGCCAGAAGGTTATTGGAAAAATGTTTTGTGGATGGATGAGACCAAAATAGAACTTTTTGGTTTAAATGAGAGGTGTTATGTTTGGAGAAAGGAAAACACTGCATTCTAGCATAACCTTATACCATCTGTGAAACATGGTGGTGGTAGTGCCATAGTCTGGGTCTGTTTTGATGCAGCTGGCCCTGGACAACTTGCCTTCATTGATGGAACAATGAAGTCTGAACGATACCAGCAAATCCTAAAGGAGAATGTCAGGACATCTGTCCATGAACTGAATCTGAAGAGAAAGTGGGTCATGCAGCAAGACAGTGACCCTGAACACACAAGTTGTCCTACCAAAGAACGGTTAAAGAAGAATAAAGTTAATGTTTTGGAACGGTCAAGTCAAAGTCCTGACCTTAATCCAGTAGAAATGTTGTGGAAGAACTTGAAGCAAGCAGTTCATGTGAGGAAACCCACCAACATCCCAGAGATGAAGCTGTTCTGTACTGAGGAACGGGATAAAACTCCTCCAAGCCGATGTGCAGGACTGATCAACAGTTACTCCAAACGTTTAGTTTCAGTTATTACTGCACAAGGGGGTCACACCACATACTGAAAGCAAAGCTTCACATACTTTTACCACTCACAGATATGTAACATTGGATAATATATGACCGAGTATAATATTTTTGTCTCATTTGTTTAATTGGGTTCACTTTTTGTTACATTTCATGTGAAAATCTGATGATGTTTTAGGTCATATTTAAGCAAAAATGTAGAAAATTCTATACAAACTTTCAAGCACCACTGTATATACATTATTTTCCTCTTAATAAAGGGACAAGGGTGTCAGCATAGTGAGAAAAGTTTCTACCTTATAGCCACTATTTCGTATCTTTTTTTACTAGGAGTGCACCACTTTTAGAAACAGCAGCTGTTCACATTTTGAAAAGGGAAAACTATAATGTACAATCCTGTCCACCCATTCAAGCCTTTAAAGTCTTTGTGCTTTGTTCTTGCAAACAATACCCTCAGTGTGGGTGCTTTCCAATCCCAGTGCCAAAAAAAGGTTTAATATATTGACATTATGGCAAAAACTTCCCAAGGGAATTTGTGCTCTCTGTGTAGAGTTGATTACCTCACTGTGGTAACATTCGATAGCGACATTGAATATCAGTGGTCTCATTCAACACATGGGAGCTGAACGGCCTCAGCCTGAGTCTCTGCAGTGATGTAATCTGACTTAGCGTAGCATGAGATTTCTTGTTCTTGGAGTTCTGCAGGTTCACTCTCAACCAGTATGAATACTAAGAACCTGCTGAGAATATTATAGACTAATTAGCACACTCGGGTGAGTCAGGAAAATCAAACGACAAGGTTCTTACAGTCTGTGTGCTTCTGCTGCTTGGAAGAATTTCGCTTAGAGAAAAAAAAAAACAAAACAAATTCATCTTCTTAACGCAGAATTTTAATACTTATTTTATTATATACAGTGGTGTCCAAAAGTTTGAGAGTGCTAGTGAAAATGTCTATATTTTTACATTCTATTCTAATTCAATACAACAATTTTCATTACAGATTATATTATTGACAACATCTGGAGTGAAAAGGAGAATCTTTGAAATATTTACATGAGTTTTAGAGGGGTTTTTTTTTCTTTCCTTTTTGCTTTAATGACAGTGTGCACTCGAGCTGGCATGGACTCCACAAGTTTATGATCCATTTTAGATCAAATCCATCAGAGTGTCATCTAATCACATGCTTCAATAGAAGAGATTAGACATGAGGGAAATCTGACCTTTTGTACAAAGCAGTTAACACGGTCAATATCACACAATTGCTTACATTAAAATAGGGATCTATAAAGAGTGCGCAATCTTGAAATGTTCATGATATCGAACGTTTACTTTCTTTGATTTAGATCTTTTTTAAATTAGTTTTTTTTTTCAATGTGATCTCAGATTTTTTGCACCCCACTGTATATATAAATGGTGTTCATGCAGTCACTGAATTGTGTGAAAGTCCCAACCTGAACCTGAACCTTTCTCCATCAGGAATTTTTTTTTTTTTTTTTTTTTTTTTTTTTTTTTTTTTTTTTGCACTGACTGCACTGTGCCTGAATTCAATGAATCCACTTCAACATCTGTCTAACTAATCTGCTTCCACATCTGTCTCTGGAAAGTAACAGGTCCGATTTAAAACTATTCTTAGTCTATCAACATTGTTTAATAAGCCATGCCATATCTGGTGTGATCATCTAAGGCTGTTCTGTCACCTGTTCCTCTCAGTTCCTCTCACATTCTGTACCAGTTCCCAGTCCCATTTGCATGCTTTACCAACCTTCCCAGCAACAGTCTGAAATTTCATTCAAATGTGAATTTCCTTTGAGTGCATTAAGTACTAATTATAACTCTGTACATAGGCTAAACCTGAACCCTGTATAGTGTATAAACCTATACATACCACAGTACTGTTGAATTCTTGAATTTGATTGGTCAGAAGGTGTTGATTATTTTTTTGATAAAGCTTCTGTAACCATAGCAAATCAAATGGCAGATTTGTATAAATGCGCTCGTTCTGATATAAACGTTGATATGCTGAAGTGTTCTGCAAGGAGACGTTTATTTATTATAATGTTTACGGAAGGAGTCTCCAGTGTCAGGCGTTTTTAACGATCAATACGTTTTCCACCACAGCCAAGTCTTCTCTTGGTAACATGACAAAGCTGCTTTTTGTTTGTTTGTTTGTTTGTTTACTGACTTCGTGAGAATGAAAAAAAGAGGCTGGTGAGGAAATGATTGTCTATAGCTGCTGTAATGTAAGTGATAACAGGAACTGAACTGTTTCTAAGACGTTCCACAACAATAAATATAACTATAAAGGGGGGGAAAAATGATGAAATTTCTGTGGTATAAGATGTGGTAATCTCCAGTGTACTCAGACGTACAAAATCACACTGACGTGAATAAAAGCCCTGTGTATGTACTAATAATTCACTTGAATATAAAGTCAAAGTAGTGATCAAGAAAATTCCTCAAGTAAGAGAAAATAAATCATCTGGTGACAAAAAAAAAACAAAACACTTAGGTAATTGCTTTGCAACTTCATTTTTATATGTCTATAACTGACACGAAATGTTCTATATATGAGGAATGCATTTTTGAACAATTACTGAACACCACCTCATTTATCAACCATATATATGTATAAAGAAAGGTAACTTTAGCTAGGTAGCTCATATGAATTCATTATTATTTCTAGCTACATTGTAAGCTCTCAAGCAAAAATGTCCATTACTCACTATCCTGAGTGTTACCAATAAGCTCTAGCAGCATGTTTAACTCAACAAATATTCACTACAGAGCATCTGTGACATCGTCAGCTAACTAATGGCTTCCACCGGTTGGATGTCGAAGCTGTGAAATGCTGATATCACCACAGGTTTTAGCTCGCATTATTTGCAATCTACAGAGTGCCCTTCCAATGATTTATTGTTTGGAATCCACTTCAAACTGTATTTACTTTTATTATTAAAATTATTAAATGAAGATAAGATTATATAGAGAAGCAATTTATGTAGACGGCATATACTGTATTCCCAAAGGGTGCACAAACCTTTTCTCACAGATATATATTCATATTTCCGCAACGTCGTCGATATGAGGCCAGTGGAAGCTCAGTAGTTATGATTCTGACCATAACTATCATGCGTTTGCTTGGATTGGATTGTGTAAGTCACTTTGGATAAAAGTATCAGCCAATTAAATACATGTCAATCTAAATATCAAGATGTCCCTCACGATAATATTATTCACTCTTTTTCTTCACTCTTATTCAGGGGTGGAAAAAGTACTGAGAAATTATACTTAAGTGAAAGTATAAAGTTTTTAACTGCGAAAAATAAAGTTGTGATGTTTTCATATGAAAAGTAATTTAAATTACAAAGTAATACAAAGTAACTACACTGTTTTGTTCGCTAGATATATATACATGCCTAACGAAACATAGTATGCTAATGAATTAATCAGAAATTAAATAACGATGTAAATAACCAATATTTACCATTAGCTAGAATCTGACTTGCAGACTAGCCAGTTGTGTTAGCTACCGGAATGGATGCTAGTCTAACCTGGCATTAGCTAAGGAAACAGACTAACTTTGTTAAATATGTCCAGATAATGTTAAATATATCCAGTTTATGTTAGCAAATTAGCTAAACTTACCTCAACATGTCTTTTCAAATGAGATGTGACAGTTCATGCCTTCTAGAGAGGCAAAGGAGACACCTCATTTGATAAGAGTAGGTGTTTACGCCGGTATATTCAAACATTTTACTGAAGTAGGGCCAGGGGCGTTCATCCACAAACTCAACCCTGCAGCTTCACGCAGATAGCTATAACATTAATTACATTGTATAGCATGAGAAGGTCACTCCAGGTGATGACTTGGCATGATCCTTGATTGTTACTTCAGTGGATACTGTTTTACATTCATGAACTGGATTGATTAGGTGCTAAACTAAGCCCAGTTTGTAACTATGTAAGAGTACTAAGTATTCCATTTCAACTCATGTAAAGTATAAATAATACTTAGGCGTAGTAACAAAGTACAATTACTCAAATATTTTCCACCCCTGCTACTATTTATATTGAAGGGGCATACAGTTCAGCCACCGTTTTTGCTCTAATTTCCTCTACACTAGTGACATTCCGAACCAGGAGACAAAACTCCAGTCACAGGTCCAATCAAAACACACACCCCTTAAACTTCCTGTTACAATTGCCTTTACAGACGCTTATATAAATATCAAAGACGCCAACAGTCAACAATAAGTGCGATGCAGGCCCCACTGTACAGTATGTATCTGATTGTTTGAAAATGTCAGGGATGGTTATGATTTTAAATTCTGAAGGAAGTACCTCCATGTTGATAAATTATAATCGTTCATAACAAATCAAACACGTCCTGCCCAGCCAAAAGAATATAACATGAGCAGAGCACAATGTAGGTCATAGTGATGAGACATTTCCTGATATGGAGGCTGTGTCCATAGTTGTAAGGGAAAGAGTTCCCCAGAGGGACAGCCAAAGTCCTGGGAAGTAGTGAACAGGGATCAGAAAGAGCATGGCAGCTGAGACCCTTTACTCCTTTCCTCTTCTTCCTCCCTCTCTCTCCTTCACATGACTGGGTCTGTATCAGCTAGACCTCACAAACCTTTAAATGACCGTGTTAGCAAAAGTGGAAACTGTCTCCCAAATTGCAGAGGGCTTCTCAGAGTTTGGTGGTGGGAAGAGTTTAAGACTTCCTCTGAGCTGACCTTGTCGAGGAGATCAGAATAGATTTTCCAATGGGTATCAGTTATTATTAGTCCTTATATGAGCAGTAAGTGGTTGTTGTGTGGGAATGTTTTAGTTAAGCTTCACCCTGAGTGTTTCCTGGAAGAAATTACCAAAAGCCTTATTTTATTAGCCCATTATTGAACATAAAGTTGTATGCAAAAGTTTGGGCACCCTCACCAAATAACATAGTTTGTCGATTTTTCAAATGAAAACGTAAAAACTGGCGGGGGGGGGGGTTAAAATAGTAATTGTGGTGAAATTATCCCAAGAGAAACCCTACAGAGGTCCTGCTCCTACCAATCATTTTTCTGAGATCTCCTGAGAACATTGTTCTGTTGTAGAAGCCGGTCTCTTTTCAGCTACAGTTTTTTTTACTTCCAGGATTTTGCTGATATTTACTAAAAATCCATTTTCCATCTATCTGTGCAGTATTTCCTGTGCCATTGGCTGTCACACAACCCCAAAGCATAGTAGAGCCACCCTCATGCTTAACAGTTAGCAGGATGTTTATTTTCATCAAATTCATATTTTTCTCCAAACATACCGCACCTTTGGTGATTATAACCAAAGAGTTCTGTTTTTACTTCATCAGTCCGCAGCGCTTGTTTCCAAAATGGCCCTGACTTATCTAGATATTGTTTTGCATACTTCCGATGTTTACTTTTGTGATGAGGTCGCAGGTAAGGTTTGCATCTGATGACTCTTCCATGCAGATCATATTTGTGCAAGGGGGGGGGGGGGGTTGCTTTACCTTTCTGCCCAGTAGTTTTGTTTAAAAGCTTTCTTCATCTTCCAAATCTGACATTTCAGACAGTGGAAATTTACAAGTTGGAGCTTTGATATCTTTTTTATAACCATTCCCTGCTTTGTAGGTATCAGTTAGGTACATTTTCAGATCATCAGTCAGCTGCATAGAGGAGCCCATGGTTGTCGAATGTTAGCAAGGGCAGAGAATTTATTACTCCCTGGTACTTGTTAGTCATGGGAAGATTACTGGTAAACGTGGGATTTCTGTCTCAGGCATGTGGGCAGATCAGTGTTTGTAGAATGACAGATATTGCGTTTGAGCAATGATAGAGGGTGTTTTGCGTAAAGATTGGGTCTTCTTGCATTTTGTATAGGGTGCTTATCAACAGCAAGGTATGCGTCAATTCCTTAAGTGTTTGTACTGCTGCCTCAGGCTGAAAGATTTTCTTGGCTAGTATGGGAGTGAATCTGCCTTCCCCCAGTTTTATTGATAAGACATCTGCTCTAGTGCAGGCCCTCACTGCTTACATTACAAGCCAAATGTGCAATTTCTTCATTAGAAAATTCCAAAAAGAGTGCAGCACCAAAATTTCTCAGAAAGATCGCAGATCTTCTCAGACCACCCAAGTCTGCACGTCCACAACCCACATTGCATCCACCCCCTCTTCAATAATCTCCAGATCAAAGCTTTACTGTATACTGGGCAGTGTGGGCATGTCACCTCGTCCTCATCAGGGCCAATCCCACACTCATAGCACATATTTTAATGCTGATAAGATTGGTATGCCTTCTAATTGCTCGCAAGCATAAATTGAATCTATGACCATGAAGCTTGGAATGTGATCTCTATAGTGTAAAAGCAGATGGTGTTACCTAAGTTCATCCTAACACTGTTCCATTCTGATTGGTCAGCAGGAGGTAATTCATCTTCTACAACAACAGCTCTGATGGTAGTTCCAGGTGCAAGGTGTATATTCATTCAACAACAATTTACACAGAGACACTATGTGCAGTCGTCGACATGGTGACGGTTTCTATGATGTTTAGCATTTTAGGAAGGAGTCTCCAGTGTCAGTGTTTTTACAGTGCTGTTACCGTCAGAGGTAAAGCATTTTTTTTTCTTTCATTCTGACACAGGAAAGTCTTCAGGATCGTTTTGTGGGTTCTCTCTAACATAACAAGCTGCATTTTTGCCTAATTAACTTCAAGAGAGGATAAAGAGAACAGCTGGTGAGGGAACAACTATTTATGGCCGCTATAACGCAAGTGATAACAGGAACTAACTTGTTCCGCGGACATTCTACAACATTTGACGTAACTACACTGTAAAACCGGATAGTTCATTTAACTCCAAAAATTTGAGGAAACTAATTACCTCAAAATTTTTAAGTTGATAAATCAATTTCTTTAAGCCAAATACACTTAAATATAACAATATTTAATTGTTTTGTCTAATTTAACAAAAAAAAAAAACTTTTAACTATCATTTATAAATATTTATTAATTGACAAATTTTCATTAACTAGTGATTTTTTCATATCTAGTAATAAATTAAGAATAAAACATGACAGGGCATGCTACTATCGGGAAATAATCAATTAATCAGTGACGGCGTGTGATGCAACCAGGTGCAAAGTGAGTTACTGTTATCACCCAGAAGAGGATTCTTTTTCAATAACAGCACATCCCAAACCACTATTTCCTCTTATACCACAGCAACTTGCTGACATTTTATAAACGTGATCTGTGCATAGTTATATTTAATGTTGTGGAACGTCTAAAAACCAACTCAGTTCCTGTTATCACTTGTATTAGAGCAGTTTAAAACAGCTGCTTCCTCTCCAGACTCCTCTTTTTTTCCCTCTCTCTCTCTCTCTCTCTCGAAGATAATAAGACAAAAACAATGCAGCTTGTCATGTTCCTGAGAAGCCGAAGTCTTTTGTCCTGAAGTTTTTCAGTTGTGGAAAACTTTCTGACTGTTACAAAGCACTGACACTGGAGGCAAAGGAAACAGGTCGGGATTGGCTCTTCTCATGAATTAAACAGGGCTAGGCCGGCATCTGTAGAACCCAGTGATTTTGCTCTGGATGAGAACAAAAATAGTAAATCAGTCAGGTGAACTGGAGGCCAAAAACCAAGGCTGGGACAGCTGTGTAGAAAACAATTTATGTTCAGAACATACTCCCATCGACGACGTAGTGCTGAAGAAGGCTGAACATATTTTAGAGTTTGTGGAAGTTTACCTTTAGCTGAAGGTTATTAGTTATACATGAAGGCTGGTTTGAATTAGTGACTAGAACATGACCTGTCTTTAGCCAATCACTGCTCAGTGTTTTTAATTTCTAGTTGAGTTCAGTATTTCATTCAACAACTGCTTATAATGAAACCACTATAAGCTGAATCAGCTGGTTCTGTGCATATCGGTCTGTGTGATATTCGAATTGTACAGATCCTCACATGGTTCGCAGCTTGCAGTGGTTTCAGTTATAAACAGAAACCTGAAATAAAACCTTAATTGACAGAAACAAACGCATGGATTGAAACGACTTAATTCCTGCATTGTGTATCGCTTTCTATTTCATTTGAGTTGTAACAGGGTTGGAAACACACTGCAAGTATGAACCTGTCAATGTAGTTAATAGAGTTAATATTCACACCGGAATCAATGTTCAGCCAGGAGCTTAGACGAGGTTTTTGTGTTGCAATATCTTCAATGACTTTACATTTACGTTTAAAGAATTTAGCAGAAGCCCTTAACCAGAGTGACTTACAGAGGTGCTATGTAGTCTTTATTGAAAACACATCCTCATGTCAGTTCACTAGATCTGGGACTGAAGGTGTTTTCACACTTGAGTCGTCTTTAAAAGAACCGAACCCAGACCCCTTGAAGTGGATCAAGAGGTGCACCAAGTAAAAAAGGACCCAGTTTTCTTCATGTTCACACTCTCCCTGTCCCTGAAAGAGGTCTCGGGTACTTTTTTGGTCCACTTCGGCCGTAATGGGCTCTCAGACCTCTTTGTGTTCATACCGTTCCTTTTTGAGACCTAGTCCTCTTGCGGTGCTGTGCATTGTGGGTATTGCAATATCATGCAAGATGGCCGACCCAAAACATGCGCTAACTTTCCAGTACGATATGTTTTTAAAATGACAAAAGAGAAATAGAGAACACAATTTATAATAATAAAAAAAAAAAAATCAAAGCACAACGCAAAAAAACAAATGCAGAGGGTAAGGAAAAGAAAAAGAAAAATATGGCGAAAACAACTCCTGCAAAAGCAACATTGTTTATCTCTGGGACGTCACCCATGATGCTGACAAGTGAGCTATCTCCTCAAAGGTTACTTTTCTAACTCATATCACATGGTTTGATAAACTTTTGAGCTAAATACCTTACTATTTTACATCACAGTTTCATATAACCGTTTCCTGTTGAATATTTTTAAAGATCCTGTTGGACCAGAAATCGATCACGACTTTGGTGGGAGAGCTCTGAGTCTTGGTCTGACTTTGATTGGCACAGAAACTTCAGGATGAGCAGACAGACATTCCTGTTTATATGCCATGGACTAAGACCTCATCTCGAAAGGACCACAACATGCTAGAGGAAACCTTTAGCAGTGGAGAATCGGGTCGCAGTGCCTTCGTGGAGACTATCTACTAACACAGAGTATCGGACCATCACCTGTTTGGGATAGGAATCTCTACTGTATGCATAATTACAAGAGCAGTCATGCATGCAATTGTACAAGTTCTGATGCCAAAGTTTATTAAAGTGTCACAAGGAAATGATTTGAGAGATATTGTTAATGGTTTCAGGGACAAATGGGGTTTCCCCCAGTGTGTTGGAGCCATTGATGGCACCCATGTGCCCATAATAGCACATTTCTACAATCTCAAAGGTTTTTATTCAGTACTGTTGCAGGCTGATGTGGACTATAAGCTACAATTTTGGGATATTAATGTTGGATGGCCTGGAAAGGTGCATGACGCATGTGTTTTTAGAAAACGACAGTCTGGGAGGCTTTTTCCAGCACGGCCTAAGGATTTTCAGGGTGTACCTGTACCCTTAACAATCATAGGTGATGTTGCTTACCCTCTTTTGCCATGGTTGCAGACGCCATTTGCAGACGGACAAGGTACGACTCAAGCTCAAACGCAGTACAACTACAGATTAAGCCGAGCAAGAATGTACATTGAACGGGCTTTTGGTAGACTGAAAGCTCGCTGGCTGTGTTTGCTGGAAAGGAACGTTCACAGCACCAACATCATCGACGCAGTAATTGCCGCGTGTTGCACTCTGCACAATATATGTGCGAGAAGAAGTGAAGCATTGGAGCCAAATGTGAGAGATGACGATGATGATGAAACAGAAGTAGCCAACACAGAAGACGATGAACCTGTTGCTCAGCTATAAGTGGTTGAGTGTGGTGTAAAGTTTACATCATTCAATTTGATGGAAATGAGTTATAAAAATGGAAATATGTACATCTTAAAAATAGGCTTGATTTGTGTCTATAATTTTGTATGCATGAATGTTCAGCAGTTCCTTTGGCAAAACATTGCTTTTTTTTTATTTTTTTTTAAAATTTTTAATTGTGAAATGCTTTAGATGTAATATCAACAAACATCTGTTTCCCCCGTGATAAATACTGGCAAACATGTTACATACATAATTATACAAGCATTTCTTTTTCCAAATAAAACTCTGTACTGTTTAAACTGTTGTAAAGCACTTTATTGGCACAGTGCATTGTAAAATTGCAAAACATCAGCGAAGAATTTGTCGAAATATAAACAAAAACAACACGCCGACAAATATGAATTATTTTAAACGCAATATAAATGAGCTTCAGTATATGCTGTTAGGACATTTTAAGTTACCGCAAATCACGTAACCTCTGTAGAAACAAAGCTAAAATTGTCTGGTCATGTGTGTTAGCAAGTGGAGAAAGGATTCCTCTCAAGAACTCGCTTACAACAAATGAAAACAACATCAAGGAAAATTCAAGAGCTGTTCAATTCATGCAAGACAGAAGACAGTGTCTGCTAGCTACTGCTGGTACTATGGGCTCCTTGACTAGTAACTGAAGCACTTGGTTGGTGTATTTCACTCAAATTATGTTAAGATGGTTCTTCGATTGGATGGGTTTGAGAGGCCATTTCACCGGGGTACAATGGTGTGTGCATAGGCGGAAAAGTGTGCGTTACAGCTGAGCTCATCACTTGACATAGCATCCTCATAATAGCCCGATCATGTTCTGTCTGTCCACGGTGTCGCCTCTCTTCCATTTCCATTTGGAGCTTTTAACGCTCTCATTCCAGCTCATGGTCTTTCTTCTGCTGTCCGAGGACTGATGAAATCCAAGTGGTAATTTGCTGTAGAGAACTTTTCTTCTCTTCTTGGTTGGATTTGCAGCCTTTTCTCTTCGCTTCAACTGGATGACTGCTTGAAGTCCCCTCATCATCGATTTCTACTGCAGACACATGAACGCTTGATCTGGAACTTTCATCCATATTGCTGTCGTTGTCGTCATTCTCTACAGAAAGATGATAGGCACAACATTCAGGGCAAAATATTCAATTCAATTCAGTTTTATTTGTATAGCACTTTTCACAATGGACATTCAAAGCAGCTTTGCAGAAATATATACATTTCAGATCTCAATTTTAAATTTGATACATGTATCCCTAATGAGGAAGCCAGAGGCGACGGTGACAAGGAAAAACTCCGAGATGACATGAGGAAGAAACCTTGAGAGGAACCAGACTCAAAATGGGAGCCCATTCTCATCTGCGTGACACCCGATAGTGTAATTATAAATAATTCCCTTCTGTAACTGTGTGCTATATGATAAAACAAAGAATGCAACTGTGTAATCAGGACAGGACAATCACCACAGTCTCAACATTCCGCTGAAATCATGAACTGTCCACAGATGGAGACCCGAGCACAAAGTCTGTTTGTGCAATTGTTGTCCAAAACCGTCACCGCAACTACATTCCCAGGACACCGCACCGGAACTGCCCGCATTAATTGAAGCCCAATGCCATCTCCACAGCTTCCAAGTGTCCCCAGGCTGTCCATATGGGGCCATCCTCAGCAACAGTGACTGGCCTCCAAGCGACGAGAACTCCAGAAGCAGGACACTAGGACGGCTCAGGCCCACTGCTACCCCAGGAGCAACATGTAGAACTCGTTATTGTGACGATTAGATGTTGGTATCATCCAGTCTTCGCAGGGGTTGGCCGTCATCTGGATTCTCCATAGAGGCTGGTTCTGAGCTGAAGCTGGCACATTCACTGATTACCTCGGGATGGTAGATACATCCAGAGGTAGGAACAGGAAACAACTAGAGAAGGATTAGTGTAGCTGCTGTTCATTGCATTTCAGGCAGAGATGACCATGTGCATTTGTTATCATTTTATCAGACATGACTGGAGTACAAGGTTATGTTCACATGTGGGCCAAAAATCCAGCGAACCGTGCTTAGACCCCTTAAAAGGACCGAGTGTGAAAACACCCTGAGTACCATCGATCTAAAACCCTGTTGGGGGTGTTAATACAGTATAAAAACAAAAAAAACAAGATCCTGAGCCTATCCCAGGAACTGCCCACTGTGCCACCATGCCGCACAACTATATACATTTGCAGACATCCTGATACCGGTAATATTACTGTGGTACCCCATTTTCTCCACTTATTGGTGGCTTCACGGTGTCCCATGGAACATTTAATGTTTGAATACGATTGGTCAATTTTTAGCACATTCACATGCCCTATTATAAAGGGGTGTGTACATTTGTGCAACCAGGTTGTCCCCCCCCCCCCCCCCAAAAAAAGCATATGTTCACAGACAGAAAGTGACAAAGTGGAAAAGAGAGAGAGAGAGAGAGAGCAAGAGAGAGGGAGTTCCTCTTATCTTCCTCTGTTTAGAGATGTGAGGATATGATCTCATACTCCAAAAATCCAACCTATGTCACTACTCTCAACAGTACAGCCAGGCTTTTCCGCTGTGTTGACTCTTACACACGCACCATATACATACACACGCTTGACAATGATGTACAAAGATGACTATAGGAACCTTAAATATCAAAGTAATATCAGTTTCATTTCACATATTCACTGCAGAAGACTTCAGGACTTCACTCCACAGTCAGTAAATGTTTTCACTGTTGGGTCATCAAGGGAAGGGGTGGTGTGAGGAAACAGAGAGAAGCAGAAACAGATTCATCTTTTGGAAACTATCATTCACAAAACTAAAGGAATCAACTGACAGGAAACATTCTGGGGTTTTTTTTGTTTTTTTGTTTGATTTTTTTTGCAGTTGCACAAGATATAGGGTGACTGCTTTCTTTCTGCTATGGTTCTTAAAGGTTCTTAGGTCCTATGACTAGTATAATGTTCAAACAACGTGTGAAAAGTGTAAATGCACTCTCACCTAGTGCTACAGACAGAGCTTACAGGCAGAGGTTTGTGGTATTCATTACTTTTCTAAGAAAATACCTGAACAGGCTAATTGTGGAACTGGGGAGCAGGTTAGTGTTGGAATAATGTCTGAGTGGAGAATAACTAAGATGGTAATTACATAAGAATGTCAGCCATCTCTGTCTAATCCTGCTGGGTTTGTCTGTAACTTAATTAGTCTGTTGAATGAGGGTGCTGAACGCATTGCAGCATTCCATCGAGAACAAAAACTGGTGTCAAAAAAAAAAATCTACAGAAACTTGTTTCAAAGCTTTATACCTCAGCACTGCTGAATTCTCAGTGAAGGTGCTTATTCATTTTCTGTGACAGCACGGCCTCTGAGAATAGTTCCAGCTGCAAGGAAAATCCCAGGTTTGTATTCACGCACTGGTTATAATACACTATAGATTTAACAGGAACTACTGATACAGAGACTTGTATGACAGATGCACTGTGTAAACAGATTGAAATTTTTTGGAAGGAGTCTCCAGTGTCAGCACTTTGTATCAGTCAGAGTAACTTTAGGTTTTCACACACTCTTTGGGACTTTCCGGTTGCACTTTTTGCCCTATTAAGAGAGAACGACTGTTCATAGCTGCTATAACGCAAGTGATAACAGTAGCTAACTATTAAATGTATTAAATCTATTAAATGTAACTATTTAGGGATAAACAGTCGTTCTTTAATACGTTTTTTTGTTTTGTTTTGTTTTGCTGTTGTCAAAGTCAAAGTCAAAGTCTTAATCAGTGAAGTGATTGTCCTAGACACCTGCTAGAAAGTGTCAACATTCTAGCAGGATTATTATTATTATTATTATAATCCATCCATCCTCTATACCGCTTATCCTTTTCAGGGTCACGGGGAACCTGGAGAATATCCCAGGGAGCATGGGGCACAAGGCGGGGTACACCCTGGACAGGGTGCCAATCCATCACAGGGTACAATCACATACACATTCATACACTACGGACACTTTGGAAACGCCAATCATGCATGTGTTTGGACTGGGGAAGGAAACCGGAGTACCCGGAGGAAACCCCCACAGCACAGGGAGAACATGCAAAGTCCGCACACACAGGGTCACGGTGGGAATCGAACCCCCGACCCTGGAGGTGTGAGGCGAACGTGCTAACCACTAAACATACTACTACTACCTATACTACTACTACTACTCATACTACTACTACTCTACCCCACATTGGTGTATATGTTTGTGGCAATGCACTGGTATGCAAATGGAATCTTTTCAGGCATTTGAGCACATCTGTATACTTCTGGAGAAAAACAGTCAGTACATGTCAAAGTACTGTATGTGTGGTTAAATGATAATGAAGTTTACCAAGACATCTAGATAACTATGACCTACGGGTTAAATTTTGGAGCTATCATGCAGTGCTTGCATTAAAAATAAATTTTAAAAAAAAACACTTTGGGTCATTTTGTGTGACTGTGTGGATGCCGAGATTTTCTGATTCCCTCAGAAGTGAGTTAATAACACGACTTAATGTGGCTCATGGTAGCTTTGACCACGAGAGAAGCAGCTCCTCAGTCATCAGAATGAAGAAAAACTGTGATCTCTTCCACATTTTAACTGTAGCATGGTTTGAGTATTTCAGAAACTGCTGATCTCCTGGGATTTCCACACATCAACAAGGATCTCTCTCATCAACAAGGTGTTTCAGCCTGCAGACCCTCTGCTCACTCAGTGTTTTTTTGTTTTTTCACACTCAAGAGACTGTTGTGTGTTTAGTGGTTAGCACTTTCACCTCACACCTCCAGGGTCAGGGGTTTGATTCCCACCGGGGCCCTGTGTGTGTGTGTGTGGAGTTTGCATGTTCTCCCCGTGCTGCGGGGGTTTTCTCCGGGTACTCCGGTTTCCTCCCCCAGTCCAAACACATGCATGGTAGGCTGATTGACATGTCCAAAGTGTCCGTAGTGTATGAATGTGTATGTGATTGTGCCCTGCGATGGACTGGCACCCTGTCCAGGGTGTACCCCGCTCCCTGGGATAGGCTCCAGGTTTCCCCGTGACCCTGAAAAGGATAAAGCGGTATAGAAGATGTATGGATGGATGCATAATAATTAACACCTCACACCCAGCCCATCTGGTAGCCACATGGTTAAGATCACACTTTTTCTTCACTCTGATGTTTGACGTGAACATTCCCTGAAGGTCTTGACCTGTATCTGCATGCTTTTATGCGCTGTTCTGCTGCCACATGCCTGGCAGGTGTTTTTTAAGTGTTCCTAATAAAGTGGGTATATGGGAAAGTGCTAAGCGGCACCGCAGTCGTGACATCACGCACATACTGTACCACATCAGCCGTCTCATCAGTTTGAACACAAACACGTGAAGCCTGGCTGCTTGATGTGGACCGGAAATGCACATGATTGTCACCGCACACGAGCAAACACAAAGTAGACGGAGCGCACGAGCGGAATTGTTTTTTTGTTTGTTGGGGGTTTTTTTTTTTTTTTAAACAAAGTGGAGAAGAGAAAAGAAGGCGGGGCAGAACAGCCTCGCCTACTGGGTGGTCGCGAAATTGGTTAAGAGTTCCTGCGTGCAAGTGATGGCCCACTGTGGTGGGGAGCTCGTGCGCGTTCGGTGCTGCTCCACTTTGTCGCTCGTGACGAAGGGAAAGGCCTAGAGGGAGAAGGTAGTGATGAGGTAGAGACAGCGCGAGACTGATGCTTGTTTTTAAAGTGCACTCCTGCCTCTCTCTCTCTCTCTCTCTCTCGTGCTCTCTCCTCGTCTCCTGCCGCAGTCACTTTGAAACTTTGGGAAACTAAACATGGAGCTGTTTTGCCACGAAAAGGAAGGAGTCGTCAGGGCTCTGGTAGACCCCACCATTTTCAGCGACGACAGAGTGCTGCAGAGTTTACTGACAATCGAGGACATGTTTCTCCCACAAGCCCCGTATTTTCAGCGCGTGCAGAAAGACCTGCAGCCCTACATGAGGCGGGTAGTCGCTACTTGGATGTTGGAGGTTAGTTACTGCTCTCTCTCTCTCTCTCTCTCTCTCTCGTGTGTGTGTGTGTGTGAGAGAGAGAGAGAGAGAGAGTTTCTTTCTTTACGTTTCCCACTCTTTTGACACCAATATTAAAACTTAACTCGCAAAATAATGCTCCAGAAACTAAGTCATATGCATGAAGCCACACCGGGAGTTAGGTTTTAAAGATGGTAACTGTCGATTTGTAAACATTCATTATTTGTACAAATAACCTGGAAGATATGGAAAAACGTGTTTTTTAAAAATAAAAGTAAAAACTCGGATTAAGCCGTGGCTGCTCTAAAGTTTATACAGTCGCAGAGAAACCGCGTTTGGAAAACTGACTTCCGGTCCGGAATACATGGGGGTAGGGGCGGGGGCTCTGTGTGTGTGTGTGTGTGTGTGTTTGGATGCACCTCTTGTTAGTCATTATATAGACGGTCTCCAGTAGGGGTCGAGAACCTTTTCAAACCAAAAAAGTAGTAGTAGTTATGATTCTTTTCTTTAAAGAGCCAGAGAAAAGTTTTTAAAAAATTTTTACGTTTTTATATGCTGCTTCTTCTTCTTCCTCTCCCCTATTATTATTATTATTATAGCTATCTTTACTATTATTGCATAGTTATAAAAAGTGGTAATGTAATAAAGGCCATTGCGGTTTGCGCGTTCTTGACCTAATAGCCTGCACTTCACGTAATTGGCCTGTAGGTGGAACTTGGATTTCATTGAACCAACTAGGACTACGTTTACATGGACAGCAGTAATCTAATTATTGACCTTACTCTGAGTAAGATAACGTGATTAAGGTGTTTACATTGGTCGCTTTTAGAATACTCCTTTCATCTTCCCGTTTTACATGTTCTAGAACATAATTAGATTAACGGCACACGTCATTGCGTCACCACGCCACGCCGTCCGACGTCCCGCCAGAATTTCACGTATCGACGTACAGTTGGTCTTTGTTTTGGTACCGTATACAGTTTTGGGTGTTCTTATTTAATTTTTTTACGAACGCTTTAAGTGCGGTTAATTATTTGTCATGCTGTACGTGCAAATGGACGACTGCTTGAAGCCGTGGGCTGCGTCCCAAACCGCGTACTTACCGTCTATATAGTAGCCGAAATACATGTATTTTTCCCCACTACAGGCCTATAGTAGGCAAGTATGCGGTTTGGGACGCAACCGTGCTCTCTCGTTCGCCGTAAAATGTTGATCACTGCCGTGTGTGATCGTGTCCTGTCGCACAATGCGGTGAAAACTCTCACACGACGTTCATAGTGTGATTGAGGTGTGTACATGTCTGTAATACACGTCCATAATGCGACTAAAACAGGAATACTCCACACGTCTATATCCATTCGTTTTTACTTCGAGTATGACTTTAATCTGATTAAGGTCATTAAAAATTGCTGTTTACATGCTAGTTTCTTAATCGGAGTATCGTCTTAATCGGGTTAATAGTGGATTATTGTTGTCCATGTAAACGTACTGTATGATAGTTTCATCAAATGGTAAATCAATACAAGATGCAGGACATAAGTGAGAGTAAATTGAACACTAGTTACCTTTAATGCGATTTCAACAACTGTAAAGTCGTCTGTCCGTTCAGACTGGAAAGAATGATGCTTATCTCTTTTTCCGTTTACCCATTTCATCTTTTGTTAAAAAACCGAACACAGACTGCCTATGTAGTTTTCAACCGATTTATGATTTAGACCGGAACATTACCGCTCCACATTGTCCAGTGAAATTTGAGCTTGAGGTGCCACAACATGACAAACGGGCATCGATAATAGATTAGATCATGTATTGAAATATGTCAAGTTTTAATTGAGTCGACACCCAAGCTTTCGTGATTCGTAATTGCTTTTATTTATTTATTCCTGTTGAACCATTGCCAATCATTGAAAGAGCTATATATGGCTCGTGAGCCATAGGTGTCCGACCCCTGGTCTACAGGCCACTTAAGATCCCGAGGGCGGGGCTTCGTGAACATTGATGGGAAAAGAGGAGAGGGCTCAAGAAGTAAAAATAAATAAATAAATAATGGGTTCAAATGTCGTGCCCACCTAACTGTTAGAGACCTAATTTTGAGAAGTGGCGGACTAATCTTGCCTATATTGGCCTTTGAACCTTATGCAAACCCTTCTTAGCATGAAATCTTACTTAATTTACTTGACAACATCCTAAGGAAGTGATGAAAGCTCCTAACGTTACATTTATCTATGCATTAAGTCCATATGAGGTAGCTAGTGTGTAGCGTAGGCTTTTAAAGTTGTCGAATTGTTACTACATTTAAACTGTCGTAACCTAGCCACTCTTCCCAGCCACTGGTGTAACATTAGGCTGCACATTTCTTTCCTTTAAAATCCTCTTTAACTTGACTAATCACCAAAGCAGCCCGACTGTGTGGGTGTTTGCAGCTTTGTGGTCTTCTGCGACTCCATAACTTCCTACGTTGAGTCATAAATAAATGAATTGTGTTCAGTGCGAGCTTGTTTCCCTCCTTAAAGAACAACATTCGACATGACCACTTGGCAGAACTGCAATGAGCTGTTCATGCTTGTAGTTGTAGGGGATTTGTAGAAGCCGACACGTAATTAGTGGAAATGAATGAGCATTTCTGGTTGTTTAGACAAACACTATGTTCCTTGTTTCCGCAGGTTTGTGAAGAAGAGGACTGTGAGCAAGAAGTTTTCCTTTTGGCTGTCAATTACCTGGACCGGTATCTTTCTGTAGTGCCAACGAAAAAGTCGTGTTTGCAGCTCCTCGGTGCCGTGTGCCTCTTCCTGGCGTCCAAACTGAAATCGTACCAGCCGTTATCTGCGAAAAAACTCTGCCTTTACACGGAGAACTCCGTCACATGTCAGGAGCTGCTGGTAAGACTCGGTGTTGAATCAATAAACTCGTTCATGTTCTTAACTTAAGGTGGTATCTATAGAATCTTTTCCACTGTATGGTAGCGCTGGGTGATCTGGATACAATCTCGTATCACGATATATTCTCTAAAATGGATGCAAAAATGATCGATGCGATATAAGTCCATTCATTCATGACCGGTCCGCAGCATACCTTTAGAAATGACTGTTTTCTGGTCTGATTTGTTATACCCAAACCACATCTGAATGGCAGAAGTACCACCCTTTCTAGGGACAAGCTCCTCATCTGTTAGTTGGGCTGGAGTCTGTTCTGTGTCAGTGTTGCGGGGAGTTTGGCTCGGTGTCACACTCCTCCATACTTGTTTTTGTTACAGCACACCACTAGTAGCGCCTAGCTCCGACCTTGATGATGTAAACCGGCTTACGTTATGTATCGGCATATCACACAGCCCTAACGTAGGCCGAAACGCTCCTGTGCGAGGAGATTCCGATTGAGTTTTCACGTGAGCGTGGTTAAGCAAGGAACAACAACAAGCAGATAGGAGGGCTTGACGTGGAATAAATGGAGCTGCTTGAGCCAGTTAACATCTGCGCTGAAAGTAAGAATCGTAAAAAATGTTCGCAACAGGATTTCGTGGAGTTTATTTGTGATTGTTGCTTGATTTTGCTGTGACTTTTCACAAAATTTGTGATTCAACTTGCTGGATTTATATATAAAAAAAAAAATTGGAGGAAAACTACTGAAGTTGGCGAATTTGCAAGTCTTTCGCAGAGATGTGTTGGTAAATGAGACCTTTTAGCTGTACTCGTGTGAATCGAAGAGGGCTTTGGCTGAATGAACTCCTTTCTGCCATCGCAAAATCCTGGAGTGACTGAACAAAGCGCATACTGCTGTGCTGGTGTAGTGGGATATTTTTAATAAGGATCGTCAAGACGTGCTGCTCCCATGATGCAGCTGGGCATACGAGATGCACACCAGTGTAAAACCCTGGTGTGCAGAAGCAAAGAAAGTTGACATGCACCACCTCTCAGCGCTCTGCATACAGACGTGCCCTCGCAAATAAAAGCGTCTCGCGTGCTCCGTGCTCGACGATACCATTTTATGTGCTCATTTCGCAAGTCCTCGCTCTGTCTATTAAAAGATATTTGAATACCATGTGCTGTTTAAGCTGCCTTTGCTATGGCAACGTGAACAACTCTATTGAACGTCTGAGCGGAGGAATGTGGCCTGACAACTAGGTTTGCCTTCTGTTTTTTGTTGTACCCACTTCCCTTATTGACCTGATTCGTATTTACAGCGTTAAATGTCATTTAACATCATCCTCTGCGAGAAAATGTGAAGTCGTATACAAATAAAAACCGATATTGCTTTTGTTTTGACATTACTGTTCCTGGATGTTCCTATTCTATTTAAAATGGAAGTATATCCATCATCTCACTTTGTCTTGATATATACCTACAGTTGCAATCAAAGTTATTCAACCCCCATTGCAAATCAGGTTTATTGTCAAAATGTACAGACTTTCATCTGTTTGCAATGAACAAATCAAACAAAAGCGATTTGAAATAGTTCAACACAACGCATGCTTCAAGTGCGTTTACCCAAATTCAACTGAAAATGCAACTTATAATGACTTCTCCAGTTTCACAATGATTCAACCCCCTGAAGAGAATCCCTCACAACAGCACACATATGCAAAACAGGTGTTGTCTCAAGCACACCTCAGGGGCTTCATTAGTTGCACCATGTGTTGAGCTGGAACATGAAATACCTGAACTGGTTAGGGGTAGAAAATATATGAAATACCTGGACGGGGCAGAAAAAGGAAGCTATCAACGGCTGCAACCTGATTTCTGAGAAGGCAGGTTGTGAAAAACCCTCGAATGACTGCAAAAGACCTGCAGCAAGACTTGGTGAAACAGGCAGTGAGGTTTCCGTGAGTACAGTAATACACGTACTAAACGCAGAAGGTTTCCATGCCAAAACTCCAAGACGTTCACCACTACTGACCCAAAAGCACAAGAAAAGTCGCTCAAAATCATATAAATAAGCCACAGAAGTTTTGGGATTCTGTTCTGTGGAGCGATGAAACAAAACTGGAACTTTTCAGCACGATGGATCAGCTGTATGTCTGGAGGAAGAAGAATGAAGAAAGAACACTCTGTCCACAGTGAAGCATGGTGGTGGCTCGGTGATGCTCTGGGGCTGCTTTGCATCCTCTGGCACTGGAAACCTGCAGCGTGTTGAATGCAAGACGGATTCATTGAAGTATCAGGAAATCCTAGGAGAAAACGTCATGTTGTCTGTGAGGAAGCTGAAGCTTGGGTGTCATTGGCCCTTCCAACAGGACCATGATCCCAGCATACCTCAAATTCCACCAAGGCTTGGTTGCAGGAAAAGTCCTGGAAGATTCTACAGGGTCATCACAGTCACCTGACTTAAACCCCATAGAAAATCTCTGTTGGGATTTGAAGAAGGCGGTTGCAGCACGCAAACCCAAGAATATTACTGAACCGGAGGCTATTGCTCATGAGGAATGGAATAAGATTCCTCAGGAACGCTGCCAGAAGATATGCATCTCACTTACAGCAGGTCATAACAGCAAAAGGACGCTCTACTAAGTACTGAAGACGCTCGTCATGAAAGGGTTGAATCCTTGTGAAACTGGAGAAGTCATTCTAAGTTGCATTTTCAGTTGAATTTGGGGAAACACACTTGAAGCATGCGTTGTGTTGAACCATTTCAATCGCTTTTGTTTGAGTTGTTCATCGCAAACAGCTGAAAGTCTGTACATTTTGACAATAGACCTGATTTGCAATAGGGGTTGAATAACTTTGATTGCAACTGTATTTTCATTGCATGTTGTTTCTATGTAAGGAAATTGTTGCAGAAATCCTTTCCGTCCCATCAGCAACTTTAATGTGTTCACAGAAAATAAGCAGCACTGGAAATCTTAGATGTATGTACTTACCGACTAATATGCATTGCCCAGCTTACAAAAATGAGAATTGATACACGATGTACTTAGCTCAGCTAGCACACAAGAATAGCTCTATTGAAGGTTTTCAGTCATACAACTCTTTGTGAAGGCCTAGTCGTAGGTTTATGTGAGTAGACTTGTGTTACTACTAGTAATACTACTGTGTGGTCTTTGGTTTCACCACAAGCCCCTTCAGTTGCACAGAGATTGCAGTGAGAGGGTCACTTTTGAAAATCTTGTGATTTTTGTTGGAACTGTACATTCAATGGGAATCCAACGTATTGTGTCCGTAACTGAGAGCAGGCCACAAACTCGCAGATGTAATGGGAAAATGAGAGGTTGCATGTGCTATAACAATAGACATGCTTGGAAAGTTTGTTTGTTTTTTTTGCTACTTAATCCAAAAGCATATTTCATGCTGCTTTGGGCATCTCTGGATGTACTGGTTCAGTGGACAAGGATGGCAAACAGCTAACCAGTACTGTAATATAAGCACTTTCCTTAACGCTTAAATGCCGCCTTGTTAGCGTCGTGTTAAAGCCTCTACAGGAAATGACTACACAAGTGTTTTTGACATGTCTTGTCTTTAGAATGAATGGAATCTGCTACCTTGGTAGAATCAATTCTGGGGTTAGTACAGCATTATCTTAAAATGGTATGTCAATATTGCTCAATTCCCAAATTTTTGGCTTTTTGAATTTAGTGGTTATAACTTTTTTTTTTTTTTCTTTTAAATCGGGCTGGGTGGAATTACAAGAGGAAAACAACAGATGTGTCAATGGAAACAGAGAACGTGCTTGAGTTTTACTTTTTGCAGAGATGTCAAGATGCATAAGGCAGTATAGTGTCTGTATGCTGCGTGGGTGAAGTGGAGCAGTGGAAATGTGAGAGGCTGACTCAGTCAGTCCCATCCTTCTGCCAAAATCTAAAAGGTCTTTTCTTGTATTGTTTCAAATTCCTCTTCAGTTTGATTACTCTTCTTGGGTTTAATAGACCGCATTTTCACTCTTTACTGTCAGTGTTTGAATACAACTCCCAGGACCAGCTGAAAGGCTTTTCTCTTTTTGTTTGTTCGCCGAGCTCTTTAGATTCACTTCCACTCAAAGGTTGGGTAATAGATATTGTCATGTACAACAATGGAATTGTTTAGATTAGATTAACCAGCGTGACCAGAAGGAAACCGATGCAGAAAAAGAGGCTAGTTCTAGCTTGATTTAGGCCGTGTTGCAAAAGCTGTAATGCTTATAAACCAGCCTGTGGAATCCAGTGAGTCCAGGAAAATGTCTGTAAAAGACGTGCGCTCTTAATGACTTGAATTATTTAAATCTATTCAACAGGGCTCATTGCAATACTAAAGAATCTAGCACTCAGTAATCTGTTACCGGTCGAGACGGATGCAAACGCAGAACTGAAGTGAAACATTTAGCAATGTACAAAACGAGACTTACTGAAACAAGGGCAAGCATAACCAGATATAGACCAAACAACGCAAGAGAACTAGTGCAGTGCCGAATATATTCCCCAGTGCTAATGAGCCCAAATGTGAATCAGGTGAAAACAAGACACGTGACGATGCCGTGGCTGATGGGAATCGTAGTCTCGAGTACTTCTGATATTACATGACACTGGTATATTTATAAAATGCACAGTACCTTGCGTAAATATTCACCCTCTTTGAAATTTTGATTTTGATTACACACGGCGAATTTACAAAAAAAAAAAGTTGTGATCGCGCATATATATGATATTATACTTGCCTCAATATTGTGAAACCCCTAAATTAGTTCTGGTTGACTGGAGTAAATTAAAGTATCATGTGATCTCAATATAAATACACGTGTTCCTGGAAAGCCTCGGGGTTCGTTAGAGAGCATACCTAAAGAAACGGCATCGTGAAGACAAATGATCAAGTCTGGCAAGAAGCGCTGGAAAAGTAACAATTAGCGTTTGAATGAATCAAATGAATGTTACAAAAGCCTCGAGGGGGCCTTCCAACAAAAGCTAAGGGGTATCTCTGAAGGATCTGGAGAGATCCACAGCTCTGATGCGGTGGAGAAGCTGTTTAGAGGATAACCGAAGCTTGGACACTCCTCAAAGCTGGCCTTTATGGACGACTGTCAAGAAGAAAGCCATTATTGGAAAACATCCATATGAAATCCTGTTTGGAGTTTGTCCAAAGGTGCTAGCAATCTAGTGGGAAAAGGTTCTGTGGTCTCATGAGCCCAAAACTAGACTTTTTGGCCTTTGTTCAAAGTGCCGTGTTTGGTGAAAAGCCAACACTGCTTTTCAGCCTAAGAACATCATCCCTGCAGAGAAGCATGGTAGTGGTAGCATCATTTTGTTGGCATGGTCTTTATTAGCAGGTAACAGATTAGGGATGTGGAGAAAAATGGCTAGAGCCAAATGCAGGGCAAATCCTAGAAGAAAACCTGTTGCAGTCCATGAGACTTGAGACTGAGTGGCAAAGGTTTACTTTCCAACTGAAGTGACACAGGAGTAGTTTAAATCCAAGAAAACCAAGAGTGTTAGGCTGACCTAGTCAAAACTCGGACCTCAAGCCGATTAAGAATCTGTAGCAAGACTTGAAAATTGCTGTTCACAAACTGTCTCCATCTAACCTGACAGAGCCTGAGTGATTTTTACCAAGCCAAGTGGGCAAAAATGTCAGGATCCAGATGTGCTGATTGAGGTGTATCCTAGAAGGCTTTCTGACAGGGGCTGAATACCTGGTGGTGGTTCTTAAGTTCTCTTTTCTTTGTAATGAGCTCTGTTAGGGTATTCGCAAGTTAGCATTACTAGCTAAATGCTAGGTCATTCAGCTGCTTGAAAGCCAAGCTGCAACCCTAAAAACATCCCAAATTCAGCTCAGAAGGATTAATAGACTGCATTCACTGTCCCTTTTTTTTTTTTTTTTAATATGGGGGGGGTATATTTTTGATTTGTTGTGAAAAAGCTAGCCAGTGAAACAATTGAAGCTTTATACAGATTACCTTTGCATACCGGTTCAGGACTAACATCGCTCATTATGCATCCATCACCAATAATAACTGATTCCATCTTGGAAAGGCACTACCGGTTTTTATTTTTGGTTTTTACCGTGTCTTGTTCATTTTTTTTTTTTTTTTTTCAAAGCACAGAATGATTATCTGGCTGCACTGGGTGCTTGTTGATTGCTGAAATGCACTTGCTGAAATAAAGGCGCTGATTGTGAAGGGAATGAAGCTGGATATTGAATTCCGTCATAAATATTCTGAACTACTCTTGCATTAACAACTCAGTAAGTTGTACTCATAGGGTAGAAAACATACCAAGATCTTGTTTAACTTGGAATAAATGATCGATTACAATATAATGAGCTCTGTAGCAGTGCCCGAGGCATCATTTTAACCAAAAATAGAGCTCCAAAGTCGGCTAAAATGTCAGTCTTCCACGGCCTTGTTCTCAGGCACTGTGGGTTGGAACAAGGCAGGGTTGGTGTTATTTGAAAGCGACTGAAGAGCCCTTTTAACTGTTATAACGTGGTTGTGCAACCATGTAAAGTAAAATGCAAGTCATTTTATTGTGGTCTGGAGTTTCACAAGTGCAGATCACTCCCGGTAATGGCCCAGGCTTTCATTATGGGTTGTTCCACTTGGGACCTCTGGTGTTCAAAAAATGCAATTGCATTAGATGCATAATTTATCAGAATGATCATTTTAAACATTTCTTCATCACATCTCGATGCATCGTTACACCCCTAGTTACTCGGCAGGTCTGCAATCGGTTGTTCATGTTTATAGCTGACTTTGTCATACTTGGTCAAGTGCATTGAGTGTTTGCTAGCTGGGTAAGGGTAAACTCCTCTGGCCAGTGTAGCTTCTGTGAGGTGGGGCTTCATGTACACTGGCATGGATGGGAGATGGGGTCAAGGAACGAACAAAGCCATTCAATGTTCAGTGTAGTTCACCTTGTAACTACTGGACCCAAATTCTTTCCAGTGCACGATTAAATAACATGCACTGTTTTGCTTCGATTGCTATAGTGATGTGAATGAGTTTGCTAATCAGAAATTCAAAGACTGTAATCCAGCCAAGAATAGCATGCCCAATCTTGTTTCAGTAGCAGAATGTCTGGTACCATGAGACCAAAATGGTTTAGGAGCTGTTTCACAAATTTAAAAAAAAAAAAAAAAAAAAATTCTTCTTAATGCTGATGCACACAATATATGTGTGAGAGAACTAACTGGGCATTCAGTGCCTTTCTCTGTGGCACCGCTTCAGTTAGCTGCTTAACAGCAAAAAAGAAAAAGCTGAAGCTGCTGATGTGCCACACTTGGTGTGTTTCCGCCATGTATATCAGCTGTGGGGAATTTCTCAGAACACTGCCTGTAGGAAGGAAGTGAGTGTGTGTACAAGAGGAAGCAGAGCTAAGTTTTGTTTGCCCATTATTAGAATGAGGTGGCTTGCAGTGCTTGTTGTCCTGACTTCATCACTTGCTTGTGTTTCAGACGTTGGCTGGTTATGGAATAGAAGACTCAGTTTTCAACTTTGGGGTCCTGCCGTGACCTCAGTTGAGGTCGCTTCAGATGTGGGCATGTTTACCAATCGTTATTCATTAGGCAGTTCTGTGCATATGAAATCGATCTATGCAATATTTAATAATTACAACTGAATCGTATAAAATTACGACTTTAATCCAGAATGACCAAGTAAAAACAAGGTGGGTTTTTTTTTTTTGTTTGTTTGTTTTTCTTTTTTTTTTAGATATTTTTGCAAATTTATTGAACATTAAACTGAAACCTCTCATTTAGAGAAGTCTTCAGACCGTTTATTCAGTACTTTTGTAGAAGCACCTTTGGCAGCAGTTACACTGTCGAGTCCTTGTTGGGTAAGTTTCTACAAGCTTTGCACATCTTGATTAGGCCATTTCTCCCATTCTTCCTGCCACTGACTGTGAACTGCCGTCTTCAAGTCTCTCCACAGATGTTCTATGGGGTTCAAGTCTCCGCTTTGACTGGGCCACTCAAGGACATTCAGAGGCTTGTTCAGAGCCACTCCATCATTGCATTGGCTATATTCTTTGAGTTATCATCATGCTGAAAGTTGAACCTCTGCCCCAGTCTGAGGTTGTGTGCACTCTGAAGCAGGTTTTCTTCAGGGACCTCTCTGTATTTGACTCCATTCATCCTCCTGTCGATTCTGACCCTGATGCTGAAAAGCACCCCCATGCTTTGGAATGGTAGAGCTCTATGGGGTGCTATTTTAAAGGTTATTTTCTGTCTCATCAGACCAGAGAATCTTTTCCCTAATGCTGTCTGACATTTAAGTGCCTGCCATATACCTTTTACTCAGGAGTGTCTTCTGTATAGCCACTCTGCCATAAAGGCTTGATTGATGGAGTGTTTCTGAGTTGGTTGTTCTAGCAGGTTCTCCTATCTCTGTGAAGGATTTCTGAAGCTCTGTTAGAGTGGCCATTGGGTTCTTGGTTACCTCCCTGACCGAGGCCTTTCTAGCCCTGTTATTGAATTTTAAGAGCTTTAGGAAGAATGTTAGTGGTTCCAAACTTCATCCAGTTCACAGTGATTGAGCCCACTGTGCTCCTGGCAACATCTTCAAAGCTTTAGAAATGGTTTTATGCCCTGGCCCAGATTTATGTCTCGACACATTTTGGTTGCTAAGGTCCTAGGATTTGATTGATTGATTTTTTTTGGTCTGACGTACCTTTCTAAATGATGTATAGTCAATTGAATTTGTTAGAGGTGGACTACAATTAAGTTCTAGACACATCTCAAGGTAATGAAAGCAAACAGGATGCGCTTGAGCTTAATTTCAAGTGCCGTTAGCCAGGGTCTGAATCTATGGATTGGGACTAATCTATGGATTGTGTGTAGATTCATGGCCAAAATGTCAACTTAATCCATTTAAAATTCAATCTCTAATACAATAAAATGTGCAAAAACTACAGGAAAAAGGGCCACAGGCCAAAAAAGGTCAACCATGCCTGCTTCGACCATCTCTCTATCTTTCTCGTATCTCTCTTTTACAGAACTGGGAGCTGATGGTTCTGGGAAAATTGAAGTGGAACCTGGCAGCTGTTACACCTCACGACTTCATAGAGCATATCCTACGCAAGCTACCCTTACCTGAGGACCGAGTGGAGCTGATTCGAAAACATGCGCAGACTTTCATTGCCCTTTGTGCCACAGGTACTACAAGTATGAATACCCAAAGACCTTCAATAATTCATAGCCTTCCTTCACTTGGGCATATGGGATATTTACCATTTCTTGGTAGACTGGCAAAACATACAGCCAAAAAGGGTCTTTTGGAATTTTACAGAATGCGCCCCTGTTGTTTACATGAACACGTGTCACTCCAAAAAAAAAAAAAAAAAAGGACAGCCAGGAAGTCGTCTAAGGTACAAGGACATCCACTGAGAATAAAATTAGACTTGATCAAATAGTGCAGGTCAAAACTTACCTTGGGCATTATGCACTTGGGACAGCTGTAAATATATAGAGTTGTACACCTACATCTGTCTGAAATTCTTGCTTATATAAAAATGCCGAGCCTGTACGCAACACTAACACAAACCAGGGTTCAAAATCAGGGATAAAATTCCTATTTATGACATCACAATGCTGCAGAAGTGGTGCAGTTACCGGTTCTGGTTCAATATGAGCCACGAATCAGTCACTAAATTCTGAGAATAGTTTCAAGGAGCTCCACTACTCCTCGCACAACGTATTCTGACACGTCATACCCAGTATCTCATGATTATTACACGTTCAGAGTTGGTAAATAAAGTTCAAACCTGCTCCACATTCGGACTTGTGCTACGCAGGGATCTAACTTGAAACAAGAGCAGCAATATGCAAATAAGAAACATGCAAAAAAAAAAATTTAAAAAAAGGTCAAATAAACTAACTATTGTCTTCATGAGACTGAAGCTAGCCTAAATTAGCTATTAGTATGGGCATAACAATACACTCCGGTCACGATTCGATTCACGACGCTGGCTTCACAATTCGAGTTCATTATACAGGTTCACTATGTCTTCAAAATAAATAAATAAATAAATAAAGACATTCATAAATTCTCTCAAATTGAATGAAATGAACAACCTTTAAACAAACTGGAAAATGATTGAGCGAAACATAACGAGCTCCGTTGCAGCACCTGAGGCAGCATTTTAGAGCTCCAAAGTCGGCTAAAATGCCCGGCTTCTGCATTTCATCTCCCAACTTCCACGTTATTCGAGAGCTACCGAAAGTCACCGTGTGTCAGTTGTTCATAAAAGAATGCTCTCTACGAAAGAGTGCAGTTAACTCTAGGGTTTGTGCGGATTGGGACCTCTGGTGTTTCATCAGTGCAATCGCATCCGAGGTAGAATTAATTAAACGCGGATTTCAACGATGCGCGTCATCACGTTTTTGCATCGCGATACACCCTGTCACGACGCCTCATTTCAGCCTTAACGATCAGTCTGTATTATCCACACTGCTGTGCTGGTGTCGTTCCCTGGTGTTGTCACTTCGAACCAGCCAAAAGTTTGTGAGAATATAAGTCATGAATACTTTCAGCTATGACCATCACAGTCATTTCTCTTTACAGACGTTGCCTCGAGACTTTTCACTTTTCATCCCTTGTCGTTTTTTTTTCACACAATACACTGGAATTGCGCACTACTGCTGTCTCAACAAAGCGTTTAGTGTTCTTATTCTGTGTTCGGTTAACAGGACAGACGCTTAGGAGGCGGTGATAAACTGTGGCTGCAACAGAACAGAAAAAGGAATTTGTCCGAATTTCTTGTTTGGGGTGCAGTGCGTCAACGGTTTTTTGTTTCCCACTTTACGGTTGTGTTTGCCATGTAAACAGCTTCCAGTCAGTGGATTGTTTGTTTGTTTTATTTATTTATTTATTTGTTTGTTTGTTTATTTATTTATTTAAAATCGATAGGGGCTTTGTTACTGATGAAATTTGTGTAATATGATGGATAGCGTAAATTTACATCCCTCGGTTGTCAATGAAGCATCTGGTATCTTTAGACTTTTATTTCATATATATTTATATATATATATATATATATATATATATATATATATATATATATATATATATATATATATATATATATATATATATATATATATATATACACACACACACACACACACACACACACACACACACACACACACACACACACACTGTCAGCCTTGTAAGTACATTGCAAAAGAGACCCGAAAAAGACTGCACAACTTGGCTAGCGCTGCATCCAGGCAGTAATTTTAGTAACTCAAAAAGGCTCGAAAATCATTTTTTTCCCTAATATGGGAGCAGAAAACTGAGGGTCCGTCGTCTTCATGCAGCATGTCTTAAGACGAGTAGGAAATCTCGTCTTTTTCCGGAGGTCTTATCTTATTTTTGTGTCAGTGGGAATAGTTTCCTGCTTTGGGTGTGTTCCTGCAGGCCCGTGTCTATTCATAAATCCTATAAACCGAGCGAAAGACAGCCACAGCAAAGACCGCGCCGCTGCTTTTGGGAGTAAATGTAAATGTTTGGGGTTTTCTTTTCGTGTTTGGATATGTAGTTCTCATGGTAGGACAGGCAGCCCACGGCGCAGCTGGCGTGCCCCGGGTGTGTTTATCCAAGCCTGTCCGTCACATCCTCCACGGCCTCTGAGAAAAGAAATCGGTAACTCTGATTAAATTAGACTCGGTTAAGGTTAGTGATGTAGCTAGGTTGTAACTAGTGTTTGACTTCAGGTTTTAGATTTAACCGCCCAATGTCTGTAAAGCTTTTTTCTTTTTCTTTTTTTTAACTGCAAAGCCCTTCAAAAATGTGAGAGAGTGGAGGAGGAAGGATGAAGGCCAAAGCCTCTACTCTCTGTTTTTGTAATCACAGCTGCATCTTTGAGGAAAGGCAGTGATGCAGAGATGTGCAAGGTTGGGGTTCTCGGCTGAATTCGGAGCAGATGTGAGACGCGCTGGAAAGCGTTCAAATCTCCTCGAGCCGTCTCCCTCCCTCCCTCCGTTCCCTTACTCTCTCACATAGACTGGAGGTTATTAGCCTCATTGTCTGCAGGGAGCTTTGTTGATTCACAGGTGGAAGGTTTTCTTGCGTGCTCTGTTTTCATGCTTGTCTGATGTCTGTCTTTTTAGATCACAGCTTTGTGATGTACACTCCCTCGATGATCGCCACAGGGAGCATCGGTGCAGCGGTGTGCGGACTCCAGATCAACCGTACGGAGAGCAGTGTCTGGGGGGAGAGCACGACTGAACTGCTGGCCAAAATCACCCACATTGAAGTAGTGAGTGTGTCACACTTTCCTTGCCAATATCCGCATTTTGGAAGTTTGAAATGGATATTAAATGAAGTTTCCCTACTGCTACAACTAACATAGTCTGGAGTTAGTCTTAATTCGTGTCTCAATTACTTGTGCAGAATCATTTATAATGGAGAATTATTCCTGATACAGTCACATACCCTGGGCTTAGCTTTCCTCTTCATTTTTAATGGTCATCCCTCCACTGGCCCGTATCAAATTCAAGGCCTTGATGCTCACGTACAAGACCTTGTCTGGAACAGCACCCTCCTACCTCAACACTCTCCTTGAGGCTTACGTTCCCTCACGCAGTCTGTGATGGGTTTATGACTGACGCTTAGTAGTGCCTACTCCGCATGGCTCAAGGTCACTTTCCAGAACCTTCCAACAGCTAAAGACCCACCTCTTCCGTGAGCACTTACCTAACCCCTAAAAAGTTAACCCCCAGATTATTTATATATATATATATATATATATATATTTTTTTTTTTAAATAATAATAATAATAATGAAATAAAAAAAAACCTTACACTGGCTCTTACACCTCGACCCTGCAGACCTTGCTTGTCTAGAACTCTACTGTAAATCTTGTATAGTAGCACTACTTGTATTGTTCTCCACTTGATATCGCGTTGCTTGTATTTCCTCATTCGTAGGTCGCTTTGGATAATAGTGTCTGCTAAATGGAATAAATGTCATAAGTTAACATAGCCCAGCAATGGTCGAAAATCATGTATTAATCGTTTATTTTATTTTTTTCATCATCGGCGACATGGTAGCACCTAGAGAGACGTTCAGCCAGCATCCCGAATCCATAATGAAAATGCTGGATCAATCCCTCATTTTAAAACTTAATAGATAATAGATTGCGCTATTGGGGCGGCTGTGGATCAGGTGGTAGAGCGGGTTGGCCACTAATCGTACGGTTGGAGGTTCGATTCCCGGCCCACGTGACTCCACATGCCGAAGTGTCCTTGGGGAAGACACCGAACCCCAAGTTGCTCCCTATGGCGCCTTGCATGGCAGCTCTGCTACCATTGGTGTGTGTGTGTGTGAATGAGACACAGCGTAAAGCGTTTTGGATAAAAGCGCTATATAAGTGCGCCATTTACCATTTAATAGCACACTGTATTGCGATTAGTCTTAATTTGTGACTTAAAACTATTCTGCAACTAAATAAAGTTCAAGCGCTGACTTTGTCTGGTTTATTTACTTGATCTCCGAGTACTAACCAAATAAGCATCAGATCAAGTCTTTGCGGCGGTTAAGAGCCGTCATTCCAGAAAACTCCTAACGTTCGGGTCTGTATGAAATACAGCCCTGATGTTTGTGCATTTGGTGACTGTTGGTGTTTCCACTAGTTGCATATTGAAGCTATTTACATTTCATGATGAGAGCCTGTAGGGTTTGGCTTGTAGCTGTAGTTGGCAGCTATAAAGCGATGTGTGCATGTGTCTGTGTGCGTGTGGGCTTGGAGGTAAATTGCTTCTCGGTGTGTGTCTGCGTCTGTCGTCGTTCATTTGTGTGTATGTGTGTGCAGTGATGGAGGAATGTGTGCTCGGAGTTGCATTCTTGTGGCCAGACATAGGCCTCCACTTCTCATGACTATGGCTTATGGCTCACCGCTCGTCAACCGAAACACACACACACACGTTAGACTAGAGAGAACAGTATATACACTTAGACACACACATCCTTCCATGCCTCATTTTTTCCCCCCATGTTGTGTTACCTTCTAAAGAAGAGGGACATTTCTACTTTTAGCTTTGAAAAGAAGCACAGCGTTTCAGAAAACAGCCTGAAATCTGACTTCACGGTTTCAAGAATGTGGCCATGACACGGAATAAAAGAGTAGACCCAGGTAGAGTGCAGTCAGTAGTACAGGAATGCTTTTGGTCGTGTGTGTGTGTGTGTGTGTGTGTGTGTGAGACTTTTTTCAAGTATGCATGTATGCGTTATTTGTATGTATCTTTTAATAATCTATGGCTCTCCTCTTTCTCCGTTTTAGGAATGTCTGAAGTCATGTCAGGAGAAGATCGAGCAATTGCTGGCTAGCAGCCTCCGACAAAGCCAGCAGCACAAGCATCAGAAGGGCAGGGCCATCAACAAAGAGGCGGAGCCTCAGAGCCAGTCATGCACCCCGACAGACGTGCGCGACATCAATTTATGATGTCATTTCTTCCCCACACCCAGCAGAATTCCTTAATCGGGGAGGAAAAAGCAATTACTGTTATTATATACAATATATATTATATATATATATAAAACTTAAAAATCTATAATATATTCAGACAGCTAAACGGCACAGAATTTAATGCGGTATCAGAAGTACACAAATGACCAGTGAAACAATATTTCAGAAATGAATGGTTTAAAAAAAAAAAAAAAAAAAAAAAAAAAAAGTAGAAAAAATGTATGCCTAAGGCTTACGTACATGTATGTATACTTGAAAAACTAAAATTGCTATTATTATCTGTAATTATTATTATTAGTAGTAGTAGTAGTAGTAGTATTGTTTATTATTATTATTATTATTATTATTATTATTATTATTATTATTATTATTTATGTGTTACTCCGCACTAGTTAGTGTCACAGTGATTTTAATTTGTGACTATTTTTATTTCTCAGAGGGAGCTGCGGATTGTGAAGGCTAGCTGCGTTTGAAAGAACAGGAAAGCCGCACTCCTCTGAGTGTTGGTCCAGGAAAACAATTTTTTCCAGCCAAAGACCGAAACAGCCTCCATAACGGCAGTATCCCTGTGAATGGAGGACTGGGCACCGCAGAGCAGGAAGGTGTCTGAGAAATCAACACGGAAGTCGTTTTGTAGTTTGCAGGCACATTTTTATCGCGGAAGCGAAGAAACGAGCAGGCTGCGTGACCGCTAGTCACACGGCACTTGATAAATTTGCTTTGCCTCGTTGCAGGTTTGGAGGTTTGACTTTCACGAGGCCGGTTTATAATCGACTGGGATTAGTGTTGTGATCGCACGCAGGGTCAGGATCGCACGCTTCTGTCGGACTCCTGTAAGTCGAGGACGTAGCGAGAAAAGAGCGCGCGAGTGACGAGAAAGGAAAGGCAAGTCGGGGAATGTGAGGTTGCGGAAGATGCAGTAGCGGTATCGCGAGTAAGAAGTTTCTGTCAATATTAGGACATGAGCACCTTTATGCAATATCTAACCTGTAGAAGTGAATTTATTTAAAATGATTTGGGGGGGGTATTGTCGTTACCTTTTGTCAAACCTCACAGTATGTGATGGAGTAATTTAGCTTATGTTTTCTGACATTTTTACGGATTTCCTCAAAGCAAAAACCAATTGAATGCACTTTTTCCATTATTCCAGAATTATTATGGTGTATAAGCAGACGAATAGAGGCTTTTTTTTTTTTCTAATAATTTTGTTTGTTTGTTTGTTTGTTTTTGGGGTTTTTTTTTTTTTTTAAGTTATTGTCTATTCTGGGGCTGGTTTCCCACTGTGTTAGGTATACTTGCAGGGTTTACTGGTAAGCATTAACCAACGGTGTAGCAGAAAGAATATTGCCGGCTGCTTACTGGACTCCATCATAGCAATCGGAAAGTTATGCTAAAAATTACATTTTTTTTTTTTTTTTTTTTTAATTATTATTTTCTTTCTTTTTTTTTTCCGGCAAGTATTTGCACCGTGCAAGTTTAGATAGCATATTATTAAATTAATCTATTAGACTTTGGAATGGTTTTTTTATTGCTGTTGCTGTCGTAACAGCTCATTATTTTTAAAGTATATACTTGAATTTCACTCTTGCTGACTCACTTCAAAACTGTGCATAAGCGTTCACTTCCTTAAAAAAAAAACAAAAAAAAAAAAAACGAAGGTTTATTAAGAAAGATGCAGATTTGACTATACTGCCATATGACGATGCAATGCACTGATGTGTTGTTTTACATCAACTTACTAAGTTCGATACATTCCAGTATATTGCATTATGTATGGGCTACTGTACTGTTGTGAGACCATATCAAATTTCTATTGGCTTTTTTTTTTTTTTTTTTAAATCTTGTATCATTTTTGTTTTCCTTTAATTAGATTCTCTCTGAACATTCATCAGTATGCTGCTAAAAGGAAAAAGAGCTTTTTTCGTCGTTGTCTTGTACCGATGGCATTGTTTGCCTACGTTCCACTTTGTGTGCTGCTACGTTTACTACATGATTATTTTTGTATGCTAGTATGTGTCTTAGCTTTGTTTTTAAGGACCTACTGGAGTGGAAAGCGAAGCAGGGCGGCTTGCTCTTGTGCAGCTGGTGTGAGTGCTCAGCGTCCCTTTGCATGCCTTTCGTTACCTTTCGATCTGTTGCAGTCGTGTTACTGCTATCAATTTCTCTTCTGCTTCTTGGCATTAAAAAAAAAAAAGAAAGTCATGCTTGCTGCTTCAGTACGTTTAGTTGTGGAAGTGTATCAGGGAGCTCGTGCTGCCAACTTAGACATTTGAATATTTAAGGGTGGATATTGTAACGTTCCTCTGTTTCAAAGACTTGATGTCGAGGACTATTCACGTTCCAGTGCAGATCTGGTGCTTCATGCGCAACAGGAGCAATACATTCCTTTTTATTTATTTATTTTTATTTTTTTCCAAAAAAAAAATTTGTGCTAAATGATGTTTTACTTCAATTGCCTTCACATGCAATTTATACCAAAGACGAGTGTATTTTTATTTTTATTTTATTTTATTTTATTTTATTTTACCTTTTGTTATGAACTTGAGTTAATGCCTATTCCAAACCTTCTCTCCCAACATTATCTGTGTCAGTTGGTGCCAAAGTACTTCTTTCACTTAAAGATTTAAAAAAAAAAAAAAAAAAAAAAAAAAAGTTTTCTCTACTTTAGGTTTGTCCACATTCCAGTCTATATCTAGTGATAAATGTGTGACGTGGGCAATAGTTAATAACTATATATATTTTATATATATATATAGACCTTTTGATGTCTTACATGTATTGGTTGCTTAAATTAAATGCTACAATATACATCAAAGACCAAAGGCTTAGGATGTAACTAGATTTGTCTTGTGTTTTTTTTTTTTGTTTTTTTGTTTTTTTTTAATTTGGAGTTATACCCTGGTTATAAACTTGAGTATGAGATTGGTAACTGTTCCACATTCTCCTCTGTTCAATAAAGTTAAACAGGACACTTTGTTTGGTGGGTGTGTGTGGTTGTATGGGGGGGGAGGGGATTTAATATGAGGGGAATCACACAAAGACTACAGCTTTATTAAACTAAAAAAGTCAAATGAAGCCTTACTGAGAGTAAACGTATGGTTACATTTAGCTATAGCCATAGTGCATTAGGTCAAGGTCCTCACAAGGACTGGAAGAGAAACGTGTGTGTCACGACTGCTTGAAGCCATGGGCTGTGTCCGAAACCGCGTACTTACCTACTATATAGTAGCTGAGATGCATGTATTTCGCCTACTATATAGTAGGTAAGTACGCGGTTTGGGACGCAGCCATGCTCTCTTGTTTGCAGTCAAATGGTCGAGCGCTGCCGTGTGTGATCGTGTCCTGTCGCACAATGCGGTGAAAACTCTCACACGACGTTAATAGTGTGATTAAGGTGTGTACATGTCTGTAATACACATCCAAAATACGACTAAAACAGGAAATACTCTGCACGTCTTAATTCCATTTGTGTTTGCTTCGAGTATGACTTTAATCAGATTAAGGTCATTAAAAATTGCTGTTTACATGATAGTTTCTTAACCAGAGTATCGTCTTAATCGGGTTAATAGTGGATTATTGTTGTCCATATAAACGTACTGACTGTAATGTTGGCAGCTTTTTACTATAGTGCTGCCATCTAGCGGTGAGCGTGCGATATCGCGCTGTAATTACACACTAGGGATTAAATTGTGTATTTAACTGCTAAAATGATCTTTAATAGCTTGTGCTAGAAGCCTGTTTTATTTAATGTCACTACGTAGTAAGACCATGTAGGAAAGGTGTCCCCTGTCCTGAAGACTTACCCACAGTGGAGTACTTTTCCATAGATGTTAAATAAACATGTTACATTCATGTTTTCTCAGGGAACACTGCAAAGAGGAGCTGTCTCGGCTAACTTCCAACAAAATCACATGAATTTCTTAGTTATAACAATTAAATTGTACACATTTGGGAAGAAACGTCCCAATGCCACTAAGCAACAAAATAAAATTTAAACGCCTGTCGGGTTGCCTGATCAAGGGTTTCTTGGCTTGAACACTTCACTGTTGTTTCTTTGTATGTTTTTATGGTGGAGGCAACTTCAATTTACACTATCAAAATATGCTAACTACAGTTTTAGGGTTTTACCTGTAATTTTCTGATCGAGTGACAATAATAAAGTAGGCACAATTGAACAAAATACTTGCAGTATTGGTCTACAGACAAGAAACCATCGGCTAGCCATTAAAACCATTACCCGTATTGGTCCTTAATGGTGTCCACTAGACATAACATGCAACCAACAGAAGGCAACAAATTACCAGTAGAGACCCACAGAGAGTATTACAGTTGCGATTCCCATTATAACCATTAAAACCATTACAGATTCTATGAGAGGTTCTATTGTTTTTTTGTTTTGTTTTCTTCCAGCACAGATTTATGAATTGATCAAATATTATTATTATTATTATTATTATTATTATTATTATATAAAACACACTTAGGGCCAGTTTACTTTAGCCAGTCCACTTTGGCATGTTTTTGGGAGCTCACAGTAGCCTACACCAAGGAAGGTCTATATATCCGAACTATATGAACATAAAGAAGTTTATTTTAACGTAGTTCTCATATCTTGCCACAAGATGGCGTATGTTTTCCCACGACAAGCACGGCGCCGTTAGCTTCCCGTTAGCTGACGTCATTGAGCTGCAGCTCCACTGCCACATGTAAACAAGGAAGTGTGGAGCGCGCGCTGGATTTCTGTGTTTCTATTTATTATGCTCACGTTTGGCTTGACACTCGTCCGACAGTAAGTGGGTGTTTTATACTGCTGGATTAGTGCATGCATATTACTAGAAGGTGAGCGGTTTCCTACAATGTCCTGATGTCCTGAGGAAAGGACAAGGTTGTGTGTGTGTGTGTGTGTGTGTGTGTGTGTGCGCGCGCGCGCGCAAAATCCCGTTTAGAGGACAAGCCTTTACTTCAGTTTCATACAGAAGACCAAATGTGGGTTCCACTAGTAGTTTTATTGGCTACATGCCAGATACTGGTATTTGATCAAGCAAGAGATGTCTCTTCTAGTCACAAGAGAACATACTTAAATGAAATAACTAAAAAAAAAAAAAAAAAATTATATTCTCCCACTCCATGATTTAAAATAGTGAGACTTTTGCTAGAGATTACAACAAGGGCTTGTAACATTTGCAGCCATGACCAAGCATGAGCAGTAAAACAACCCAGTCAGGTCAGATTACATATTATTGTTTATTTAAAGTATTATCTAGAAGAAGGAATTACTTCCTGTCAAAAACTTTGTGCAAGTGAACTATAAAAACAGCACTGACATTATTTTTTACAAGATAGTATTTAGCGAGATCAACGCCCAACACCGAGACAGCTCCAAGTATAAATGGCATCTAATCTTAGTCTAAAATGCCTCAGGTCCAAGATGGTACTTGAGTGCTACAGCCCAGAGTCGTGTCTGTTATATGAAAATAATGGACGCTGGGGTGGTGTGATATGGAACGACGCACAAGCCGAGTGCATTATTTTTGTATAACAGCACGGTCTGACGTGTGTTATTCCGCTTACATTACAGCAATTTCCCACTGATTACAGTCTTCATTTCATTAATGAATGAAACGTTGTGCATTTTAATGGTTTATAGTTTGATTGAATGTTGTGGAACTTCTAAGAGACAAATTCGTTCTACTTATCACTTACGTTATCGCTGCGGTAAACAGGCGTTTCCTCACCAATCTCTCTCTCTCTCTCTCTCTCTCTCAAAAAGCACAGTCTGGTTAGCATTTATTTTTGTAAAGTCTCCTAAAAACACCACCACCTCATTGATTATACGTGTAATTTCGCTAACAACATGTTTTTAAAATCCATTTATTATTAGTCTTCAGTTATGTGGCGCATCCGCCATACATGTCCGTCGGTATGAGCTGTTACTGTAGAAACAACAACGTATTAGAACGAGCGCATTAACGTTAACCTGCCGTTTACGCTACAGCCGGAGGACTGTCCGAGCCGTGCTGTTATACAAAACTAATGCACACCTTCTGACCAATCAGATTCAAGCATGCAACAGTGATGGAACACTTATCCAGATTACAGAGTTTGCCTTCAGTCAAGTACGACCAATCTGACTGCGATACGTCCGTTAAATTACGCTCGTACTCTAAGGTCATTGTGGCGAGTTATCGTTTGAGCTGGGGGATACAGTTTAACTAGCGACTTAAGTGTATTTGTTGATGATCAGATTAAGGCCCTGCATCCCCTCGTCTAAGTTGTTTGTGTCGTTTTCTTCCTCATAGTGGTGAAACCCAGTACAACAAAGACAAACTGCTGCAAGGTATGAGCAAGAACCTGGGAGAAACATTGGTTTTTACTGTTTTGGCTATAAGGACGGCTATGAGGTAAAAAGAATATGTGGGGTTTTGTTTGTGTGTGTGTGTGTGTGTGTGTGTGGTTTAGGTCAAGGTATTGATACTTCCTTGTCAGAAATGGGACTACGGCAGGCGGACGCTGCAGGCCAGTACCTGCAAGACCTTCGCTTCACCAACGCTTTTGTCAGCAATCTTCAGAGAGCCATCCAGGTGTGTGTGTGTGTGTGTGAATATGAATTTCAAAATCTAAAGACACTGATCTGTGGTCCTGGGAGTTTATGTATTCCTCCCTGTTTCCCCAGACTGCTGAGATCATCCTGAAGAACAACTTGCACTCTGCTGACACGGTGATGGTGTTGGATCCTTTGCTCAGAGAGAGGGTGAGACTGCCAATTCATCTCTGTGTCATTCTGTAAAGCTGTTCACACACTATTATCCTGCTCTACACCACAGCATAAGTCGATGCGGTGTGTCTGACACGCTTGGCTTGGATTTGATTACATGTTGTGCCAGGGATTCGGCGTGGCTGAGGGGCGGCCCAAAGAAGACCTGAAGAACATGGCGAACGCAGCAGGAAAGGCCTGCCGGGATTTCACACCACCGGGTGGAGAAACTCTCGAGCAGGTAAACTTCAGTTCATAGTGCTGGAATAAAGATTCTAGTTCGTGATGGAGTCAGGAATCTCGAAGGACCTCTCGTTTGGTTTCGAATTCTATGCAGGCTTTTGATTTTTATCCAGCAGTAGGCATAATGTACTTCCAACACGACGCTGCTTTTTAAATCGTATTCATTGTCATGGTGATTTGAATGCTTAAGATCCCTTGTGCTCCTCTTGGTTGCCTTTGAAAAATACATGTCGCATGTTTCAAAAACAAAACTAATTTCAACAGGCACTAATTAAAGTCTCTGTAGCTCAGTCTTAAATGGGCTTTTTCTTATTTGTACATACATTTCAAGCAAATCGTTGGATTAAGTGAAGTCTAAACATTACAAAAACATGCTAACGTATCTTCTGTACTTTAAACAGACTGGGCTGTTAGGAGATCCGAAGATGAATATGAGATCCCCTTAGAACACGGCACCTTTCATTTGAACCCACCCACTTTGTGATCAAGTGATCAAAAATATTAAAACATGTGACTGACAGGTGTTTCTTGCTGCCCAGGTGTGCAATGTTACATTGATTGTTTAAACAGTTAATAGCTCTGAATATCTACTCTTGGTTTGAACCCTGGCTTTTTCCGGTGAAGACTGCGTTTGTTGTTTAAAAAAAAAAGGATAGACCAACATAAAGACCAGAGAGCTGTCTATGGGAGAAAAGCAAGCCGTTTTGAAGCTGAGAAAAGAAGGAGAATCTATCAGAGCCGTTACACAAGCATTTGGCACAGCCAATACGAGAAATTGGACTGTCCTGAAAAAGAAGGAAACCACAGGTGTGCTAACAACCAGTGAAGAAATGTCTCCCATGTATAGCATAAATATTAGACTTGCTTTCAGAGGGGACTGTATTTATCTGGTGTTTTATCAAAGTCAGGTGTTTTTCCCCCAATCCTGCACAATTGGGGATTTCCTTCTCTAACTCAGCCAGTTCAACCTAGTTTGTTAATTTCCTAATGAGCAGGTACTACAGGACTAGGATAGACAAACACTGATCTTTGTTTTGCTTTTATCCCCCCACTTATTTTCCTCCCTATTTGGTCGTTTTTCAATTCCCACCCATTAGCTAGCCCTCCCTGATTACATGACAGCTACCAAACAGGAAAGATGAGGTAGCATGTGCTTCCTCCAAGACAAATGAAGCCAGTCAGTGCATTTTTTTCCAATCACAGGGCAGCTGAATACACTCAGTGAAATGCTCTAACTGCACTCTGAGACATACGTATCCTCACAGATGCCTAGTGTCGCTCTGATTGACAGGGGAGAGAATAATACAAATCCCTCCCATCCAGTCATGGCCAGTTTTGCTGTCTTGGTGTCCTGGCCACGGATAGCCGTGTCATCATTGAGAGATCACGAGTTTGAATCCCGACGTTGCCACAGCCATCCGTGATAAGTAGTACCTTTTTTTCCCTGGGCAAACAATAAGGATGATCTGTTTTCACTGCATCAGACTACACATTGTAATACAGTAAGCACTCGGTCATAGTTGAATTGTGAACAGCTTGTTTGATTATCACAATTGTAAATGGATGTCTGTGCGTGTGTACAGGTAAAGACACGTTTTCGCAAGTTCCTGAAGTCCATGTTCCAGCGCATGCTAACTGACCACTGTCCCAGTACGTGTCCCAGTTCTAGCCCGGAGCTTCCAGAATCGGCCCTGCCAACAATCGCAGGACTCGCCAATGATGGGGTTGAGAACTTGCGCACCCACGCGTTAGTGGTGAGCCACGGTGCCTTTATCCGCGTGGCAGTGCGTCACCTGGTGGATGGTCTGCACTGCATTCTGCCCGAGGGACTGAGGATGAGCCAGGTGTACTCAGCCTGCCCCAACACGGGCATGTGCAGGTTTGTCATCACACTCGGAATGGAAGACAGCGTCCCAAGACCTGTTTCGCTCCACTGCATCTTCATCAACAGGAAGGATCACCTCGCCAGCCTCAAAGACTCGAGCTTGAGTAACTAACCACGACTGCACCGAGTTCAGAGACACTCCAAGCTTCCGGTCATTTAAAAGCTCTAAGGACAAGCCGTCTCCTTGCTCCTTTGCATTAGAAGAAGAGTGAGAAGTTTTCTAAGCATGTGTCCTGTTGTATATTTTATTTATGGTCCTGAGATTTCTGTGTTACAAAATGTGTACAAACTGTTTTATATTTACAGTGTAGAGTGGAAAGACGGTATTCTTCTGAAACACTATTTATTGGCATGGTATTATGTATTATTAATGTACTGTATTATTGGGGGGTGGGGTGGATTAGTTGTTAGCATGTTTGCCTCGCACCTTCAGGGTCAGGGGTTCGATTCCCACCTCCACCCTGTGTGCGCAGGGTTTGCATGTTCTCCCCATGCTCTGGGGGTTTCCTCCGGGTACTCCGGTTTCCTCCCCAGTCCAAAGACGTCCGCTGTAGGCTGATTGGCATCTCTAAATTGTCCGCAGTGCGTCAGTGGGTGTGTGATTGTGCCCTGCGATGGGTTGACACCCCGTCCAGGGTGTCCCCCGCCTTGTGCCCCGAGTCCCCTGGGACAGGCTCCAGGCTCCCCGCGACCCTGTGTAGGATAAACAGTACAGAAATTGAATAGATGGGTGTATTATCAAGGGCAATGACTTGAATGGTCTGATCCCAGACAAGCTTTGATTTTTTTTTTTCTCTTAGACTGACAGAATGCACTTTATATACAATGCATAGAACTTTTCTTGTGTGGAGCAAAAAAATGACGTGTTAAATTATCTTATAGCATAGAAAATAAAGAGTGATGAACGGTTTATGTCTGACTCAGTAGCTCACATTTATGTTTTATTTAATCAGTTACCACAGAGATTTTAAAAATGAAGGTGGACAAAATGCTATGTAGGAACACTCGGACTTGCATTACAAATCATAGCACGATACACAATAACTGTGCCCTGCGATGGATCGGCACCCTGTCCAGGGTGTACCTCGCCTTGTGCCCGATGCTCCCTGGGATAGGCTCCAGGATTCCCCGTGACCCTGAAAAGGATAAGCGGTATAGAAGATGGATGGACGGATGGATACACAATAACTCCATGCATAATAACTGTGAACTGTTGTCCAGAAGATGGCACTGTACAACAGGACCAGGACAACTTCGAGAAGCAGCATCCCTGACAGAAGGCCCGAGAGAGAAAGGACACGTGTCCTCGTCGCAGCCGCCCACGCTCTGGCCACAAGCAATCCCGGCCTCTCCCCTTCATTTTCCGTCCCTTGTTGGAAGTGTGATCTTCGGAAGCCTGTCATTTACCCGTCGGTGAGTAGGCGGTGGTCTGGTCTCATTTGTCACGCAGAGACGACCTGGATCGGTCCATAATCCTCCTGTCCAGAGAGTCTGCGGCCTCGCATTCCTGCCCTCCCACGGAACCTCCTACTGCGCCAAAAATATCGGGAGCAAGCCAAATCCACGGTCGCGCACATCACACTTATTAGCACATGCTGTCTAGAAAACTTGGACAGTTCATTTTCAGTCATTTGGTGCAGCTGCGCAAACAAAGGTGACCCTCAGGTAAACCTATATGGCGTGTTTGACATCACGATTCGGTTGAACTCCGTGCCTATGTTGTCACTCGTTTGTACATGTGTGCATGTATAATTATACACTATGACCCTGTAGCATTATTTTTGATCCTTTGGAGCGGAAGAACCGCTGGTGATTGGCCAGAAAACAAGAACACATGTCTAGGCACCCAAACAAAGTCATGTGAGCAGGATGTTTAGGGATGTGTACAATATGTGGCTGCCTCTCATACATCTTACTTGCATAATACAATTACAGTTTTCTTTCACCTGAGCTTCTACACAACGGAATAAAGAGAATCGACAAGGCCAGCACCTTCATAACGGTGACGCACATCGTCTCGCAGCATGAGTACGACTGACAACATGGATGACTCGTTCGCAGACTGTATTAACTCCGTTCAGATTCTGCAGACGCACTTTGAAAGACATTGCTACGTTTCCTGAAGGAAATTCTGTTCTCTTATATGCTCTCTCAACACAATCAAATACATGGATATTTTTGCTTACAATAACCCCATTACAAATCAAGCTTAGCAGATCCTCGGGCACTCTTTAGGTGAAGGTGTGTGTGTGTGTGTGTGTTGTGGGACTCTGCGGTTTGGTTTGTGTGTGAGAAATGGACACTTAATTCAGCGTGATGTAATGTGATGACTCTGCTGAATGCTTTAAAGCTCCCCAGAGAATCGAGGGGTCAATACTGTCTTCGTCGGAGAGGCATTAATCGCACACTGTCTCTTTACAAGTCATGCAATTGTGAAGAAGCCTCAGCAACTTCATAAACAATAGGCCGGGGTGTGATGCGACACGCAATAACGATTGTTTACCTTATTGAGAAGATCAAAAAGACTGCGCAAACAATGGAATCAGTCAAACGAATTACGTGTGCTATATAATAACTGGAAAAAACCTACATCCCCGTTTGAGTTGAAGGCATGTATACTTGAAAGGACACTAGATAACATCCGGACTGATTTGACATGCCTTGTGGTCGAAAAAAAAAAGTATATTTACAGCACTACTCTCCCTTTCTAATGATGGCCAATCAGCCCGCACCTCTGCCTTTAATTAGTGGTTTACTGATTGCACTTCCCTTGTCGTCTATATAAGGACAACCCCAGCAGTCTGTACAGGGCTTTTCGGATATCCGGTCGCGAAGGCTGTATCCTAGCCTGGTGATCTTCTGACTCAGAAAAGGCCAGTGGGGTCAGGTTTCCTCCAGGCGCAAGGCAGCTCTAGACTACATTTTGACCACAATAGCTGCTGCCACTGCCGTTCGTGGGGCCTGAGTGGGTAGAGCAGAGAGTGTACACGGGCATTGTGTTTTTTCCGGAGTTTGTTCCCCCTGAGTTTCTCGACATAAGTGCACACTTTCGAAGCTTTGTGGTCTGGGAAGCTGATGTGCTAATTGCTGCAGGGGGGCGGGGAATGAAATTTAAGCAAGAGCTTGTTTAAGAGCATGTTCCTAACCACCGGTTAAGCCCTTTCACCCCTGTTCGGGTTTCAGAAGTCTTAAGGAACATTGTGTCTTCTGAGCCGTGCCATGATATCCAGCAATAGCACTGGTTCCATTAAAGAAAAACGAGACGGCTGGTTGATGCAGTGCTTCTTAGTTCCAGGTTCTCGGCAGTCATTTGTATTGCTTTCTCTATGTTCCATTCCCACTGCATGAAAAGTTTATATATATATGCTTGTGAAGATGTCTTGAATAGAGGAAAAATGATCTAATATTTCTTATTTTACATACTACCGTAATTTTAAGCTTAAAACTGATTGTCTTGTTCTATTGCTAGATAATTTTGCTTCCTTCTAGAAATAAACAAAAGATATCTACTGATAGAAAAAGAGAATTTCCAATTTTCAATAACAAATATCTAGAATTAGGCTTAATAATCTTAGATTTGTTCCTTCCTGAGGAAAATAATCATGATTGGTCGAGCTGGAAAAAAAAAAAAAAGTACCTAGGGTGGTTTGTGGGCCATTTTGAGAAATCAAACTGGATTGGCAGACAGAGATTTATGTAGTCTGATCTAGTCTAATCTGTTGTGCTGAACGAACTGTAAAATGCGCCGGACATACAGACACATCCTCACACTTTCCTGTAGAAGCTGAGGTTTGTCACGTTGACAGAAATATCTGCTGCGCTCCTATACAGTGCGTTGCTCTTTTCCTTCTCCAAACTCGAGACCATTCAATTCCCATGCACCAACATGCACCTGGGGTCTTTCAATCTGTTCACCTTAACATTCGAGGCATTCAATATTCAACACAATATTTACTCAAGAAGGAAGAAGAAATGAAGTCATCATATATATGATGTATATAATTAGAAATCTATCTATCTATCTGTCTATCTATCTATCTATCTAACTACAGTGCTTGTTGTGGCTGTAGTGTTTAATTTGCTCTTTGGCTATTCATTTATTCTGAGCAGATAGTCCGCATGCAGAAGCGTAGAGAAACTGTGTTGTAATGCTGCAATGCAGTGAATTATCCAGTGGAAATCATGGACTCCTCCTCCACCAGAGGGCAATACCTTCAAAAAAAGAAAACCCTTTTACGCTCTACAGTATGTTTGCGAAGGGAAACTTTTGCTTCCTCGACAGTTTTGTTCTTTGACTTCTTCTGGTGATCCGGGATGTCTTATCGTCTCTGTCTAAAAGGTGTTTTCTGCCTTTTTGTCTTACTACCACATCAGATTGCAGAGATTAGACGGCACTGCCTGAAGTCAAAGGAATACGATTAGTCAATAAGCTTATTAATTTGACGCAAAGACTGAGGAAAATGGTTTCCTATTGGTCGATATTGGACTTGTAAAGTAATTAATTTGTAGTTACTGTGTCTACATAATGGTGATGTGACTTGAAACTTGTTTTTTTTTTTTTGTCCTTTGGCTCATCGTGTTTACCAGGGACTCACTGTGATTTCTCTCTCTCTCTCTCTCTCTCTCTCTCTCTCTCACTGTGGGCATGTTTTTATGTCTAAGGATAGAATATATATAAAGATAATAAGGATATCTGACAGTATTGACCTTGTGGAGACATTTGGCTGGTCCCCATGAGCAAAATCTTCTTCTTCTTCTTCTTCTTCTTTTTTTACTGCAGTTACTGAGGTTAAGGTTTATATTTAGGTGGAGGTGTAGCATTTATTAGTCCTCACAAAGATAGTAAGACAAATGTGTGCGTATGTGTGTGTGTTTGTGTGCATATGTGTCTACACTTCCCTTTCATCTGCAAAATTACCTTGCTCGACATTCCTGGCTTTCTGCCCCCACTAACCCACCCATTCCTAGCATGTGTGTCCAACTGGCACTCAAATCAGCCAGTGGGGAAAGGTGCTCATGCTTTCACACTCGCTTTGAGATAGCCGCCGGCGCACTTGACGCCTGAAGGGGGTGAGAACGTGCAAAGTGGCCCACGAATGTCTGATAGAATGTCTTACATTCCTGCGTTGGACCCACTGGCCTGGTGTTGGGTTCCAGCCGGAGAGATAGAAGAACTGGGGTGCACTACACACTCTTCTGAAATTTGTTCCATGCATACTGGTACTGGTATCTAAACAACAACACTATTCTTAGAATGCTGGACCATTTCTAATATAGGCAGTATCATTCAACAAGAGGTTATTTAAAACCAACATTAAGCTATTTAGCTTTGGGAGAAATCTTTTGAATAAAAAAAAAAAAAAAAAAAAAACCTCACTGAGCACTTTATTAGGAATCCCCATACACCTAGTCATTTATGTAATTATCCAATCAGCCAATCATGTGGCAGACATGCCGTGCATATATTCATGCAGATACGGGCCAGCAGCTTCGGGTAACATCCACATCAACTATCAAAATGGGGGAAAATGTGATATCAGTGGCACGATTGTTGGTGCTCGACTGGCTGGTTTGAGTATATCTATAACTGCTGATCTCCTGGGATTTTCACACACAACAGTCTCTAGAGTCTAGGAGAACATGCAAGCACAGCACACACACACACACACACACACAGTGGAGGCGGGATCTGAACCCCCAACCCCAGACGTACAAGGCAAACATGCTAACTACTAAGCCAAGTTAACCTCCCGCACCTTGAAAGTTTCTGACATTCCAAGTTTTCCTGACTGCTTCCTAAATCTTTTAAAGTTCACTTATAACTCGCTTCAACTTGTCTTTCTTCCAAGAAAAAAATGACCCCTAGATGTGAGTGAGTGAGTGAGTGAGTGAATGGTGCGCAGTGATGGATTGGCATCCCATCGATAGTTCCCAGTATAGGCTTCGGACTCACTGCAACCCTGACCACCATAAAGCGCTTACTGAACATGAATGATGAAAATTTGGCTTTGTTGGCTCCTTCAACAGCTTTATGCTTGATTTATATTCTGTCTCACTTGTACGCTTTGGATAAAATAGGCTAGCAAATGAATAATTCTAAATTCAGTGGTGGCTCATCCATAGGGGCAGATGGGGCAAATACATTGAAAGAAATGGTAATCTTCATAAAGTCCTCATTTACAACTCCATACATTTTTATTTACCTTTGTGGAGTGACCAGCAATTTTTTAAATGTTGCTATTTCTCAGATATAAGCCAATGTTTCATTGATTTGCTCACTTTTCTGGATGTTGCGCAATTAACGCCATAGATTTATTGTCACACCTAGTGGTCAAAAATGGGAACTGCAAAAAGCGCTAATTAGCCTGTAAAGGGCTTCGCAAAAATTTTTGTGAGTGTTGCGGCCAAACGTGCTTGATTTTGCTGCAGCTTTTTTCAAATTTTGCAGTGCAACCCGCGCAAAACTACTCGAATTGGCGAAACTGCAATTGTGCGAAATTGTTTTACACGGTCTTTCGCAGTGATGTCTGTTGGTAAATTAGACCTTTTAGCTGTACTCATGTTCGACACACAAGAGGGCTTTGGCTCAGTGTGCGTCGCAGTGACGTCACAAATCTGCAATGGCCCAAATCTGTGGAAAATTTGGATAATTTTGATAAATTGCAAGTTCCTCCGAATACTGTGGCGTTTGCTTGATTTCACGTTAATTTCTGCGACCGTGAAATCACGAAATCCTTGAAGGACTCGCTTATAGAGGCCCATTGGGGCAGGATTCATACTGCCTCATGCTCAGCGGAGAATCAGTGGATAGGACAGTTAACAGGGTTGCTAGCCTAACAATTTTTTTTTGGGGGGGGGGGGGGGGATGGTAGATATATTGCTCAGAATGGGAAAGGGAAAGTGAGATTACAGAGTAATGCGTGTGCACCATGGTGACCTTGTTTCCCATACAAACGCTATGAAAAAGAAAGAAAAATGTGTCTTTTCCAAAGCCTGAATTTTTTACGATAGTTTCTGACTTTTTGAGATGTACCTAAGTGCAAATTGTGCTGAAACCTGGCGCCCCTGGCCTCACAAACCTGCTGTATCGAACACAGTTGAACAAAAGATACGTCTAAAACCACTCAAAGCGAGCTGATTGATTGTATGCTGGATGGCTGTATGTTATCAACACTCAGCTGTTGACTACGGAGTTAGTCTAAACATTCACAAGGTAGTAAGTCAAGTGTGATAGCCTCTCTGCTTAATTCAGTGTGTTCATTAATTCTGTCATCCTGCCCCACTAAAATCTATCTTCACGAGCCACTTCTAAGTAAATTACTAATTTATGAAAGACTATAATGTAATACCTGTCACAAAAATAGCAATGCATTGTAAAGAATATCACTTCCACCACTTTGGAGGAAGTTGGAGTCTTCTTCAGCGGTAATTCTTACCATGCTGTGTGATGAACCGTTCATGCGATGTGCAGCAAAGCAAAAAGTACAAGCAGCCACACATTTATTGCAGGCAGCAAAGAAAGTGATGACCTCTAGATCTGTACGCTGGCAGCATTTATGCCTGAGTCATCCCCCAGTACGTGCTTTAGTACTTAGAGTTCTCTGTCTCTCTGCAGGGGGAGATGCAGCGTGCTCACAAACTACGCTTCTGCCTCTGATCCTGTCAGCTTAGTCACTCTGTGGAACTGAGACTGCTTGGGCAGACATGCTCGAGTCAGGCTTCGAAAAAATCTCTCTGCAGAAAATACAGCCCATTTGATGAGAAAGACCACAGTCACCAACACTAAGTCAGCTCTATACTGTAGGTAAATACGCATTGTAATTCTGCTAGTTGTTCCGTCAGCTGTATTCAATATGTAGATGTACACTCACCGGCCACTTTATTAGAAACACCTGTACACTTACTGATTCATGCAATAATCCATGTGGCAGCAGGTCAACGTTCACATCAGGCATCACTATGTGATCACAGTGACCTTTGACATGACTGAGGTATGGGCTGGATTGAGTATTTCAGTGGGCACAGGCTCACCAAAACTAGACAGCTGAAGATTAGACAAAGACTTGTCGGGTCTTTTTGCAATTTTGGTGAGTCTGTGCCCATGAAAGCCTCGGATTCCTGTTCTTGGCTGACAGAAGTGGGAACCCTTCTGTGTGGTGGTCTGCTGTTTCAAGGTTTGACATGTTGCGTGTTCTGGGATGCTTTTTCGGCTCACCGCTGCTGTAAAGAGTAGTTATTTGAGTTATCATAGCCTTCCTGTCAGCTCAAACCAGTCTGGACATTCTCCTCTGACCTCTTTCATAAACAAGCATGGATGTTTGGGGTTTTTTTTGTGTTGTTTTTTTTTGCATCATTCTGAGTAACCTCTAGAGACTTGTCTCATTCTAGAGAATGCATGAAAATCAACAGCTATAGAAATACTCCAACCAGCCAAATGATTGGCTGATTTGATAATTGCATGATTGGGCGAGCGTCCCCGGGTTCAGTCAGTGTATATCATTTTGTTAGACAGTAAGTCCATTAGCATTCTGTACTTGCAGAAGCAAAAAGAAAGACTCACAGTGATATGCCACATAATTCCTTTAATCCTGAATTATGGATATGAATCCTGAATGATGGACTCATATCTTTATCTATACATTCGTACAGGTTTTTACATGAAAATTAGGAAGCAGCAGGACACCACCAGACAAAAAAAAAAATACAGCTGCCCGCCTGTGGAGTATTAAATGTTTAATGGACTTTCATGGTCCTTATGTCATGCTTGGGTAATTCCCTGCCTGCTGTTATTGCCTCTTCTCAGCTGTTGTGTGTATACTGTATAACCCTGTGTTCATAAAAAACCTCATTTAAAGGGCTTGAAGTGCAGCAGATCCCGTTACTCACACTGCTGCACTCCTACAAAACCTACCGCTATGGCCATATCACTCTTAACAATTTAGAATTACGTTTGGAGGAGGGGCTGAGAGAGAGAGGGAGAGAGAGAGAGAGAGCGAGAGAGAGAGAAAGAAAGAGAGAGAGAAACAGCTGACCAAAGACAAAACTAACATTCATGACGTTCCTCTTTGTGATCCTCAGATTTCAAGTTATGTTTGACAGCCATGACTCTAGCATACTGGGGGGCTTCTGAGAAGAGCTGAAGTGTACACCCTGCCATCAGTCTTATTGAAACCTGGTCTATACAGTGGTGGGTCATGCACATTCAGGAAGATAGAACACACACTTCGGTAATTCAATAGCTCTCTCGCTCTCTCTCTCTCTCTCTCTCTCTCTCTCTCTCACTGGTACCTTCCACCTCATTGCTGGACTTCACAAGATTTCAGCAACTATCTTCTGCATTGTCCCATATAGGACTGGCTCCTCCCTCATCTCTCTATTCCTGATATTTGCCGGCTGACCTAGTTCTAACAATGTGCTTGACTCCCCCTTGTCTAAGAATGGACATATCGTTGTTGTCTTCCAGATCAGTGTTTCTCCATCCTGGGGCTAAATGCCCTGGTACTGTACATTTTCATCATCTCATCAGCTCAGTTATTACTAAAACAAGTGCTTCCTCTCTGAGGGCCTGGATTAAGATACACTGACCCATATTATTTATCATTTCTCTTCTATTATTCTATATATGTAGTATATTATCATACAATGTTATATTTATATCGTTTTTAAGCCATTGCAGATCATTCATATTTCATCAGTAAAGCCAGTCAGAGATAAACGTGACATGAAAACATTGGGTTATATATCATTTGTTTGTTTGTTTGTAGGGTTTTTTTTATTATTGTTTTCACCATGGATACGCTATGGGGGGGGGGGGCACTATGGCTTAGTGGTTAGCCAATTTGCCTCTTACCTCTGATATTGGGCATTCCTCTGGGTGCTCTGGTTTCCTCCCCCATTCCAAAGACATGCGTTGTAGGACGATTGGCAGAATGTGTGTGCGATTGTGCCCCGTCCAGGGTGTGCCCCAAGTTCCCTGTGATAGGTTCCAGGCCCCGCACGACCCTGTGTAGGATAAGCAGTACAGAAAATGGATGGATGGATATACTAATGTGACCTTTTTCTAGGAGTGCACCTTAGACTCTTTGGTAAACACCGGTAGTATGTGATCTCAGAGCGGATCATGCCTCAGAAATGATTTGCTAATATGCACGTACGTTGAAATTGCTCTGATCGTGTCCGTGGGACACCTTAACGTGCCACGGAACACATTTTAAAGAGGGTTGCCAGAACTACAGAACAAAACTGAAAGGTGTGTTGAAACCTACAGACAGGGGAGTCGAGAGTGCAAATCAATACAACGTTATTCTGACTGATCACCTTCATCCTACGTGTATGATGAAACACATTTCTCTCCTGATGGGTGTGGTCTCTTCCAGGACGACTCCGCCCCCATCCACAGGCCATGTGGGTTCACTGTATGATTTGACTGAAATAATGCTGAAATAATGTAAATTATATGCTCTGGCCTTCACAGCTACTAGATCTCAACCCAGTTGAACACCTGTCAGAGATTTTGGAGCAGAGCCATGTGTTAGACAGCACTCTATACCATTCTCATCAAAAAATCTTTCGGTAGAAAGGTGTTTATCCCTCCAGTAAAGTTCTAGAGACTTCTAGGATCAAGGGCAAGGCACATCCCAGCACGTTACTAACACTTTATACGGGTTCTTCCTTTAAATTTCCTCTAACCCATCTAGAACCATGTTGACCAGAGAATCAGCAAAAATTTAGACCACGACAGTGAAATGTTAAAAACGGCGAGTTGGAAAGCTGTCCTCTCAGCAGTCACTCAGCAGAAACATACTGCTGTTTTGCCCGCTGTCCGACACATCTGTCGATCTAATTCTGAGTCTGTCTATTGAGCTGTCGTTATTTCCCTCTGGGCTCTGGCATCATGTTTACGACAGATGACGATACAGCATAAGACTGCGCAAATGTGCAAGTCTAACAGCCTTCTACCATGTAGTGCAATTCCTCAGACAGGTATACTGACTTTACTGTGATCATTTAACCACAGCAATACACTATTAGTGAAAGGTTTTCTTAAGAGTTGAAAGGGAAATCTCAGTTTGGGTTAATGTATGCATTTTAGTTTCTTCTCCAGTGTTGTCAATTATTATTATTATTATTATTATTATTATTATTTTCTCAACGCTGACATGACTGAATATAAGGTAACTAAAGATGATGGCTGCTGAGTAGGCTAAGTGATATCATTTTGCCAGTGACCGAGAGATGCTGCGCTGACGTCACGGCGTACCGAGAGGCGCGCGCGCTTGGTACAGCACTGCGCAGCATCCCCGCTTCACGCCGCGCATTCCTACAATCTAAACCCTAATACGCTTTGCACGTGATTTATCTTGCTGAATACTCGTTACGCATGGTTATTATGCCATATGTTTTCATTGCGGGGGTGGTGGTGGTGGTGGTGATGGGGGGGGGTGTGGGGGGATGACGGGACAAGAACTTAAGCTTCCGTAACCTGTATAAACTTCCTCCAAAAGGCAACGGGGGAATAGTGTCAGATGGTAGCGTGAGTGCCATTGCTCTCCGGTGACAAGTGGCCTGTTTTTACACCTTCCTTCTAAATAAGGAAGCGGCCTGGTCAGCCATATGACCGGCGTCCCAAATTGGGACTCTTGTAGTCCCATCCAGAGCAGCAGCTAGTGCCTGGGCGTTCATCACAACTTTCTCTGTGAACCTCCTCCTCCTCCCCCTCCTCCTCCTCCTCCTGATCGCGCGGGACAGTGCGTGAAGATAGAGTGATGTCGCATGTCAGGATGCTGGGGGCCTGGCAAGGTGTGATAGGTGTTCGGTGAGTGTGGGGCCACACACACACACACACACACACACACTGAGCGGTCCGGCGTTGCCCCTAAAAGCAAAGAGGCGAAACATGCTAATCACTACTATCAGCACCAGCACAGCCACCGCACGTCGCAGCGCGCTCTTGCTCCGTCCCCCACTGACTCCGGGCTCGCGCTTCGCTCCTGAAACCCTGCTCCGTGACGCTAAAATAAGCTCGTGCAGCCATGCCGAAGGCAGGAAAACAGGAGGAGCGGTATTTTTAGCGCCGTGCGCTTCGCACCACGTGCCCCCGAGGTAAACCGGATGGCCATTGCGCGAAGGTCGCTCGTCAGTATGGTCCGTGAGGCCAGCGCGCGCTGGCCGCTCGCCACTGTGCTCTTCCTGGGCGTGCTGACCGGGATCGGGCCGCTCTGCGCCAGCGCCACCAACGGGACTTGGCCCGAGCGCCGCTGGGAGAGCCTGCTGTCGCGCTCTGTGCTGGCCATCTCGGGCGAGAGGGCGGACACGAGCTGGGAGAGCGACTATTTGCTGGGCATCAAGCGCGTGCGACGGCTCTACTGCAACGTGGGCATCGGGTTTCACCTGCAGGTCCTCCCAGACGGCCGGATCAGCGGTGTGCACGACGAGAACCAGTACAGTGAGTTTGCGTGCAGAAATTCTCTAACGCAACACACACACACGCGCACGCGCGCGCACGTCCTGGACGCACAGCTTCCTCACTATATAGTGCATTTATTTACTAAAAAAAAAAAAAAAAAATGACAAATGTATCCGTCGCTGTAAAGTATCCACATGACACGAATGCTTGGACGGATATAGCAACTTATTTTTACACCGACTCCTTCGGAAGTCCCGAATCCGCTCTGTCCTGTCCTGAGTGGACTTGAGGAACGCGTTAAGAGATCTCGGTGTGATTGATCTGAACGTGCTTTCTATTCCGTTGTAGAACAAAGGCACCGCGCGCGTCCCTGCACGACACCTTTGCGAGCTGCTGTTCTCGGTGCTGCAGGGCTGATCTGTATTCTAACGCGGTGTTGTGCTTTCTGCTCAGGTCTGATCGAGATTTCGGCGGTGGAGCGCGGGGTGGTGAGTCTGTACGGCGTGAAGAGCGAGCTGTTCGTCGCCATGAGCAGCAGAGGAAGACTGTACGGAACGGTAGGTTCCACTTCACCCAGCATCCAGTGTTTCCCAGTCCTCCTCTTCCTCATCCTCTTCCTCGTCCACCTCCTCTCCCTGTGTGCTGCACATCATTTTTGTTACACTTCTCAGCACTGACACGCACTTCTTAGCCTTGAGGGCTTGTTATCAGGTGGGAGAGCAGCAGGGCTCACAGCAGTTGTGTTTTCTTTTTATATGTTTTTATTGCCAAAGCACAAAGATAAGGTGAGAAGAAATCGACAGACTTTTCATTGTTTGTCTCGCAAAGATGAAGCAATGACATTTCCATTATTTACAGATCATTTAATGGTATATATCAACGGAAAATAATGATTCACTCCACGCTTACCTGCTCATTTTACTCGTTTCAGCCTGATAAACGACTTGTTAACGGGTCGAAGAATTGTATCCGAGAAGCCAAATCATCAAAGTGTGCTAAAGTGCAAGGACTTGACATGTCTTTAAATTCTAGTGGTGCTATGCATGATCAATAATCCATTGCATATTATTATTAATTGCCTTCAGTTCCCAACAGACCCCCCCCCCCCCCCCCCCAAAAAAAAAAGTATCTTTAATGGTAAATGCCGCACTTATATAGCACTTTTAACACACCAATGGTAGCAGAGCTGCCATGCAAGGCGCTAACTTGCCATCGGGAGCAACTTGGGGTTCAGTGTCTTACCCAAGGACACTTCGGCATGTGGAGTCACGTGGGCTGGGAATCGAACCTCCAACCCTACGATTAGTGGACAACCCGCTCTACCACCTGAACCACAGCCGCCCCTTTAATAGTTAGCTCGTTCTAGTGTGTTTTGTAATCTGCAGGTTTTAATATGATCGTTGTTTAGATTTGATAATAGGTTAAAATCTAGAACATTTAGGCCTTGTTCCTCTGGGGGAACCCCTACACATGAGTGTCTCCCTGTCAGAAAAGATTCCAAGAAGAACCCTTTTAGGATCATGGGTGGACATATTTAAATTAAAGGCAGGATTTCCATTTAGGTTAAATATATGTAAGGTCAGCAAAAAAAGTAAATAGGTCAATAAAGGCTGTTTAATAGAGTTAAAGCTGTTAAATCGAAAGATGTACATTTACAAACTTAATTCATTGTAGTAACATGGACATTATATCCAGTGTGTGAATTATACATGTTATGCAGATGTGTGCTTCAGTGAATCCCTGTGCTGTATCCTCAGAACAGCACATGAACACAACAAGTGCTGTTCAGCTTTATGTGGCGAATAGTGGCGTGAATGCCTTACAAAAAAGTCGTGTGTGCTTCCTGAAATACTCTTCAACTTACTTGTCTTTTATTGCTAGTAAAAAAACTGCCTCATGTCTGTCCCCTTTCTCGTACTCGTGAAATCTGAGTGCAAAAAAGACCTCTGTTATTTATTTGTGAAAAGGTCACTGCATTAAGCTTCGATTTATTACCAAGCTAAACTATACACGGATAAAATTCGTGAGTCGTGACTAAAGGGTTGCGTCTTACGCAATGGTACGGTATTGGTATCGACCGATTTCATTTATATTGACGTTTTTTTTTTTTTTCAGATAGACCGGGCAATACCAGCTAATTTTCACTTATTAAAACGTAGAAGTATATGAAAAATTTCAAGACCCCCTCCATGCATCTTGATTTGGGATCAAGCCTTATCCAGGGCGGGTCAGACGTCCCCCAAACACCTTGAGACGTCAACACCCTGATTATATCAATACGTAACAACTACATACAGCCATAAACACGCACAGACTCACCAAAGTAACAAAAACGAAAGATCTGCAGTTACAGTATTCCTGTAAGTCCATCAGGAAACGAAGGGTTAACTAACACCGTAAATACGTAAATTCATTCAACACTCAGGTTATTGCCGTGAAGATCCTTAGTGTGGCGCGGGCGAAAGTAAGATCCAGCCTTTTAAAACTGCAAAGTCCTTTTCCTCATCGCCCCGTATCAGCCCTGAGTGTTTTTCACATCATCTGTTCGCCCTCATTATAGCCGCGTTGAAAGATTCAACATCCTTTACGTGATAGTCTCTCTTTCGTTTCGCAATTAAATCTGGGCCCCTTGTGACAAGCAAGTACACCACGACCGAGACAGCTCAGAGTTTTAAATGTCAGGTCAAAGGACAACATATTAGAGCGTTGAACGTGAAATGAAATGACTGAAGCTGATCGGGGAATATCCGCTGAGTAAATATGAAAATATAAATTGTATACAACTGCTCCGGGATCAGGTTTAACCCCTTAAACGTAATCTATGGACTTGTATATTATTCAGTAACTACTGTATAATGAACCTTTTAGTAACTACAGCGAAGCTAAAAGGAAGGGTATGCGGTTCGGAGAGTGAGAAATCTGGACTCGTCAACAGGTATTTTATAGTCGAAGGTGCTAAATAATGAACAACTGTTAAATTTCTTAATCTTAGTCTAGATGGTGCTCATAATCAGGCCTTAAACACTAGCTAGTATGCTTTCTCAAGTAGCTGGGAGTCAGCAGATTGTAGAAGGGGAATTTATCCGCATTTTGAGCACAAAATGCCACATGCAACCGGATCATTTTAAGGGCGTTATACAGTACGGCACAAGCAAGAGGCATGCCAGGATACACCTTAAAGAGGAATTTGTATCGTTTGTATTGCTTATTTGTGCATAAAAGTCTGTAAATTTGCATGCCCATGAAATGAAATATCCATGGGGTTTTAATTGCCGCTAAAAGTAACCATTAAAGTCTTGCTGCCATTTTTATCACCTTGCAGTAGCCTGAGAGTTTACAGCATTACCTCAGTCACAAAATGTCCAAACCCAGGAATGGATTCTGCTTATTCAAACACTGTGTTGACAAGACGTCGCCGCACTCTGCCTTTTATTACCCGCATATACAGTGTCTTGTCATTTTTTTTTTCCGAATGATATATGACTTTTTACCGTTCGTATAATTGTGCTCATGTTTTATAGTCAACTATGTCGTTTATTTCTGTTCCCTGTCGCTGTCTTCACTTGCATTTACAGTTCGCTGCTTTTCATTGCTAGTTAGTGTCTGGCTGTCCATGTCGACCAGATACCAGAAGGCTAAAATGGTGTACTGGTTAGTTATCATTACCAATAATTCCTCGCTCCCTCTCGCTCACCGCTCTAAATCTGTCCCACACCGTGACCTCCTGACGCAAAACCCACTCGCGATCCAACCTCGTGCATATTTTAAACCAGACCTAATTTAGCTAGGTCAATAATCTAACCCGTGGATAATTGTTGTTTCTGGGCCGCATTCAGGGATCCGCATCTTAAGTTCAAAAGGTATGTCAGTATTTCTGCATGTTCAGATTCTGATTACACGGGTGCTTAATATAAAATTCCGGGAGGAGCGTTCTTATTACGTATTATTATTAACATTCCCCACATGCAGTTCATGTTTTCGCTCAGAGCTGTCAGGACGAGTTTTTTCATTTGTGTCTCAACCGGACTGAAAGGAAAGCACTTTCCTTTAAGCTGTAAAACCGTCTTGGGATAGAAAATGCGGACTGACGAAGCCGATTGCATTTTCCCCCCAATATGATGTAACATAAAACCAACCGACGGAAAAAAAGAAAAAAAACCCATAGTTTAGACTATTTTTCAGCAGACAAAGATTCAAATAATCATCTAACAGTAATTGTATACCAGTAGTGTCTGTTTGTTATGAATAAGGATATTACTTGCGATAATCACACTAATGATGCAATCACGGCAAAATTCTGGATTTCAGCCACATCAATCGGTTGCTGTCTTAAAAATAGCACGTGATGCAGCATATCCTATTTTTACATAATGATGTGGAAGTAGTGTTGGATTTCAAACCAACGGAAAGCAGCAAAAAGCATCAAGCGTTTGTAGGGATTTTGTATTTCTTCTACAAAATAAGCCTATTTTTATACAAATGAAAGCCATATTAGGATATACCTGTTGCTGTCTTTGTATTGCTGTTTATCGTCCTGCGCTCGTCTCACGCGGCACCTTACTGTAGTGCTGTGTACTGTTATGTGTCGTACAGTTGTCCTGGAGAAACGACAATTCGTTCCAATGTATACAAGCTACATAGAGTGACATTAAACACCCGCTTGACTCGACTTTCGTGAGCCGATGCAGAAAAACTCACTAGGAAACGTGAGTGAAATCGTAATATGTGTGCGCGGTGCACTTTTTCATGCTTTCATTAAGCTATTTTGAGGCTTTGTAGCCATTTTGGTTCATTTGCGCTCTTCTCGAAAGGAAACATTCCTAGTGTTTAGTGGATCACGTGACCAAGCAGTCATCTGCTCTGGTTACAGTTCGCTTTAAGTACACCTAAGAGGAGTTCCTGATGTAATTAATAGTTTTATGTGCTAAGACGCTATCTCTTCCGATCTACTCAGCGCGCACCAAAGTACGGGGGGGGGGGGGGGAGTGGGGTTGGGTTGGGTGAATCAGTCGCAAATGTAAAATGAGCAGCGTTTACTTTGAACATGCACTACCTCTCTAACAGAATGTCATGCTCAGTCTGATTTTAGTGCAAACATCTCAATCGCATGAGTCAGTCGAGAAGAGCGCGATCACCAAGAGGTCAAACTGTATATCGTCCGTGTTTCTGATCTCATTCTGTCTCCTTTCTTTTCAGCCCACCTTTAAACACGAGTGCGAGTTCAAGGAGACCTTGCTGCCGAATAACTATAATGCCTACGAGTCTTCCGTTTACAAGGGATTCTATATCGCTCTCAGCAAACACGGCAGAGTGAAGAGAGGCAACAAGGCCAGCACCTCCATGACGGTCACTCACTTCCTCCCTCGAATATGAGCGAGACCGGCCCGAAGCGCTCTTGTTTTGCACATGCGGTTTGCTCTCCGACATGGGAGCCTCGAAACGATGAACACCAAAAAGAGACTGCAAGAATACTACTCCGATGATATTTATTGTGACTTTATATATGTATATTTGGATAGCCAAAGTTTTTTGATTTTTATGTATATGCCATTTTTTGCTGCTTCTTCTTTTTGTACATTATTGCTCGTGGATATGGAGGCATTGCCAGTCTCCTCACCGCACTCGGGTGCTTAACAGGACATAAGGAAATACTGGAACAGACAGGAAGATGTCCTCTTCAGCTTTATACGGCAAAATGATTTTGTTTAATTACCTCAGAGCCGCTTGTGGGTTAAAGGGATTCACGAAGTTATGCAGAAAATGAATTGAATCCTTTTTTTTTTATTATTCTTTTTGTCTATGCCAAAGCAAGCTTGATAGTTTCATTTGTGCTGTCAGGTTATATATACTAACATATCTAGTTTTTTGTTTTGTTTTGTGGCTTTTTTTTTTTTTTTTGGTCTCTAGTTGTCCTGCCATGGAAATGTGAGAGCACTTAAAGCAACACGGATCCCTTTTTTGCTGCATGATGAGCTGAGGTGCCTTGGCATTCCTCCACGCCGCCCCTTTAACGTGAATTCTCCGAACGCCCCAGGGAGTCAGAAATAGGGCTGACATGTTAGCCATGGCTCTGGAGGGACTCTCCCGCAGAGGGGGTGGTGTGGGGGGTTAGGCGATGGCCGTTCGATCTCAGCTTGACTTCTCTTTGCTTTGACTAGAGAACTGGCCAATCTGCGGGCTGAGCGGAGTGAATGAATTGAGAGAATGTTAAAAAAAAAGAAAAGAAAAGAGAAGAAGAAGAAAAAAAAAACAGTCGCAACTTCAGTTCTCTCTTTAGTTCATAGTTTTATCTCTGAGCTAGGTTTAAAAAAAAAAAATACGGCGCAACACTATCGTTTCCTGTGGCCAAGGGTTACTCTGCGCCTAGGGTACCTTTTGCTTGCGCACTCTAGCTTCAGAAAAGAAAAGAAGAAGAAAAAAAAACTTGAGCAAGTGCGGTCTAAGAAGTATTTCCGTTCATAATTCGAGACACTGCGACGCTGGTAATGCTTGTCACTGGAATACTGGAATGGCTGAAGAGATCAAGTACACTTGATATATACTAAAATAAGCTTGTTTTTATAGTATGTGTATGTATGTGCTAGTCTACTCAACCAGTGAAACTGCTGTACATACCAAGAGCTCGGCCAAGAAATCTGGAAGCGAAGAGCTTGACGCTTCACTGTCTGCTGCTAATGGCAAAGCGTGTTTCAGATTGCACAAAGAGGCCATCAATGCCAGTGTCTGCTGTTAGTGGTGGGGCTCGGAGTATGTGAGAGTTCACGACATATTTATTTATTCATGTGTATAAGAAGAGAGAGAGAGAGGGCGAGAGTGTGTGTGTGTGTGTGTGTGTGTGTGTGATGTGGAGTGGCTCGTGGCAGTGTCCCCAGGGAAGTGGGAGTGTGTATGACAGGCTGTAAGGCCAAGCCTCTCTGCTGCAGCTGCACTGCAGTGGCACAGTGCTGTCTAGAGGCTACTGCTGCTGTTACTGGCAAATAAAATTACAGGGTTGCTGCTGTGGCGTTCCTACACAAAGACAGCCATGGTTCTTTTGTACGAATTCAGGCAGAGGTCACCCGCTTTCCTCGCCGAACCTTCGAGAAATATCTCTTTTCAAAGGGAGCAGGGTAGGAACTGCACTATTTTAATCCAGAGGAAGACGTACGGGACGCCGCAGCCAGATTTGTTTGTTCATTCTGCTGGAACTATGCGGCTCCCGACCAGGGGGTAGAGACGACAGCTTCCTAAATACCTGAGCACAGTGAGCATCATCGTAGTTATTCCTGTAAAAAAAAAAAACAAAAAAAAAAAACAACGCTTGTCAAGGCCTTGGGATTCCAGCAGTAACCCAGGGCAGCCCTGGTCAGATATCGGCCCATTTTTAGTTCATGGTCAGGGTCGCAGACGAGCCCTGATCCCTGACATGCTCAGGGTCATCAAAGCCCCTGAGTTCCCCATCATGTTCATCTTTAACTTCGATTCGAGGCATGAGAGTAGGGGTGTGAGTTCACCTGTGTGAACATGTGTCCTGTGAACTATGCCGCAAAACAGGGTCGCTTATACATTAAAAAGAAGAGTGTTTCTATTTTGATAGAGCAGAGTATTTCTGTTTTGATAAACTCTTAAAGATAAATGATCCTTTCAACAAGTCTGTTTATGAACTTTCCCTAAATCCATAATCCCTTATAATCATGTTTGCTTTCAACTGGTTATTGATTATGCTACATGCAAGTAGCATTGTAATTTGGGTTGTTTTTTTTTACACTGTTACGTTCCTCCCTGAGAGGCAGCGTGTACTGAAGGTAGTACGACTGTAGGTGTGGTGTTGGCGTAACGAGTAAGCAGTTCTTTTCATCTTCCGGGTTGTTAAAATTACCGTGGCGAGCGCCGCTCAGTGTCTCTGACACGACCTTCTCTCGATCTTGTCCCTTGAAGAAGTCTTGGATGACAGAGCGTAGTACCACTCTTGACAGTTTATATGCCATAGAGCCCTATACTAATGTGATATCATTGACAGCCTGTGGAGAGTTTTTCGGCTTAGTCAGGAACTAAAAAAAAGTGGTTGAGGATTCTTGAACATCCTGCGGGGTTGGGAGTTTGATTCTAGCCTCCGCTCTGCGTGCGTGAAGTTTGCATGTTCTCCCCGTGCTTTGGGGGTTTCTTCCGGGTACTCCGGTTTCCTCCGCAAGTCCAAAGACTTTCACTGTAGAGTGATTGGCATTTCCAAATTGTCTGTAGTGTATGAGTGTGTGCGTGATTGTGCCCTGCGATGGCAGGGTGTCCCCCACCTTGTGCCCCGAGTCCCCTGGGATAGACTCCAGGCTCCCCCAGGACCCTGTATAGGATAAGCGGTATGGAAGATGGATAGGATCACTGGCTGAATACTCGCGGTACAGTTAGTGTGTCTTGAAGCTTAATCTCTCTCTGAAAAACTACATGTTTCTTCCAAAAGTACTGTACATCACCATTTATTGAGGAATAATGAATTACAACAATGTTTCTAACTCTACTCACACCGGTGGCCGCCATTACTGTCTGCACAAGTAGGCATTGTTTCTAGACCATGTGGCTTGTTACGAGTCAAATCTTTAGAATCAATTCGCAAGGCAAGTCAAATCCTACAACTTAGAGCGCACATCGGCGTGCAAACTCAAGAAAAATTGGACAAAGGCGTCATCGAGTCGCATGATGGGTCTTTGTCTCACCCAAGGAATTTTTATATTGTTATGCCCTTCTGAGCATGCCTTTGATTTTGGACAAAGTCCAGAAGGACTGAGAGTGATTACGGGAGTCGCGGGAGCTGTAGCTGGCTTAGTGTGTCGCGTGAAGAATGAACCGTATGCATGACTGTTTGAGAACAGGAGCAATCCTGACTGTCGATGTGCATGTCACGCAGATTTATTGAGACAGCTGTAAAAATGTTTATTAGGCATGCAATATGGAAGCCAGTTTCCTGTGAGATGTGGCCTGTCAACCTCAGGAGAGCTATGAATGTCTTTGTGAATGTCCGTTGTCAGTGCAAACCCCTCTGTTCTTCAGCACGCGGCTCAGGAATCTGTGGCGCACCAGGCATCAGAATGTCATGCGCGTCCCAGGATTTGGGACGTCGTTGTTCTCCGGAGCGAGAACGGGTCGCATTTTTTACGGGTGCCGCTGAGCTTGTCGCTAGAGATCCTTTGTGAGAAATTTCTGAAGATGCGCCGTGTTGTCGTGAACTCACTGGAATTTCATTTGGTGATGCAGATGGGATTAAGCCGCTTGATTTATTTCTTTTTCTTTTAGTAAACACTGCACCACTAACCACTTGTCTACACAGTATTTAGTTAGTATTTGAAGTATAACAGAATTTCATTCGTATGTCACATTACCTCATATTTCAGCCAGACTGTACACGCTAAATGGCGTGCACGTCCGGTAGAAACGAACAAATTTCGACGAGTACTTACTTTTTACACACTGCATGGAAATTTTACAATGCATATGCGTTCAAATGTGCTTGTTAACATGTCAGCGGAAACGTTATCAAGTTTGGAAACTGTGATAAGGGGGAGTATTTGTGAAATTTCAAATCTCTCTCTCTCTCTCTCTCTCTCTCTCTCTCTCTCTTTTATTCTTTACGTCTCCCTGTTTCCTCTTCTTTCTCATTGTGTGCGTTTCAAACCCCCGGTGTGTTCACCCACCTCTCCTTTTCACTGTTAACATATACCTCACCTCCTGCCTTAGTTATGATTTCTTACGATGATTGTGAAGCAGTAGGAAACAGACGTCTTCAATCATTTGTTTCTGAAAACCAATGATGACGCGTGTGCAAATGAATATATCGGGAGAAAAAAAAAAAGAGTAGGTTTTCCTTTTATTTTTGTACGTATGTGCTGTGCACAGCAGTGTAACCGTATTCCTGATACCAGTAAAAAAAAAAAGTTTGATTTTGTAACAAGTGTCCTTTTTTTTTTTTTTTTGGTATTGTTTTTTGCCCACGACTTTTTAAACCGAAGATGGTCAGCTGATCAGTAAAAGTGGAGGATGATCAAATATCGTACTTGAAGAGCTGCTATTGATTCAAAATCATAATCATAGAAACAGGAATCTTCGGTGAAAGAGCAGTATTAGGTCAATCGACCCTTTCATTACCACAAACTCACAGGTTCCTACATCTATCCCTGCTCTAACACACCCACTTCAACACAGGAAGCTCTGTTAACTAGCAGATTAGTAGAACAAGGGCTACTCCAGGACCAGGAACCGGTGCTTTAAATGTAAAAGCTCTCTCTTTCCGTCTCTCTCAGCCCATAGACTTTTTTTTTTTTTTTTTTTAACTAACTAACTAGTCATCTATGCTGCTGTTTACAATAAATGCTAGCTGGGACTTGCTGCCAAACATCGTAATCAATTCATATTTGTATTAATAATTAATCAAACCTGCTACAATAATACAATATCATATGATATATAGTTACATTAGGTGTTTATTCAGTAGTGTAGGCTACTCATATTAAAATTCGTTGAATTGCAAGACTGAATATCTCTATAAAGCACTGGAGGAAACTGAGTACAAGTTCTCTCGAATGTTATCACTAAAAAATAAACACATAAAACAACCCGACAATAGGACAGTGTGAGGAATACGGTCCACCTCTTTATCACCGCCGTGACATAAATGTACTGTAAAAATAAATGATCCTCTCTACTTAAAAAAAAAGCATCGATTACAATAGCAGTTTATGCAACTTTTTTTTACCGATGCATTCTGCTAGTGAATGAATCTCACTTTGCTGAACAAGATACACTGTGCATGGTGTTGACTAATAAAATAAAATGAATTTTTAAATAGAATTTTAAAAACCTCATTAACTAATGATAAATTGTTCAGCCAAAACTACCTCACTGGCATACAACCCCAGTTCCAAAAAAAGTTCGGGTTTGGGTTAGGATATAGAAACAGTATAGAAAATGCAAAAAAAAAAAAAAAAAAAATCCAAAAAAAGAGTCATTTGAAAATTCAGTTCACATTATTAACACATTACGTGATGTATTACTTTGTGAATTTTATTTATTTATTTTATTCTCCATAGCAGAACCTTTTTCACCTTTATTGTGAGATTGCAACATATAAATATCCAGTGACAAACACAACAGGACGTCCCTCTAAAATTGACAAGAAGATCAGGAGAAAACTGGTCAGGGAGACTGCCAAGAGGTCACCAGCATCATTAAAAGGATTGCAGCAATTTATAGCAAGTACTGGTTGCTCCCTACATGTGACAACAATCTCCCAAAACCATGTGGAATAATGTGTTACGGTCTGATGAGACCAAAGATGAACTTTTTGGCCATAATACCAAAGACACGTTTGTCACAAAAAAACTAAAAACAAAACACAGCACATCACCAAAAGACTCGGTGAAGCATGGTGGTGGCAGCATCATCCTTTGGGGCTGTTTTTCTTCAGCTGGAACTGGGGCTTTAATCAGTGTGGAAGGAATAATGAATAGCTCCAAATACCAGTCAATTTTGGCGCAAAACCTTAAGGCTTCTGCTAAAACACTTAAGATGAAGAGGAGTTTCACCTCTCAGCATGACAACGACCCAAAGCAAACCTCCAGATCAACAAAGGAATGGCTTCACTAAGACAAGCTCAAGGTTTTGGAAGTCCAGACCTAAATCCAATCAAAGATCTGTGTGGTGACCTGAAGACCGCTGTGCACAGGAGATGCCCAGATCTGACAGGTCCAATCTGACAGAGTTAGAATGCTTTTGCAAGGAAGAATGGCAGAATATTGCTAAGTCAAGACGTACCAAATTAATTGGCTCTTACCCAAAAGATTGAATGCTGTGATAAAATCTAAAGGTGCTTCAACTAAGTATAAACCTAGGGGCGTGTACACTTACTCAACCAGGTTATTGTACATTTTTTATTTTATTCTATTTTTCCCTAAAATTATGCTTATTATTTTTCAGCTTATTTAATAGGTTAAAATTTCACAATAAATAAGAAAGATTAAAAAACATTTTTATGTAAATGTAATAAGATGCAGAAGAGGGTTAAACCTTAGAAGCTCAGAAAAATAACACTTTTACCCAGCAATAGTCATATGACACTTAGAATGTTGCTTCTACAGAGAAACTTTAACAACAATTTGTTTAAAAAAAAAATACATTTTTTTGTAAAAGTTCACACAGCTATGAGTGTAAACAATGTATGTTGTAATAAACCCATGACACAGTTAGAAAGTTAAACAGGAATGATGTCGCAGTGCAGAAATAACAGAACATTAACACGTTAAACAACCGATTCAAAAGACTAGCACATATATAGCTACTACCTACTTCTTTAAAAAAAAAAAAAAAAAAGCACTTGTATTTCCATACGAGATGTCTGCCTATCAGAGACTACTAATATCATTTCCTACTGTCTTGTCCGAGTCCACTTTTGAGTCAAGACCAAGTCCTTAACCGATCGAGTCTGAGTCCTTACTGGCCGAGTCCGAGTCAAGTCCGGCCGAGTCCAGAAAGTAATCAAATTTTTTAAAAAGTTGTAAACTGAACACTGAGCTGTTAAATTAATATTTTAACCTCCACAAACCAATGGCAACATAACAAAAAAATACCACTATTACATCTCAACATTGCCATTTAATATTTTAATTTCATGTCACCTCAACTAGTTTCCTATCAAAAAATGGTTTCAAAGAAAAATAAAATGGATATAGAGGTATATGTAGAACGTTTATTATATTACAAGTGTATGAAAATACAAATGAACCTGTTTCGTTATTGTATCACACTATACTCTGTTCTCCAGGGTTTCAATGATTTGTGCGTCTCAACCACAGTTATATAGACTGAGAGAGCGAGTGAGAGAGAGAGAGAGAGAGAGAGAGAGCGAGAGAGAGAGTGTACAGAGTAGACTTACATATAGCAGCATGTCATAACAAGCTTCATGCTTTATCACTGCTTTTAATCAGTCTGTGAATCACAACAAACTCATTTCTGAACACAGCTCTGATCTTGTAACCTTTTTCATTTTAATTCCCAAGACAAAAATAAATCCCTATCAGCAGGGGTTATGATCTTTACTACATTAAGAAGTACATTTCACATTTTACGTGAAATTCAAGACTGGAATCACCAAACGCTAATGTTTAGAGGCGGGCGATATGATTACGATCTCATTTCATGATAACGATCCGTTTTCTCAGGTAGGTCTATCAGCATTGAAGTAAGAAATACTACAGAAACTGAATATAAAATAAAATAGACTTCACTGTGTGACATATATCTTATAAAATGTACCGAAGTTAGTCAGTCAAAGAAGTGAGTGATTTTGCCTTTGTCTCTTGTTGTTTGATTAACATTAATTACACAGACAGCAGCAGGATTATTAGACTGCTATCACTTTAAGACCTATATATATATATATATATATATATATAGTAATGGCTTCCAGAAAGTTAAAGTATCAACGGCGGGAAGACGGTAATTCGGCGGAAGATCGTTGTGTCCCGTTATGTGAGACCTCCTCAAAGTTCAACCCTTAGAGTTTTAGAGAGATGTTTTCATGCATCTTTATGTTTGTTTTACTCTGCAACAGTGATTCAAATTAAATGTAATAAAGGTTCATGTTTTTGGGAGGTTTTTTAAACTCAAGTAAAAGTACTATGATTTAACGATACTCAAAAAGGTACCATTACAGTGAACCATGTACTCAAGTTGTCATGGACCGGAGGAGGAGGCGGATGCAAGTGCGGATCAATTCAATTTTAATTCGATATAAGTAAATAAATAAAATAGTGCAAAGACAAGTATGTCCGAAATGGAGACTTAGCTAGATTCGCTAATCAGATATAGCATGAGAATATTCACCCTCAAAGTTGTCGATGTAACTCGAAATATATCATTTGAAACCCTTCTCCTTCTTATTGTTGGGTGTAACAGCCGAGTGCCTCACGATATGATTAACATCATTCACGGTAATCTGGGGAAGCTCTAGTAAACAGCAAGGGTAACATGTCATACTCTCCTGCGCCATCTTCGCCTATAGCGAAAACGGCGTCCGGTGCGGCACCGGACGTAACTGAGCTGGCTGAGACTAAACGCAGAAGCGATCGTGCATAGAGTCCGTTCGGTACTCACGCTATACGGCGGCTTTCTGTTCTCGCATTTCAAGTGTGTGCGCACAGAAAGCCCCCTGGTCAGGTAGGGAGACATTCATTCATTTCTTTTTATCTTAATTGTATGTTGTTATTTATTTTTTTATCTTTCCTTTCATGTTACACATGACGTGGACTCGACTGAGACGTGGATCGAGTACCCCAGCTCCAATTTTCCTGTAGTCTAAGCAAGAATGGTACCTAACTAGCTAAATTAGCTTACTAGTACCATGCTAGTAGTCCATGTTAGGCTTTATTACCCTTGAATTTTAAAGAAAAGAATGAGCTGGCTGATCTTATTACCAACTAATTTATACTAGCTATGTTTTTTTTTTTTTAAAAACAAAAAAAAAAAACATATCATTACCCAGCATATAGAATGAGAAATGTCTTAGTGCTTCTGTGTAGTTATCAAGCTAGCTTGTGCTAGGTAGGTCTAACTAGCTGGGGTTAGAAAATATGTATTCAAGCTAAATTAAATTTTTACTTTTCAAGAATGAATTCATTTTAGACAGTTATTAAAATGATTAAAATGAATCCAGTTAAATTCACCGGCTGTTCAAGGCTGACGGATTCTCTAGGCATCGGTTGTGTCTACTCCCGTGTTATTCACGTGCAAACAGCACTCTATACTCACGACACAACAAACCTATCTCTGTTCACAGGAGTCAGGATGCCACATTTAATTCAAAAGGAATCAAGAATGGACACTGGTTCCACTCAATATAGAAAACGCCAGACCAATATTTTAGCACAAACATATTATAAGAACAGATCTTGTTCCATTTGGCAAACGATTGCTTAGTTGTATATTCTGCAGTGCATACAGTGCCCTCCACTAATATTGGCACCCTTGGTAAATATGAGCAAAGAAGGCTGTGATAAATTGTCTTTATTGTTTAACTTTTTGATATTTTGTTTAAAACAAATCACAAAAATACTCTGCTGTCATGGGTATCAAACAATTGCAAAGACAACACAGGTTTATCCAAATATATATATATATATATCTTTGTTAAATATTGGCACCCTTTTAGTCAATACTTTGTGCTATCGCCCTTTGCTAAGATAACAGCTCTGAATCTTCTCCTATAATGCCTGATGAGGTTGGAGAATACATGGCGAGGGATCTGAGAGCGTTCCTCCATACAGAATCTCTCCAGATCCTTCACATTTCGAGGTCCACGCTGGTGGACTCTCCTCTTCAGTTCACCCCACAGGTTTTCTATGGGGTTCAGGTCAGGGGACTGGGATGGTCATGATAGGACCTTGATTTTGTGGTCAGTAAACCATTTCTGTGTTGATTTTGATGTATGTTTTGGATCATTGTCCTGCTGGAAGATCCAACCACGGCCCATTTGAATCTTTCTGGCAGAGGCAGTCAGGTTTTCATTTAATATCTGTTGATATTTGATAGAGTCCATGATGCCATGTATCCTAACAAAATGTCCAGGTCCTCTGGCAGAAAAACAGCCCCAAAACATTAAAGATCCTCCACCATATTTAACCGTGGGCATGAGGTACTTTTCCATATGGCTACCTCTCTGTGTGCGCCAAATCCACCTCTGGTGTTTATTGCCAAAAAGCTCTATTTTGGTTTCATCGGACCATAGAACAAGGGTGCCAATATTACCGGAGGGTGCTATATATCACTATATCTAAAACATGTATAATAAATAAATAAATAAAATAATTAAAATGTAAAAAAAAAAAATCACTCTATTTAGAATATACAGGTAGGTGTATGAATGTGACATCATATACCTTGATACAAATCCTGCTGCACTAGTAAACGACATCATATTCACGCACCTATCTTCTAAATTTCGTAATATTTTATGTGCATTTTTGTCTGTTAATAATCATCAAATTCTTCAAAATTAAATTTTATTTGTATAGCGCTGTAAACAATGGACATCGTCACCAAGCAGCTTGACAGAAATATATAAATTGCAGATATAAATGAAAAATGTATAACTTTATCCCTAATGAGCGAGCCAGAGGCAACAGTGGTGAGCAAAAACCCCCGGAGACGACATGAGGAAGAAGACTTGGGTTTTAAATCATTTCCCTTTATAAATATATATATTATAAATCATTTCCTATCTATAACTGTGTACTATATAGTCAAAAAGAAGTGCTAATTGTGTAAATAGGAACTTATTAGCTTATGAGCAACTTATGACTATGTGCATCAGAGTTATTTATGAATTCATTATAGTTTTAACTTAAACTCTGTTGTGTTGAAGTTATCGTCTGTTCAATGATGGAGACTTGAGTGCAAAACCATCCAAGAAAGAACATCCACAGCCATCTCAAATATTAATCTCATCGTTGCCAGACAGTAAAGACAAGACTCCTATATGGTGATCCAGCAGACTTGGTAAATGGTTTGCACTCATATAGCACTTTTATCCAAAGCACTTTACACTGTGTCTCATTCACCCATTCACACACACACACACACCAATGGTTGCAGAGCTGCCATACAAGGTGCTAACTTGCCATCAGGAGCAACTTGGGGTTCAGTGTCTTGCCCAAGGACACTTCGGCATGTGGAGTCACGTGGGCCGGGGATCGAACCGCCAACCCTACGATTAGTGGACGACCCGTTCTACCACCTGATCCACAGCCGCCCAGATTTATAGGCTATTCGTTGTATTACTAAAACAAATACCTCAACAAATTCAGACTATTCTTACATTTGGAAGAAGCGTGTTTGATCATTTGGGACACATGTTTTCACCCAATTACATGTTTAAAACATTCACAAAACAGCAGAAGCAGAGAGTGCTGCACAGGTGTCTATACGTAGCTACTGGTGCTCACTGGACAAACTGGAGGTAAAAATCCAATTATAAAGACGGAATACTCCAAGGCTCTCACGTGGTGAAGTATAAGCCTTTAATTACCTGGGCTAAATCATTCAATACAATTAAAAGTGTACATCTAGGCTATGTGTTTCAGCTACACAGCCTTCTTCAGGATCCTGGATCCTACAGGATCCCTATTTCGTCTTTAGAATGCGATGTTTAAAACATTACTTATTTGTACCGTACTTATTAATGACATTAATAAATTACATTTCAATAGCGGGATTTTTAAACATCATATCCAAACTCATCATTATTATTATAACATATTCGAATGGCATATGAATGCAGTAGACTAGGGAATATTGACTACATGTTAAAATGTTGTTCTGTCTATAATTCATTTCCTGCAGCGATAGCAACAATAAGAGATTAGAAAACCTTCAGGATTTCCCAAAACTAATATTCTACAGTTCAGCATGAACAGATTATGTACTAAGCGCAGCAGAGAAGCAACACATTACACTGATATGCACACAGTACACTGAGTAAAAATCTCTACATACTCAGTAATGGAGTTGAGTAACCTGTCTGCATCATTGCCCTGTTTTTTTAAGACGTTTCATAAAAACAGCATTCAATGCACATGAAACCCATCATGCATCATTTAAACATAGTTTCATGCATCCATTCTATCCCTTCACTTTTCCTCTCTCCCCTTAATGCATTTTAGGGCTGTCCCAATTTACCTGAAGCCCTATTTGGTCATTTGTGACATCATAATTAAATTATAGGCTACACATTTGTACATGATTTGAACTAACGCTACGCTTATTTCGTCACAGTAATGCATCTTATGTTTACATGCATCATACGGTAAATATGTGGAGTAAATCATTCATGACTGTTTTTTAACCTTATTGGAAAAAAGGCATACTCAATACAAATGTCTTTTCGTCAGATGTCCCTACTTCAAGATGGTTGGGGTCAACTTCCTGTTTGAGTCTGATCACACCCACTTATATGATGTTACGTAAATGAATAAGTCGTGTTATTTTTCTTGCACTGAAAGAGCTCAGTGGCAAAAAGGTTTCGACTTTCACTTATCAGGATCAGAAAATAAATGTCCCTGAATTCACTCTGAATACATTCTTTCATTTTAATATGTATCAGTCCTTTTTATTGATCCAATAATTTGTTTGCATTAAAAAAAAAAAGATTGATAAATAAACTGCTGATGAATGAAAACATCAGTCCTTCTACACAACTTGGGGCTGAATGAAGTTCAGGGTTCAGGAAGCAGAGTCGGAGCTGCCCAGTGCGCGTGAAGCGCGAGCTCCCTCTACTGGCCAGTGTAAGGATGTGAACAGGAGTGTAAACATTCCCAGGATGCCCATTAAAAAGTTGGATATTTTGCACAGTTCTTTTCCATCATCGTGTCCTTTAGCTATGGCGTTCAATTGTGCTTTTGTTTTTAATATTTCAGTTGTTTGTTTGTTTGTTTGTTTGTTGTTCAGCATTCTATTCCGAGTGCAAATGCAGTGGAAGTAACAAAGTGGCTGAGATAAAATGTCTCGACACGCATCCAATCAATTTGTGGCATGTGGGCACGAGAAAAGTCAACACCGTGTATGTCAAAATGCAATTATGGCTTGCAGCAGCCAATTAACTTCACTCCAAACCAGAAAAAAAAAAGTGTACACACTCCAAACAACCTCATCCTTCCGTTTCTCGTTCATGGGGGCGACCGTTGCGTCAAAACGGGAAACGAGGAGTGGCGCGTGGATGCGCTTAAATAGCCAGCCTTTGCGTTTGCACACATCACAACACACAACTTCGTCTGCTCGGACTTGTTTTCTTTTATTGCATTTGATTTCGCCAAAAATTTGACTCGGTATCATGATGCGCGAAGCTGTGCGCGCTCTTGTGGCGCTGTGGCTCTGGACGCTTCATGGATGCAGAAATAGTGAAGCCGCTCCGAACCTTTCTTCACCGCTGCAAAGCTCCAACTGGGGCAACCCGCGGAGGTACGTGCACCTGCGCACCAGCACCGAGCTCAACAACTTCTACCTGGAGATCAGCCTGACTGGACACGTGCGCAAAACAACGCACCGGGGTTCATACAGTGAGTGCGCTTTTTTTTTTTTTTTTAATTTTTTTTACGATTTGCACCTCCAGGGTTGATTACTGAAGTAACCACGTGGGCACTTCAGTTACAACCCTGAACACAATATCTAGTTATTTAACGCGCCACTTGCTTCGCGCAGAATTTATTCCTGACTCCTTTTGCATCATTTCCAACAGGTGTGTTGTTACTGAAAGCCGAGAGCAGGGACCAGATCGCAATACTTGGAGTGAAGAGTAACCGGTTCTTGTGCATGGACGCGCAGGGAAACCTTTTCACATCTGTAAGTGTCTCTGCACTTTATAGACTCACTTTAATCCAGTGATTGCCCGTCCTGCTTTCTTAGAATGAAAGCTGCACTAGAATAACCGTTCATCTTTTGTGAAAACATTTTACGCACGAGTTTAGTCGGTCAACTGGAACTGTTACGCCGGTAGGATTTTATTTGTTTGTTTGTTTGTTTGTTTATTTAAAGGTTTAAATGTAATCTAAAGAGAAGGAATTGTCCACGGGGTGGTTAAAAATGTTAGGGCTATGACACTATAACACTAACCCTATAGTGGGAACACTGTAAGGTGAGGATAGGTTCATCATTACGCACTGTATTGAATAATGCGACTTTATTGAATAATTGCGCGCTAAAGATGGAAACAAGGCTGTGAAGTGAAGGAAATGAAGGAAATTCTCTCTCTCTTTCTCTCTCTCTCTTTCTCTCTCTCTCTCTCAGACGGTCTGCCACGGGAATGACTGCCTCTTCCATCACAAGCTCTTGGAGAACCACCGCGACGTGTACTACTCCCCCCGGAGCGGCATACTGCTGGATCTGGATGGTGTGAAGCAGGTGTACTCAGCGGGCCGCAATCTGCCGCAGACGTCCCTCTTCCTGTCCGAGAAGAGCACGGTTCCGCTGGAGCGCCTGCAGCACCGGGAGCGACGGGACCGCCAGGCTGAGGCGCCCGACTCGCAGCGCGCACGCGCGCACGCCTTTCTCGCAGAGGAGTCGGACTCGCGCGCTGCCCGCGACGACGACGTCGACGTGGAGCGCCCGGAGGAGCACAAGAGCTCGCGGGAAACTCACGCATCGCCGAACGACGACGACCCGTGGGACGTGGAGCACGTCAGGAGCCCCGGGAGTCCCCGGATGTCCGGGACAGTGGGATGAAGTCACTCTTGATTGGACAACAGGTGGACCGCAGAAAGTTCCTTCAGATCATATCAAATAATGATTGAACCTTGATTTAATTTAAAAAAAAAATTTTTTTTTTAATCACACAATAAATAATTAAAGTGCAGCATTTTGCCAGCAGGGAGATAAAACACCAGTAAGCACAAACTGAGTTTCTAACAGTGTTTCATATTGATTGAATCACACCAGCATTATTGTGCTGATACAGCAACATCTGGGATTAGATATCTTAATCCGTTACATTGAAGTTATAGATCAGGATCACGTGACTATGCAAAAGGGCGTACTTGTGTAGATTAGAACATTCGCGCAAACACAATAGACCTAATTTTCTAACAACAAAAACACGTGTGTGTGTGTGTGTGTGTGTGTGTGTGTGTGTGTGTGTCAGTCAGCATCAGGAAATACACACCGATAAACACCAACTGTGGTTCAGAAAAGTGTGACTCAATCTTTTCGTGCACTTGGGTTCAACGTTGGGGATTTCTCTAGTGTATAAAACGATATAAAGTTTTTTAAGCGCTTACAGCAGTGGCTGTAATCAGATGTTATGTTTTTAAGCTCAAAAGCTGTTTAGGACCAAAGAAAGAAAGAAAGAAAGAAAGTGTCCAAAGTCTTGATTTAAGATCTTTTTTAATTCCAAAAAAAAAAACAACACCTTTTTCAGAATTGTTCATCCTGTACCAGTCCATATATATATATATATATATATATATATATATATATATATATATATATATATATATATATATATATAATATTATATTATATTTCATTCCTAATCTGCCAAAAAAACAACAAAAAAAAAACCCCTCCACTGGTGCAGGATGCCCACCGCTGGCATGTTTTGTAACCGTATAAAAATATCTTGTGTATTTATTTATTTAATTCCATTGTTTTTATTTATAGCATTATTTATATGGGTGTTAAAATGTAATGGAAACGGTTATATTCATGTTGTCTCCTGTCTGAGAAGATGAATAGATTAGATTTTTTTTTTTTTCTTCTAACTTCTTGTGCTTCGTGTTCTTATTGGCCACCCACACTTCATATACATATATATCTGTGTGAATATGTCTTTCTGCTGCCGTATAAGTGCACGGTGTCATGATCAGACTGAGAGTTTAACAGTAGGCTAGTTGTCTCAGGTTTCTCAGACATATTATTATTATTATTATTATTAATAAAGAATATGCTTTGGTTTATAGTTTCTCACAAACTCTAGTTTCCTTTAAACACTATGAACAACACTCCGCTAAACACTGATAGCCACATTTCCCTCTGCTATACTGCTCTACAGTTGCAGCATCACGGAACTAATCCAAATGAACGGAGTCTGCTGCTAATCTTGCATGTGCTGGGGTACAGGTATCATGCACCTAATGCATGCTGGGGAGATGCAGCAAGTATGTTACATATGCAGAGAAAAGATGGCCTTTTGTACAGTATATAAATTAATACGACTATTAATAACTACGAATTAACGCTACTGTAACGGCTGTTTACAACTATTTACTAATCACTGTAATTGGTAGCTGGAGTATATAGTATTACTGTAAAAGAAAATATTGAATTATACAGTAACAAGCTGTAATTGTCCTATACAGTAAAAAAGAGAAAAGGATTACTGTAATATATAAGCATAATATTTCTGTTAAGTTGTTCTTTTTAGATACATATTGTATATATACTTTTCCATGTATACTGTAGTAACATTGTAATAGTTTGAACATGTTAAACACACACGAATTCATGTATTGACACATTAAAAGACATACTGAATATACGTTTCATTTATTGGTGAACCATGTGTAACGGTATATACATAAACAGTCGGTTAAAATGTTAGAAAATAATTGAAACATTCCGGCAGTATTACTCATTGTAACTGCCTTAATAAGCATCAGTTATTACATTGATAATAAACACGCATTAAAACCCCAGTGTATGAACTCACATTGCAAGTATAAACACATTTCAGGTCATTTAACCAAAATATTCAGGGTAATAACACAATATAAACCAATTTCAAACACACCTTAGGTAACTTGACCACAGAACTAACTGTCTGTGGGTTTCCTCTGGGCTCTCTGGTTTCCTCCCACCTCACAAAATCCTGGACTGTCTATAAAAACAAATGTGTCAGTGTGTGTGTCTGTGTGCAAGGGTGCCCTGCGACGGATGGCGTCCCATTCTCAGTGTTTTCCCGCTTTGTATCGCGTGTGCTCAGGACATGCTTCGTACCCACCATGACCCCGAGTCAGTATAAAGTGCTTACTGAAGATGAATAAATGAATTGTATGCATTAATTAATTCATTCCAACATCTGCACCCACGTGAACAACTTGCCTAGGTCGAGGATTTCGCTATCAAATATATATAGCCATCTGATACCTGTATATTAAATGGTTAATACCCAATTAGGGTAAGGCTATATGTTCATTAGTTGCTCCTTTCCAAGTCATTTAATTCATTAGCTCACAACATGAAGATACAATATCAGTATTCACATATTAGAGAAGTTTAAAATGTTCTCAATGGGACACTGGTTCTTCATTGGGAATTTAACTCTCGGTGTTCAATTTCTGTACCAGACATTTATTTATTACCAATGGTTTCTCAGCTGCAGTCCTGAGGACTCACTGACTAGGAAAATGTATGCCAGTCTGCTGATACAATTTGGAGTAAAGCCCTGTGTTAGCCAGAAGTTTGCATTCATTTAACTCACATACTTCACATAAAGATAGGGTGAATTCCAGTATATTGGGACATCAGGTTAACTGGGACGGTTAACCTTAGAAACATTAATTTTCTGGCCTAATGAGTGAAAATCAAAACTTTTGTTCTTAAGTCCTTGTAGTGGAAGTGCCTGATAGAAATAACTTGGCACGTGACTTAATTCATATAACATCATAGCTCAGTGGTTTTCAAAGTGGGGGCCGCCAGGGGGCGCCCGGGGGGCCTCAACAATTTGGTGTGAAAAATAAATAAATGTATGTTTTCTCTTTCTCAGTCTCAGACGACCACACACACACACACACACACACACACACACACACACACACACACACACACACACAATCAATTCCTAATGTAATGTAATGTAAAAATGTAAGATGTTTACATTTTATATTATTATAATTATTTCTATTATTATTATATTATTATGTATATTAATAAAAAAAAGGGGGGGGTATTCAGAAGTCTGTATTTTTAATGTGTTTTAAAGACATCTTGCAAAAGGGGGGCCTCGGTCAAATGTTAATGCCATTTGGGGGGCCTTGCCCTGGAAAAGTTTGGGAACCCCTGTCATAGCTTATACTGTAAGGATGCATGGTCAGCATCAAACAGGAAGCTGACCCCCACAATCTTGGGTTAGGAAAAATGTCATGTGCTTTGGATATTTTTTAAGTTATAAAAATTGTCGAATACTTTATTCTACATATTTATGACACATTTGTACATAATGCAACAAATGTGCTTAAGACATTGACCTTCTCATTGGAAGGGCAGGAGTTCAAATCCCAGAGCTGCCAAGCTGCTAGTGCTGGGCCCCTGAGCAAGGCCCTTAACTGCTCAGCTGTCTTTAAAAATTAGATCATTGTAAGTTACTCAGGATAAGAATGTCCTTCAAATTCCATAAATATAAATGTCATTAGATAGATTGATGTTTATTGGTGTTTATTTTTTAAATCCTGTAATATGCTGCTACTGCAAACAAACCAACAACAACAACAAAAAAACATTATAAAATGTTACTAACTGTTTAGTGTTGGTTTTTGACTGTAGATTATTACATTTATGAATTCATGCTGAACTTGAGAAAACATTGATTATGTATTGGGAAAATAATGAAGACATTGTAAACCCTGTTATTGCTGCTATTGATGTAAGAAGCGAGTTATAGAATGTTATCTTAATATGTAGACCTACTCAGTTGTACTACTGTGTTCATACAATATTAGACTTTTTTTTTTTTTTTTCCAATCCTGCTGTTACTTGTGCCTAAACCTAAAGCAATGAAATCGTGGGTCTCATAAGACCAAACGGAATTGTAAAAATGGCTTTTAATCAGTCTTGACAAAAGGGTAAGCCATGCTTGTTCTGAATATGATAGACATAGTCGACACTTTGAGGATTTCAGAAATGTATGGTGTTGAGGTATATGTTTTTATTAATGCCAAGAAAGCTTAGACAATTTGGAAATTCAGAAAAGTGTCTCAATTTATCTGAATTCACAATATTTCCACAACAGTCCACATCATATTCCACCAGGGGGCAATATCGAGCAATAAACTCAGGGTTATACCCCCTTTTTCTGTGTAAGGTGCTAGCCAAGAAGGAGCAAATTAAAAATTTACATACGATCCCAATCCCATGTCATGCCATCTAGGTCCATGTTTAAGACTAAAAAAATGTGGGAAAGTATAAGGGGTGTGTGGGTGTTGGTGTCGGGGTTGGAAGGTTTGGTTGGTGATGTGAGCTAATCCCGATAAATGGACACTTTTAAGAGTTATTGATGTGTTTTTGGTCTACTAAAGTGACTTATTTTTGACACATTTGACACTGGACTAAGTGTAATAGAAGTGAATTTACTACCTCTGGTGTAATTCCTGTTAAGGGCTCCTAAATCAACGGAAAGATTTCACAAATCTAGCTGACCTTAAGTCTCAAACCTTACATATTGCACTAGTAAGCTGTTTCAAAATATGATACACTCATAACACATACTATTTACTAAACTACACAATATATACACAATACAACTAAGCACATATAGGCAAAATTTTGTGGACACCTGACTATCACAGCCATATGTGCTTGGTGAACATCCCATTCCAGATTTAGTCCTCCCTTTCCTGTTATAATAAGCTCCACTCTTATGGGAAGGCTTTCCACTAGATTTTGGAGCGTGACTGTGGGGATTTGTGATCATTCAGCTACAAGAGTATTAGTGAGATCAGGTACTGAGGAGGTCTGGGGTGCAGTCGGTGTTCCAGTTCATCCCAAAGGGGTTCAGTGGGGTTGAGGTCAGGGCTCTGTGCAGGACACTCGAGTTCTTCCACTCCAACCTTCACACACCATGTCTTCATGGAGCTCGCTTTGTGCACAGGGACACTGTGATGCCGGAACACGTTTGAGTCTCTTAGTTCCAGTGAAGGGAAATTGTAACACTACAGCACACAAATATATTCTACACAGCTGTGTGGGTGTGATGGTCAAGTGTCCACATACTTTTGACCATATCGTGTAGGTATAGACTAGTATTATGCAACACCTCTACATCCATCCGGTTTCTGCGTCATTGTTCTCATTTGCAAAGCTTCATCAGCAGATTCGCCTCTTCACAGCACACTTTATTTCTGTTTGTTTTTTGTTTTGTTTTGTTTTGTTTTAAAAGATCAGTATGTAATACTAAGAAATTCGTATTGAAAACAGGACACAAATGATCCTTCACATTAGTCAGACACTTTGTGAAATATAGGACAATAATCCTTTTATTTTTTTTTCTTTCTTTTTAAGCGTGATTGTTGCGAATCTGCCATTTGAATCGCAAAATGACTGCTTCCCGTTTGTTTTTAGGCGGGTTAAGTGATAGATTTTGTGGAGATTTATGTTCGTAACTATCTCTGAAGTAATTATTTTAACGACAATCATATTTAAGCTCGTTTGTGAAAAATCAGTGGTAGCTTGTTGTTGTTTTTTTTAAAGACAATTTTTCCCCTTTATTATATTTTTAAGATAGAGACGCGTTTTAGCCAGCTCTAAGAATGAACTCGTAGCGCCTAGTAGCAAGCTCTGTGTTTACAAAATCCTTTAAAACATCAATAGAGTTCATTTAATGAAATACTTTATCTACTTTTAAAGAAATGGAGCGGCCATCTAGGTTTGTTATGATCTCCTGTTTGTCTTTGTAAATGTTTGCTTTTTGCTGTGAGGTTAGTGTTGTTATGTATGTATGTATGTATGTATGTATGTGTGTGTTTATGAAATGAGTCATCGTGTGTTCATTGTGTTTGTCAGGAATAAGAAAGCCATCAGTTATTCAGACTTCTTGGATGATGATGATGGTAAGGCATTGATATTTTCCTTGGTATTGCACTTATAGTACTTTATATCCTAGGACTGTGTTGTGTTGTGTTGGGTGACAAAGAAAAGAAAAGGACACTTCGATTGGGAGATTTGTTGGGGAAAGTGTCACTGCACATTGCCCTATGATGAAATATTTCTATCCTGATGAGAGCGGTGTCTTCCAGGATGACAAGATCTTCATCCACAGGACATGATGAGTGTTAAAATGATGTAAATCATATCCTATGACCTTGGTCTAGAATACAGTCAGGTCTGTAAATATTTGGACATTTACATCTAGGGCTTACGAGCTAACGATTGTTTTTATAATCGATTTTCTTTTTTTTTTTTCGAATTAATCAGATGGGGGCAAAGTTTCAGTACCATTTTGTTTATTTAAGATAAAATCCACCACAAACTGAGTGTTACAAATATAAACTTCAGACGAAAACTTTACACAACTGTCTGTCCAGTTATATAAGACTGAAAAGAACCCAATACACACACACACACACACACACACACACACACACACACACACTGGAATATATATTATTCATTTAGGACTGTGGTTTAATTCCGTGCTTTTTGTGCATCCATAAAAATAATGCAGAAATACTTATATATAAAAGAAACTAAATATATAACCAAGTATATAAACAGTAAACTGAAGAAAGTCAGTGTCGGTGACTCTGGGTATCTGCTAAAGCTAACAGCGTGACGTTATGTGTGTATGACGTCATGCGCCGTCGACTAGGAAGCGGCTTATACTTCCGGTTAGTATAAAAAAAACCCGCACACTAGACAGTAGAGTACATAATGCATAGTGTAAGTGTACAGTACGTCATTTACGACACAACTTTAGTATTTACTCGCCAAAGCGTGTTTGCAGAACAGAAGTAACGTAATGAGTAAATGTGTAAAAGTGACATCATTTTCATAATTTTGCCTGTGTATACCACCACAACGGATTTGAAATAAAGCAGTCAATATGTGATTGAAGTGGATTAGTTCAACAAACAGACTTCATGTTGAAACCATAATGAACTGTCCTTTACTTTCACACTGTCCGTTGTTACCCAGTTGAGGACGGGTTCCCTTCTGAGTCTGGTTCCTCTCAAGGTTTCTTCCTCGTATCATCTTAGGGAGTTTTTCCGTCACCGCCGGCTTGATCAATAGGTATAAATTCACACACTTAAAAATCTGTATCCCGTGTTTATATGTTTCTGTAAAGCTGCTTTGAGACAACGTCCATTGTTAAAAGCGCTATACAAATAAAATTGAACTGAACAGACTTTCAGCTTTAATTCAAGGGGTTGAACAAAAATACATACTGCGTTAACCGTATAGCCATTGCAGCCTTTTTTTTTTTTTTTTTGTTTACACAGTACCTCCAATTTCACAGGCTCAAAATTAATCGGACAGTCGACTGATGAGCAGTTTCATGGCCAGGTGTCTGGCGTGTTTCCTCGCTCTTTCATGACACATTAAGGAGATAAAAGGTCTGGAGTTGATTCCAAGCGTTGAATTTGCATTTGGTAGCAGTTTGTGGGAACTCTCCCATCATCCCCTTCACAACATCTAACCAAGTCAAGAACCCTCGAGGAGGTAGGCGTATCGTTGTCAAAGACTACAGTCCATTGTGGTGGTGTACAGAGGCAAAATTATGGAAAATCGTGTCGCTGTCCGAATACTTATGGACGCGACTGAATATTAGCCCAAACGGAGGTGAGAACTAGGTGGGCGTGTCACTCTGTGTGTTATCGATTGGCTGCGTGAATGTACAGCGCTGGGCTTGTTACAGTTAATATGTGATTTTCTACGCTGGTGGTGCTGTTGCACTCCGGTTTCACCAAAAATAAATAACTAATCCTCTTTGAAACATTTGTTAGCCACAAATAAGATCTGCCCCCCCCCCCATACCCCTCGAGAACAAAAAAAAAACGAATCCTTAAACTGATTTTTTTTTTTTTTTTTTATCTTCGAAAGACGTGAGGCTTAGCCATTTCAGCCTGTTGATACGTAAGCCGCCCTGGTCTACGAGAGATGTTGGAGCGACGTGTTACACAGTGCTCTCCAATATACCAATTACCGTACAGTTCCAGAGACTTGTCGAATTGATGCCGAGGCACATTGAAGCTGTTTTGGTGGCTCGTGATGGCCTAAAGCAATACAAATTTCAGTTGCTGTTGCTAATTCTATGTTTATGTGCACAACAGATGAGGACTTTGCCACAGCCCCACCGAACAAAAAAGCTCGAGCTTCTGTTAAGGAATGTCAGCAAGACAAGCCCAGGAAAAATGAAACGATTGATTCAACAGCTAAAGCACGCAAAGAGAGGTAACCTTTCTTTCGTCCTTGATTAACCTAACGCTATGAAACATTCCATAGTGTGGCGGTTTGAAAATCATGTTTCCCGGGAATGCAAAATGCAAAATAAGTTATGTCAATTTGTTTTTCAGAGTGTCTCTGGATGATAAACTGTATGAGAGAGATTTAGAAACTGCTCTCATTCTGTCTCAGCTCCAGTCTGCGGGGACGTTTGGACAGCCACCTAGCAATAGTCTAGGTGTGTACATGGTATCATGTTGATGAAACTTTTGATAGACTAAAGTATCTTCGTCAAATGAATGTAGTTGTGTCCCTTCACCGATTTTAATAAACACTATCTACGTTTATTTTTCTTCTGCCCTGAAGATGGAAAGTCAGAACGCTGTGAAGATGTACCTCCAGTGCTGACACACTTCAGTGTAGATGGCAGCTGCTTTGGTAATACACAGTCCATACAGGATTATTTATGTTTTGTGGCCAAAAATGCTCCATTTTTACTGCGGCTTTTTTCAAAATTTGCAACGCGACTTGCGCATTTTTTGTGGAAAACTCATTGAATTAGTAGTCGCAATTGAGATTACAATTGCACACAGACTTTCACAGTGATGATGTTGGTAAATGAGACCTTTTAGATGTACTCATGCTCGACGAATGTGACCGTAGATTTCTGGCCCAAATCTGCGGGAAAATCCGCAGTAAATTTGCGGCGTTCCCTTGATTTCGCGTTCGCAAAATCCTGGACGGATTGAACACATGATTCCGTATTTGTATTCGGAAATGGTTTTGCCGCAACTAACCGTTTAAAAAAAAAAAAAAAATTGATTTGTTTCAAGACGATAAAAAGCCTTCAAGCCACGCTTCTGAGGAATCGCCCCCTGTGCTGTCAAACTGTAGCGTGGACGTCACCTGCTTGGGTAAGTCACACTTCTGAGTTCACAGGACACTTCCTGGTCACTAGTTCAAGCTTCACATTCTAAGAAATATGATAATTGAATGGCTATCTACTGGCTATCTGGGAGGGGGGGGTAGCATTTGCATACGAGTTCCTTTTATTTTCCCCAAACAGTCCCATAATTCTGCTCACTGAAAGCAAGTAGAACTTGAACGTTGAATTGAAATGAACCTTGCTGCCCTATAACCTTAGGATTAGATCAGATCAGCAGCGATCAGACGCCCTCATCTGCCATATGCACTAAGAGAAAGCCCCAAAAAGCGCCCGAGCAACAGCAGTGTGCTTCACGGGACGTGAAGGAGAACAAAGAGGACGAAGACTACAGACCTCAGAACACACCCGGTACATCAACCCACTCAATTATCCTTCTCAGCATGGTGTTTGTGCTGAGAAGTGCAGGGCTTCTGTTGTAATGTATAGTTGCTCGATTTAATGCTGCTCTGTCCTGTATGTATCCAGAGAGTGACTCCGAGTTCAGTGACCTGGACGAGAGTGAGGATGAAGAATACACAGTGAAGAGAAAGCGAGAGAAAACGAAAAAGGCTAAGAGCGAGAGAAAGACATCCCCCAAAGCTGTTAAGAAAGAGAAGAAGCAAACGAAACAGGCTAAAACCAAACCGCAGTCCAGAGGTTTGTACACGTTTTTTGTTTTTGTTTTTTTTAATAATGAGATCTCAACCTAAGTCAGGGGCAGACAAATCACTAGCGCAGGGGGCGGGGACAAGCTGATGTTACGTTTGGGCTGTATGTGTATATTTGTGTCAGCACAGGGGCGGACCTAGGAAAAATATCAGAATGGGGCCCTATTCAGCTGGGGTTGGGGGAGGGGACTATTGTATTGACGCTGCTGAAATAACAGCGATATGATTCATTCCAGTGTTTTAACATCAATACATCAATTTTTAGGGGGCCCTTGGCTTCCGGGGGCCCAAGGCGGTTGCCTGCCATTACTTAGTGCTTAGTCCGTCCCCGGCGTCAACACCGCTCTGAAGCGCAAGTCAAAGTCTGTAACTATAACACGTGCTTCTGACGCCACACAATGGCGGAGGTGTGATCTAGCTGACGGTAGAACGGCAGGAAAAATTATACAAGGGGGGAAATTAGATTATGATAATCAGAACCATCCACATCAGTCTGTCTTAGCACTTTGAATTAAATGTCAGTCATGGCACTTACTGAACAAGAGCCCTATCATCACTCTGGCCTCGACTGATCACACTGAATGGCTACACTTTCCGTTTCTGGCGGTCGGGTGTCCACATACTTTTGGCTCTATCTTGTGTCATCAGTGACTTGTACTCAGGATGTAACAGGTAACTGATTTGCATTTTTTATATATATGTGTATATATATATATATATTTTTTTTTTTCCTCTTCTAAGGTAAAAACACAGCAGTCGGTAGTCCAGGAGTCAGGAATCCAGCTGCTGCTCAACCCCTCTCCGCACTGAACAGAACTCCCACCACTCCTCCTGTGTCTAAATCCGCCCTCCATACCAGTCCCGCCGAGGGCAGAATGCCCAAGTGGACTCCTCCTGGTAAGGCGTGTGTGAAGAACCTGTAGGCAGACGACTTCTTTAAAGTGAATGTGGCACAGTTGATCAAAATCATGTACAGACCTCAGCTGCATAGAGAGGCTTTCTCTACAATGGATGTGTCTCAGTGTCTGTCTGAATGCGCAGCAGGTCATTCAGTTTTAGCTCCTGAGCCCTGACACACAAACCACCTAGCAGTTGAAAACCTTTTATTTTTATTTATTTATTTTTTAAAATCCTCTGCTATTATTAAAATTCTCTAATCTTTATGTTGTCCACGTCCCAACTTTTTTGAGACGTGTTGCAGCCATCGAATTCAAAATGACCTTATTTTTTCCTTATAATGGTACATTTCCTCAGTTTAAACATTTGACATGTTTGTTTTTATTTACGTTTTACACAGCGTCCCAACTTTTTTTTTAGAATTGGGGTTATACACAGCAAGCAGATGATTTGCTCTAAAAAGTTTGTAGGAATCAAAGTACTGCGTATCAATTCATATGTCTGAGACCATAAGCAAACAATCTGTTCATTTATTTTTCACTGAATGTTATCAGGTCTGCTAGGAAGGAGCCCTAGCTCATGTCAGAGTCCTGCCATGAAGTCGCCTGGACTTGGTCTACGATTAGGACTGTCCCGCCTGGCTCGAGTAAAACCCCTGCATCCCAATGCAGAAGCACATTAGAAACTGTATGCTTTGTTTTTAATTTAAAAAAAAATAAAATCTAAAAAAAATCCATTATATTGAACATGATCTGTATAGCTAATGTCTTCTTTTTTTTTTTTTTTCGACTGTCTTAACTTTTTTTTTTTTTTAAATTGGAAAAACATCCAATCGACATACTTTGCTGTGTTTTATTTGTCTTTGTGTATTTGTTGTGCGGTGAGAATTAAAGGTGTAAATGAAACCCTTGTCACGTTTCAGTCGAGGTCTCTCAATTTGTAGGCTGCAGACTTGTTAAAATGGGAGCTGGGAACTAAAATACATTTGAACCCTTCGAGCAAAATGAATGGATTGCTCCAAATTGAATCAAAAGACTCGAAAGCTGGGTTTCACACACAATTCGGACGGTTCAAACACGCGGCACAAACTGACCGCTTGAATGAAAACGTAACGTATTACTTTTTTTTTTTTTTTTCTTTTCGTGTTCTGTCTCTTACTGAAGTTCGATTTTTGTTGATTTATAAAGACGTAAGTACTGTTAGGTTAATTGGCTTGTTCACGCACAGTAGAAACGGCATACAAAGACATTCTAGACAATTGTGTACAGAGCTTTTTCTATCTACGCTCCTTCCCTTTGGAACTCTCGTCCTCTTGAACTTTGGGAAGCTCAGACCTTTGACATTTTTAAAGCTCAACTCAAGACACACTTTTTAAAAGTTGCATTTGAACATGTCTACTTTTATTATTATTGTTGTTATTTTTTTTATAATTTTTTTCCATGTACTGCTTATTTTGTGTACAGCGCTTTGAGAAGCTGCTTTTAAAGGCACTCAATAAAATTTATTATTATTATTATAATTATTTGTCTCACTAAATTATTTGTGTTTTTTTATATTTAACACTGAAAAGGAGAAATAAATCTTTTTTTTTTCTTTTTTTTTTAAAAAAAGATTTAAGATTAACTACAAAATTCAGCTGTGTCCAGTCACTTTGGTGGAAATAGTTTTTATTTTAATTTATTATAAAGCAGATATCACAAATCCATGATATTTCAGAAAAGCATATTGTAACAATTTATCACTATATCGTTATATCACCCAGTCCCATGTGACAGAGATGTATATAAAACCTGAAGTCCAGAATTTAGTCAAATGGCCAAAACATCTCTGCAACAATACTCCAATAAACTGTGGCTTCAGTGTAGAGCTTGTTTGTTTTGGGGTTGTTTTTTTCCCAGTGTGAAATTGTCATTCAATTGTTTTCGTCAACTCTTTGTAACTATGCTGAATTCTGTGATATAAATTTGTTCCATTTTTGCTGCCATAAGGCCATGGCCTTATCCTTAAGCACTGGTGGCAAGGAACTGTACCTGTACACAAACAAAAAGTCAGTCAGAAATTTCTTTCAAAGTTAAGAAAGAGCTTTAGTCTAAACGATAAATGCAAAACCTTCCACCTGATCGAATTCATTGCCAACTCCTTCAGCATGCCTACACCGGCACTCAGACCTCCGAGTCCTACAAAGGCTTCGTAGAAATCGTAGGTGAGTCCAGCAGTGCCAAACAAGGTCGGATCATCGGAGCTCACCACCATGGGATGTCCCTCTGACATTAACACTGCAGCGGGGTGATTTCGCAGATCTGAGACCAGCTTTAGCACCTACAATACATATAAACCCATCAAGACATTAGTGAAGAGAAAGACACATAGCCATATACACTATATAACCAAAAGCATAACCATCACACCCATATGTGCTTGTTGAACATCCCATTCCAGATGTAGTCCCCCTTGGCTGTTAAAATGCGCTCCACTCTTCTGGGAAGGCTTTCCACTAGATTTTGGAGCGTGACTGTGGGGGTTTGTGATCATTCAGCTACAAGAGTATTAGTGAGATCAGGTACTGAGGAGGTCTGGGGTGCAGTCGGTGTTCCAGTTCATCCCAAAGGGTTGAGGTCAGGGTTCTGTTCAGGACGCTCGAGATCTTCCAGTCCAACCTTCACACACCATGTCTTCATGGAGCTCGCTTTGTGTACAGGGACGTTATGATGCTGGAACACGTTTGAGTCTCTTAGCTCCACAGAAGGGAAATTGTAACGTTACAGCATATAAATACATTCTATACAATTGAGTTCTTCCAAGTTTGTAGCAACAGTTTGAGGAAGAATCACATATGGGTGTGATGGTCAGGTGTCCACATATTTTTGGCTTATAGTGTAGCACCACTGAGAAGACGATTCCTATAATACATGTCTTTAAACGCTGGGCGCAGTCAAGTGAGGTCACAGACGTTCATGCTAATCTCAAAAACCCACGCTAATTAAACTGGAAATTATATCAGTTCATGAACAGACTTCATACAGAATGTGGCTAATCACGGCATTCTGTACGTCTGTATTTTGTGAATAAAACCATTCTGATATGTTAGTGGTATTTAAATGGAAAGCACTATAAGAAAGCAGTACACCCATAACTTAAACAAAGCACACAATACACAAACACAATAAGCATTCATATTTAGCTCAGTAGCTATAGGGATATTTGTGTGCTTCCCTGTTGTAGACATTTGGTGCTGAGGCCATACCTGGTTGGATATAGGACATACTTCCACTGGCACGCCCATTTTTCTGGAGAGCTCTTTTGCCAGGGGATGGTGTGCCAGGGCAAAACCATGCCCGATACGCGTAGTGTTGAACAACAGAGCATCCAGAATGTTCCTGTCTACATCTGTGCCGTATAAGTCTATAAACACACATATACACAATATAAACAGGATTATAGTTTATATTAAGTATGTCAACTATTAAATATTTGCATCACCTGAACCGTAGAGGATGAGTTTATAGTTAAGTGAGTATCAAAAGCCACCAGCTATTTTCAAGTAGTGTATAATTATAAACAAAACCACATTCAGCGGCTTCTACTTCATGGTGTATGTACTGCTCAAGGCAACCAACGATAATTCTAAGCATATTAATAATATAAGGTAATACATTCAGATGTATTTATAGGCATGCTGTACGCATGTAGAAGCTATCAAGTAGACCACATCAGACTGGACAGAAAGGGAGACCATATACGTTCAAACTTTGAGACTTTCATTATACTAAAGGTTAAATATAGATGATTTATCACCAATACACCAATTTTTTGAGCTGTAAGGGTGGATTTGAGAAGGTGTTCGGGTGACGCTATCCTCGAAGACTGTAATGGAAGGAGCAGGTTATGTACAAATGTGTTATTTACAATTCTGTTTTGACTGGTGAATTTCTGATGAAATTTACCTGGTACCATCACACGATACTTCTATTATTCCCAGTGACACTTTCATCTATTTGGATGACGTTTTGTTATCCGTCATTTCGTTAATGCAGACCTTCACATCTAATTCGACATGAGCTCTTAGCCAGCATGAGATGGTCCCAGACAGGGCGTCAATCATTCAAATAGATGTTAAAAAAGGTGCAGGAATCTACGGCGCACATCCAGAGCTGTAGGATCTTGGCTGTGAGTGTGTGGACAGGAATACACACATTGAGGCAGATTACATACTGGAGCCGGTGTGTTCACAGGAACGTCCAGTTACACCAATGGTAAACGCCAGGGTCAATTCAATTCTATGGGCGGCTGTGGATCAGGTGGTAGAGCGGGTTGGCGGATCGATTCGCGGCCCATGTGACTCCACATACCGAAGTGTCCTTGGGCAAGACACAGAACCCCAAGTTACTCCAGATGGCAAGCTAGCGCCTTGCATGGCAGCTCTGCTAGCATTAATGTGTGAGTGTGTGTGTGTGAATGGGTGAATGAGTAACGGTGCAACGCTCTTTGGATAAAAGCGCTATATAAGTCCAGACCATTTAAACACTGCATGAATGTAGCCTGTGTAAGTGGAGAAAACTGGACTAAATTAGGTAACACTGGACGACTCGAGGTGCACCCTCCTGATTTCCTCTCTAGGGTCTACCTACCGTAGATAAAATGTGATCAAGTGCCCTCCCTTACAGTGCCCTAATGACTGCCCTTCAAATGGTGAGAAAGCATGAATATGAATATGTTACATGTGAGGAAACATGATGACGTGCTCTAATGGTTGCCTAATAGGAGGTGTCCATTTTATTTTTATTTTTTTTAATTAATTAATTTATTTATTTCTCTCCTGGCCCTCAGTAAGCTTGTGGTTGCTCCTGCTAGCTAGTGATGCTAGGTATCGCTAATAAAAAATTTTTTTTTTTACAAACGTATGGTTATCTACAGTAGGCTGTAGGCTTAGTCTATCCTTTTTAATTGAGGGTAAACCTATAAGTTGCCTCTTATTACCAATTCTCTCCAAAGATTAGAGGCAGATTGACAGGGCTGATCAATTGTATAAGCAGGACTGTGCCTACAGCAAGAGCTGCAAAGTGAATTAAGTTATATCTAATCAGGCTATAATTCCCACAAAAGACACCGTAAAAATCACAGTGTAAATCACAAACGTGCTCCTTTACCCAACCCAGTTCTTTTTTCACAGATTTATCTTTTTTGTTGCGAGGTATTTGTAAAGAAATCAGAACAAAATGTCTTCTTCTGTAAATATTTGAATGCGAGTTATATATATATGAGACTCACCAGTCTCGCCTGCATGGAAAAAGTAGGAAAGTTTCGCTTTAACCTCAGCAGGAACTGATAGAGCATCTCGGAAATAATAGATGGAATTTCCTCCGTCCTCACGCCCAACCTACAACAAGACATAATCCCAAGGTTAAAAGTCATATGAAGGTCATGTAAGAGAAACAAAATACCAGATGCATTTCTACTTTGGTTTTGGCGTCAAGCCAAGTAAGGGATTTCACCAGATCAAAGCCAGCGATGATCTCAGGATATCGTTTTTGCATCTCGATGGTGTCTTTTACTGCTTTTTTGACAGTCGACAAATTCTGTGACCTGTACCAGGAAGCAGAAAAGATGCATTTCAAACCAACAAAACATTCACCAGACGTACAGATGAGTGAAAATCAACATCAGCAAAAATCAACATAAAGAATCTTCATGAAGTTTTTAGGCCACCGCACTCTGAAAAAAAAAACAGCTTTCAAGTGTCTGGGATTGTCCTGGAGTGCTAAACTCCACTGTAAAAGATATTCCCTCTTTCTTGCTGTAGCAGAACAACTTGAAAAATGTCATTCCTTGTCAGCTTACCTATGGACAGATACAATTAATCGAATCCCCATGAAATCTCGACGCTCCAATTTGAATTGCTCAGTTACATTTTTGTAGGTTTGGATCGACCATTCTATGTCATGGATGGTGCCATCAAGTTCATACATCTGCAGTAGAAATTCATGGTTAGGATTTCATTTTTTAAGATATATATAAATAAATCATACTAAATATTCACCAACCTTGGACAGGCCAGCCCTCAGCTCCAAATACAAGATATTATCATTGTAGAGTTGTAGGAGGCCTTGGTAGAGGTAATCTTTAAAAACAGGTGCATAGGTGATCAGCCCGGAGATTGAGGCAAATATTTGCTCAAACTGATTCCACACGTCATCCTGGGTCGGGTATGCCACATCGGGGTCCTCGGTGAACAGCGTGAGGTTCCGCATCAAACTGAGAGTAAAATGTGTAAAAGATTAGACTGACCTTAGTCAACAATCTCGTGTTCTTCACATGTCTGGGCTTTGTTGTAGGGTTGCTAGATGGAAGCAGTTTCTCAAGCAAATCCTGTTTAAATCACCCCAAACTATGTGGTTAATGTGTTCTGGTCTGATGAGACCATGGTAGAACATTTTGGGCATCATTCTAAAAGGTATGTTTGGGGTACAAACAAGACAGCTTATCAGCCAAAGAATGAACCCATGGTGAAGCATGGTGGTGGGAGCATCATGTTATGGGCCTTCAGCTAGGACATGATTTAAAACATTTCACATGATTTACCTTGGTTTCCTTTTTTATACACCAAAAAAAGCTGTCATTTTTTTTTATACATATCCATTGTATGAAGGAACGAATATGTAGGATTTCAGAAGATCAGGCTTTATATAATACATTTTAGATGGTTCATACTATAACGGACAAGACTGCACCGATTCAACGTTCATATTTCTAACTTCAGTTCAAACAGTTGGAAGTATCACCATTCCAATCTTGAAACACACTCTAGCAGGACTTTATTAAAAAAAACAAAAAAAAAACACTCTCTATTCACTGCTTCTCATGTTTTATAATAATATTGTGCTATAGATCACCTCTTGTCAAAAGCAGGTACATCACTGATGGTGGCCCTCAGGTTCTCCAACAGGTTCCATCGAGAGCAACTCAAACGTCTGAGTGGCCGCAGTGCCGAGAATACAAACTGCGCGCGGCCCGTCCATGTGAAGCAAACATAGCAGTGAGGCCGATATGTTACGTTCATCACGAGCCAATCCACGCTTACCAGAGCAGAGCTGTGTATGTGTAGGATAGCACCTTAAAGGAACAGACAGCAGAATGCTGTGATCATGACCTGCTTAGTTCTCGGTTCTCTATTCAGTCCTCTGGAACCTTCTTAATATCTGGATCAGGTATCATTATAGATAGTACAAACAGAACCAAAATGTGGACTGGTTGAGGGTCCTTGAGGACAAGTTTAGATAATGATCGTGGAAAACGGTTAAAGAATCACAAAAATACCTTTTGGCATTTTTTGAAGTAGTTTAAACACAGGACTCTTTTGGATGAAGGGCTTTGCTTTAAAGAAGTGCATAGCTGGAGGGAACTGTCGAGCCGTTATCTCCTGCTCTTTCAGTTTACGCAAGGAGGAGTCAAGCCGACGCTCTGCTGCACTGAGCTCCACTCTGCCACCGATCTGCCTGGAGGCTTCCTCTTGGAGTAAAAGCTCTCTCTGATGAGGGTCTGGTATACATTTGCTCTCTTTCACGGAGGTTACGATCAGCATCGTCAACAGAGCTGTAGTACCGCAGGATATATAGTCAAATCTCTTCATGGTCTGGAAGAATGGGTGAAAGAGTCATAACTGGAGTGCAATTCATTACTTACAATTCTCATCCTTAACGGTCATCAGGGACATCATTAGAGATTTATGAATTGGGGTTGGGGTGGGGGGTCTGGGCATACTTTATTTATCAACTTAAAAATTTTGCGGTAATTAGTTTCCTCAAATTTTTTGAGTTAAATGACCTTCTCGGGTTTTACAGCGTAATATGACTTAAAATTATATCAAACTAAAGAAATTAAAGTCCCCATCCATCCAACACCAACAAAAGGCAAAAATGGCTGTACTATGTAGCCAAAAAAAACCAAAAACAGTAAAATGTGTCATTGTGTGTGGATCATTCGCTGAACAACAGAAACTGATTAATCGATTAAAGTGTATACATGCTGCACGAAGTCGAGCTTCAAGTCCGATTTCAGTTCGATTTCATTAGAATTAAAGCGTTTACGTGACATTTTATAAAGGCGAATTTTTGCTTTAGCTCGATTGAAATGAACTTTTAACGTGCACGTAAACGTGCTTACTGTCTGGAGGTCCGCCGACGGGACGAACCCACGGTAAAGCCGCCGGATGCGCGTCTATAAACCGAAAAACACGCGGATAAATAGGTGTGTAGCGTGTACAGAAGCCTCTCCCAGGTCCTAATGCCCGCTGTTGGCTCAAATTTAGCCTATTACCCAAAAACACTTAAAATTCAACATAGAAGCCAATACTCACATCTACCTCTGAGCCCAGCTGGAGATAGAAAAAAATACACCAGCCGTGAGTGAGAAGAAGCAAGGGTCCAGCTTTATTGTTCCATTCCACCACACGAGATCCACACCGATGAGAATTCTCAGAAGTGATCCCAATACCCTGAGCTTAAGCTCCAGTATTTATACTGTATTTACACATTAAATAACCCATATGTTTCAAGAGGACTATGATCTCACTACCAATAGGGTTAAAAAAGAGCTCATTTACCTTACTCTTATGTTCCAGAAAAGGGCTATTTCACTTACACATAGAATTGAAACCAGGGGTTTTAATTTACACATAAAATCAGAACCCAGGCATTTCTAATAACCCAGAAAATAAAAACCCAGAGTTTTGAATTACACAGAGAATCAGAAACCAGAGTTTTCAGTTACCTAGGGCATCAGAAACTTCGTTTTTCATTTACCTAGGGAATCGAAACCAGAGAGTTTGAATAACCCGTAAAATAGAAAGTGGACAAGACTAAACAATCTAGAGTGACCTTGGTCTTACTGTTATCTCGCGGGGGGGGGGGGGGGGGGGGGGCAGCTTGACTCAGCCACCCTTATAAATGGCTCCTCATGGTTCTTTCTTAAAATTAAGGCCTTCCTTGCGAGACAAGAACCCTCACCATTTGAGTCATGAGTAAGTTTACATTTTCCTGTATTTCTAGTTTATAATTTATTTTCATATTTGCACTATATTTCTTATTTTATATATATTTATACTACTTGAAAAGCGGTTTACTGTACTTCCAACTTCTTAATATCATTACAGTTCTACTGTCCTGCATATCCTACTGTTTTTTTATAGAGAGTTTCTCTATTACTATAAGATATTATTAAAGTTATTCATGTGTGTGTATGAGAAAGAGAGAGTGTGTGTGTATGTTGTGTCTACTTGCCCGCCCTTGACTATACGAGCGTGTGTGTGTGTGTGTGTGTGTATTAGCCCTCCTCAGCTCAGCTCGTATACCTCTTTTTGACTTTTTTTGACTACTACTGCTCTTAAAGATCTTTAAAGTGTAATTCCAATTTGTCAATGTCCGCCTAATCCCACTTCTATGTGTCTAGGTGCCCGTCTTTTCTTCTTCTCCCCTTTGCTGGATGCTAGGTCTCCCTTATGTTTATTTTATGACATTTTTTATCCACAACACCGCCCAGGAACATGTTTAAGATGCGATGGAGTCGAACCGTTGATGAGAACAAAGAAAATATATTGGCTGGTAATTGGCCTAGCGACGTCCCTGATGGTCATTTATTATTTGAATTACAACCCCAATTCCAAAAAAGTTGGGACAGTGTGTAAAATGTAAATAAAAACAGAATGCAGTGATTTGCAAATCTCATAAACCCATATGTTATTCACAATAGAACAGAAAACATATCAAATGTTTAAACTGAGGAAATGTACCATTTTGGGGAAAGAAAACGTCTCATAAAACGGTTTTCCACAAATTGTAGACGCAGTTTTTCGCAGATTGGTGAACCTCTGCCCATCTTTACTTCTGAAAGACTCGGCCTCTCTGAGATCCTCTTTTTATACCCAGTCACGTTACTGACCTGCTGCTAGTTAACCTCCAGCTGTTTCTTTTCAGTAACACTAACTTTTCCAGCATTTTGTTGCCCCGTCCCAACTTTTTTGAGACATGTTGCAGCCATCGAATTCAAAATTGACCTTTTTTTTGTTTTGTTTTTTTAAAATGGTACATTTCCTCAGTTTAAACATTTGACATGTTCTCTATGTTCTCATGCAAAACAGACTTATAGCAAGATACAACATGAAATAACTTAAGATAACATTACAAGTGCTCCGTCTCCTTATCGTCACATATTTTCTCTTGCACATGATTTCATCCAAATAAAGGGAAAAAAAAAATTATTTATTTATATATATATATATATATATATAAAGTTAAATATGCAAACACACTTACCCTTGAAATGACAGCACCTTTCATTAAACCTTTGTTCACTACTGAGCCATACAGTGCTGGTTACCTAGAAGCATGTGAGCAGAGACTAAACCTCCCACACAACTGCCCCTATTTCACGACATTTCACTTCCCCAATGTATAGTAACACAATTGGTCAGCTGAATAAGGCACTCCATTATTTCTCCCAAGTACGCTGACAATAGAGGAACACAGCGAGTCATAAGATCCTAAACGTGTCTGAAAGAAATTCCACAGTTGCACATTCTTCGGTTTAACATCCTCCATTTTGAGTTGCTCAGCAGAGAGGCAGACACTGAGCAATACATTTACAGTCAACAACAGACAGCATGTCACGGAATATTCTTTATTTCTTTATATTATTTCCACATTCAAGTGATCTCAGCATTTCAACAAAAATGTTTTCTTCAGTTATACAGCACGTGATCTGCACAAAAGGGGACAACAGGGTTTTAAAAAAAAAAAACCCTCTTTAAAAAGGAAATCCTGTAATGTGTACTGAAATGTAAACCAAAATATGGTGGAATGTCATAAATATCTACTACTTATCAGTAAGACTTGAATTCAAGTCGTGAGTGTAACCATCCAGACTCACCTGTAAACATAAGAAGCGTACCATCTAAAAGCCAATCAAACAGCAACAACGAATCACAATACACACCACATACATATACATACAATTCATAAGTTAAATACTACTTGACACATGAATTCAGTCTTTTACATCAAAGTAAAAAAAAAGGAGACACACAAATACTGGGTGTTTTTTTCCCTCATTCTGTTATGGTCCTGAATGCTCCTGGGATCACACGCAGAGATGATTAATCCATGAATTTGCGGTTCTGATTCGCACCAAACAGGGCAACTCGGATTTCAGGCATCATCTAAGCAGGAAAGTCAAGGAAAGAACTGGGTTAGGACTTAACATGAGAATCAGAAAAATACAATTCATTTACGTGGCATACACTTCATACACAAATCATACAGAATTGAATTGAAGGATATGTTGTTTGTTTTTAAAGCTCTACATGGTACTTCACATCTCCCATCTTGTAGGTTTAATGGTTTTCTGTCGCTGTTTTACGATTATGGAATAGTTTACCGTTGTTTATAAAGTCATCTCCTACAACAGATGTTTTTACATCCAATTTGAAATCAGATTTATTCTCCAAGGCATCTGAGTCATGGGAAGGTCTCCATCATCCGGCGATCTCGTTGTTTTTGTCCTGTTATTGATGGTCTTTGCAATTTGCCGTCTCTCGGTTTTATTTAATCTATTAGAGAGCGCAGGTGGAACCTGTCTTATTTATACCCCGCTCATATCCACGGTCTGGTGTTCCCTTTGCTATTGAGGTGTGTGGGGTCATCATGCCAAGATCTAAAATGTTCTTTAAGGCGTTTGGGGGGGAAATAAATAAATAAATAAATAAAATTGTGGATGCCTAGGAGTCCGGCAAAGGATTTAAAAAGATCTCCAGATTATTTGAATTACATCATTCCACTGTAAGGAACATAATCTACAAATGGTGCAGATTTCAAATGACTACCAATTAGTCCAGGATTGGTCGTCCCAGCAAATTCAGCCCAGGAGCAGACCGTCTGATGTAAAAAGAAGTCTCAGAGAACTCCAAAATTTCATCACAGGATCTGCTAGTAAGTCTTGCAACTGCTGGTGTCAAAGTGCATGCTTCTACAATCAGAAAGAGATTGCACAAATTTGACCTGCATGGGAGGCGTGCCAAGAAAAAGGCTTTGTAAGACTACAGTTTGTCAGTGAGCATATAGGCAAAGACCAGACCTTTTGGAATAATGTGCTCTGGACAGATGAATAAAAGAGAGTTGTTTGTCCACAGTAACAGCAGACATGTTTGACACAGACCAAAGACAACTGTTCAGGAGAAGCACCTCATACCAACTGTGAAGCACAGTGGTGGAAATGTTAAGGTTTGGGGTTGTTTCGCTGCCTCAGGGACTGGACCGTTTGTCTCAAGTCTCAAAAGGAAGTAATGGAGGGTTATGGAATGGCCTAGTAAAAGCCCGGACTTGAATCCCATTGAAATGTTGTCGGGGGGGATTTGAAATGGTCAGTATATACATGAAAACCCTCTTGCAACTGAAAGAGTATTGCATAAGAGTGGTCAGAAATTCCAGCAAGCCTGATGGACAATTACGCGAAACGCCTACGAGAAGTTATTTCTGCTAAAGAGGGCAATACTAGCTTCTGACACCAAGGGTGCACTTACTTTTTCCACATCTACTGATATTTCTGTTGAATAAATGATTGAAAACCTTGTGGTTTTGTTCAACTATATAAACGTCATCAATAGGCACCGTTTCAAAGAGGATCGAATGTTTGCTTGTCCAAATATGTGAAAATAAATACATTTCCATGGGGTGTACTTATTTTTTTTTACATGACTGTCATTGCAAATGCAGAAATTTAACTGAGCTCTAGCACTTACTCAAAAGTTCATGTTTAGTTGGGAACGTTAACAGCTAGGTGCTTGGATATTTATAACTCTGCCTCATTTGTATAGCGCTCTGGATAATAAACCGTCTGCCAAAGGTACTAGACAGTAGCACAGGGCTGAGTCATATCACCGACGTTCAGGTTCTGCTTTTACGCCTCGGACCGAGATCCTCAAGAAATTGAAACCGAACTTCTATACTGAGATTCACTACCAATATTTCAATGCATCAATGTCTCCTGACTACTGATAACCTGGAAAGATAGTAAAGCAGATTTTGCATGATCAGCTAAGGATTAAAAAGAGCTTGTGACGGATACCATCATGACACAACACCATTTCCATGGTTCCATGATACTCTACCTGCTGTGCCAAAAGGTCCAGCCTGCTCTCCAGAGTGTTCGACACCTTAATCTTGCCATCTGAATTATAGATCTCAATCCCACCCGAGCTATAAAGAGAGAAAGACAGACAACGCCAACACACGCGGTTACACTACACGTGCTGCTTCAGAATCCGACGGCGGAAACGAATTCCACTCGACAGCGGATACGTACGTGTCTGGAGAGAGGAAGTTGTCTTGGTCAATCCGCACTTCAAGATTGTTCTTCACGGCTGCTTTGTAGATGGGGATGTTTTTCTGCACGGCAGCCTGACGTTAAAAGAGAGAGACGTGATTTTTAGTTGGATTTCTAACGGCATCAAATCACAAGTTAAATCCTTCATACACTTCGTGAAGTTAAAGCTGACCTGCACCAAGGCCAAGTCCTGCTTGCGGCAACGGATCATCACTTTGGGTTCAAGTAGCTGATAAAAACCCTGAAGAAAAAAAAAAAACCACACAAGTCATAAAGTTCTCGTCATTATCCTCACAAATTTAACCTAGAACACCAATCTTAAAACCTTATGGCGGGTATACGATTTGCCTGATAACGTGGGACACGAAGGAGACATTTAATTACAATTCCATTGTTACAGTAGAAATAAGGGAATAGCATACAGAAATGTAAATATTTAAACGGCATACATTTTAAATAATGTTCCTTTGCAACATACATGTGTAGCACACACACTACATCTGTATTCTTGTATTCTACACCCACATTTATATTGTCCAATACCAGCTTGTAAATGTAATAATTATACATTCTAAAAGCAGTCTTGGTATCAAACCCTTGTTCACATCAATTTGAAAAATAAAATTATGTATTTATTTACAAAATAATTAATTAATTAATTAATTAATTAAAATCACACGAACGAGGCTTTGGGATCGTCAGTGCATGAATATTACCTGTAGCACCAGTCCGTCCATCAGGGCTGAGTACCGGGTTGGATCTCTGGCTACGTTAGCCAGGCGCTGACGTGCATCGTTTAGCATGTCCTACACACACACACAACGTTACAAAGACGCACACACACTAGCAAACGTCGGGTCCGAATCTGCCCTGAGAAAGAGTTAAACTGACCGAGATCATGTTATCACGAGCCTTCAGCACCTTCAATCTGGCCTGGTTCATCAAGTTTGACATCTGACTGTGGAACAAGAATAAAGTGTGAACACAATACACACACACACACACACACACACACACACACACACACACACACACACACACACAGAGCAGAACCTGCAGAAATTTCCAGTCTAATCCTGGAGTTACCCAGGCACGGCGTTCTGCAGGACGTGACTCACATTTTCTTCTGCTGCTCAATTTGTTTTTCCTTCTTTTCATAGTACTCCATGATCTTCAGCCTCTGAGTCTGCACCAAGCGACCCTTCTCAATGTTAAACTCTTCTTCTGCCTGCGGAGAAAGGGTAAGTCTTAACAAACCTGTTAAGGCTTAGAATTAGCGATGAACAACTTGAGCTTGAATATGTTAAATAAATAAATAAATAAATAAATAAACAAACGGCCGTAAAGATAGCCGTATAGTGAGTAAAAGATTTTTAAGTATTTGAAGCAGGCCATCATAGATGTTTACCTTGGCATCGATTTCCTCTGCTTTTTCATTGGCCTCCTGCTCGATGAAAGCCATCATGTGCTTGATCTAGAGACAAGGAGAAACAGAGAAAGAAGATATTAAGTGAAGTTAAAATCAAATCAAGTCAACCGGCTGCTGTGATGACTGATAAGTATTTATCAAGTAACGTCTGAACACGATCAACAAAGTGTCGTCTTGTTAAAAAAACAACAAAAAAAAAAAACAAAACAACACATTCTGTGCTAAATTTCATAACTTTTCACGTGACTTCATGTCTGCTGCTTGATTAACCCTGCTGGGGAAAAAACACCACAACAGAAACACTCCTAGAATGTGTAATGGTTTTAATAGGAATTGTAATGGTTTTAATGGAAACTGTAATGATCCCTGTGGGTCTCTACTGGTCAACTGTTGCCTTCGAGTGGTAAACTGTTATGTCTATGGACGCCATTAAGGACAGGTTGAACACCTCTTACATTTGGTAATGGTTTTAATGGTTAACTGATGGTTTGTAATGGCATTTGTAGTGGAAACCATTAGAATTTCTATGATGGTTTCGATTGCTTTTTTGTTTGTTTTGTTTTTCATCAGGGAAAACTGAGAAATATATTGGCCTGACTATACACCGGGATTTCAGTGCGGGACATACAGAGATGTTTTAGTATTAATTCTGTAAACAGTTGAACAGATGCAATATATATGTGTGTGTGTGTGTGTGTGTTTCAGTGATTTAACATGGTAACACTAGGTCTATCAATCTGGAGGTTATTAAACAGGTTTTAATCAAATTCATTATGATATTTTATAACTGGATATGTTGAAAAGGACTTTCTTGACTCAATGCAAGTTGACAAAAATCCCATGAATGTTATTTCTATCTGACCAATATGTAAGCGTGCGTGCACGCGCGCGGCACGTGCACGCGCACCCACACAATTAATGGCGGTGTCCTTCCCTATAACGGTTTTGAAGGTTGTAGCCGCTCACACATTGCACTAAATATTACTTAAATACACCATAACGCTAATTCAGTGTGATCGCAATTATTCAGTGCAGTAATATGAGGTTTAATGACGTAACACTTCCCTCTATAATCCCATCATTACCTGCTTCTGGACGTCCGCGTCGCTGAGCGCCATGACTGCTGTCTGTGTATGTTTTTAAAACTCCTCCAAATTCAGATGTACCACGAAGGTTAGAGCTCCAGACCCCTTTTTATTTTTAATCCTTCTGCAAGTGAACTGGAGCTAATAAAACACACTGGAGGTTTAAAATCGTGACGGAATGAGACGTCCCTCAAATCATCAGCTGATTCTCGGTCAACAAGCGCAGGCGTCACGTGACACGCACTTCCTCTTCCGAGGACCAATCAGGATTAAGTGCACGTGACCAATGCGGTTTGTCCAGATGGTGGACACGCGTCTTAATTTGTCGTGATGTTAAATGTTATGTATAGTAAGGACACTTATCCAGTACTGGTTAAAGTAATTATGTACTGTATGGCCAAAAGTATGTGGACACCTGATAGTCACACTCATATGTGTTTGTTGGACATCAAATTCCTGATTTATTCCCCCCTGTGTTTGCTGTTATAATGCGCTCCGCTCTTCTGTGAAGGCTTTCCACTAGATTTTGGAGCGTGACTGTGGGGATTTGTGATCATTCAGCTACAAGAGTATTAGTGAGATCAGGTACTGAGGAGGTCTGGGGTGCAGTCGGTGTTCCAGTTCATCCCAAAGGGGTTCAGTGGGGTTGAGGTCAGGGTTCTGTACAGGACACTCGAGATCGTCCACTCCAACCTTCACACACCATGTCTTCATGGAGCTCGCTTTGTGTACAGGGACGTTGCGGTGCTGGAACAGGTTTGTGTCTCTTAGTTCCAGTGAAGGGAAATTGTAATGTTACAACATGCAAAGACATTCTATTCTATACAACTGTGTGCTTCTAACTTTGTGGCAACAGTTTGGAGAAGAACCACATGTGGTGTGATGATCAGGTGTCCACAAACTTTTGGCCATATAGTGTATCAGAATATGGTAATGGGTGTGTGTTCATAAGATGTGTGTTCATAAATAACAAACAAACTGTTTCTGTTGGATAGTTGGTGTCCAGATTTACTCTCCTCGAGGACCACAAGGCAGAGGGACACACCACTGGAAGAAGCTGGAGGAGATTTCAGACTGGACATCCTTCGAAAGTTAGACCCTGACTAATACAAATAAAATACACTTACCATCCACTTTAATAGGAACACCTGTACACCTGCTCATATTATGCAGTTATCCAATCTGCCAATCAGGAGATCAGCAATATCTGAAATACTCAAACCATCCCATCCGGTACCAACGACCATGCCATGGTTAAAGTCACAGAGATGTTCTGTGTTTGATGTGAACATTAACTGAAGCTCTTGACTAGTATCTGCATGATTTTAATCCTGCCACATGATTGGCTGATTAGATTACTGCATACATGAATGGGTGTACAGGTGTTCCTAATAAAGTGGACAGTAAGTGTATATGTCATTTCTGATGGCCATCCTAGAGGACCAAAAGCAATGGGAACTACACATAAAAAAAATAAAAGTATGGAAAAGACCAATTAAGGAACATTTGGGACTTCAAAACTGTTCCCATTTCAGTCAATATGCAAGAAGAATCTGTCAGAACCTTCCAGTAACAGTTTGAAACCTTCTGACGGCAAGCCATCTTAAACTGTTGACAAACGACTCATTTACTATAAATGTATTCTAACAGCATAACTGTAAATTTAGAGAGGTAGTAGTTAATACTAGAGAGGACCATGCTTCTGTAATTTTGTAAACATGGATAACATGACACCATTTGAAAGCAGCATTAGCACGTGTTGCTAGTTAGCTAGGCAGCAATGACTATGAATATTTCCTTATATGACGAGTGATTACTTTGGATTACGATTTGACAAACATGATTAATCTCAGAATCCTCTCAAGTTGGTTTATGTTAGCTAACTGGAGAGTGACAATTATGAATATTCATCAATATAACTTAAAATTCCTCTCAGAAAAAGTATGCTATCTTGTCAAGTTAGCTGGTGTTATCTAGCTGGCCAGCATTTGTAGGAAAGGGCACGCTTAGGACACATGTGGCTGTAATCTGCTATATTTGGCAAAGATACGGCATCAGACAGGCGATATCCGAACCGCCTTTAAAATTGGTGGAACTTTCTCTTCTGGGTCACCATTGACATTGCCATATGTCTCAGATGAGGACACATAGATGTGGGCCACATGTGGCATAAAAAAGCATTGGCACGTTATGTTGTCCTGGTAACAAGTTACATAGTGACTTTTTTTTATATATATACATGAAAATTACATGCACAGATTCAACATGATCCCTTGACTTCAGCGGCAAGTGACAACGTGACTTTGGCACTTCTGTGCATATATGGTATGACACAGTAAAGCGACAAATCCAAACAACCAGCTCAAATGATACCTTGGACCAATCCAAGAAAAATAAAGCATGACAAAGAAAATAAAGCTCTGAAGGATGTAGCAGAGATTGTTGTTACCTCTGGTGCATGAATGTAGCTAGTACAGTTAGCGTGCTTTGCTTATATAGCCAATAAAGCTAGTATGAAACCTAGCACGTAACGTGGAAACGAAACTTAAATACGTTAAAAGAAGATTGGTGTGTGTATAAATTGTATAAAGGGCTGGTGGTTATTCGTTTCTCATCAGTAATAATGAAACGCTGGATGGTGCACACTCAGAAGTGACTTGCTAGCATGACCGTAGCCGTAGCATGATTCTAAACCTAATTTAGGGGAGAAAATATAGACAACTATTGATTCTCAGTGAGGTCAGTGCTGTACCTGGACTGTATTTCATTGGTTAAAGGGTTTGTGGCTGGAATTTTTTCGGACACTTTGGAAAATCAAAGGGAGAAAAAACTGGACTTTTTACTGGACTATACGGTTGCAGTATCAGTGATTCTCAAACTAGTTCTCCAGACTGTCCATATTTTGGTTCTTTCCCAACTCACACACCACATGGAAGGACTTAAGAAAGTCAAAGGGGACTGACACAGTGCTTCTCAAAGTCTTCAAAGCTCTTGGACAGTCTGAGAGATCTCTCTGAGGACTTTGAGAAGCACTGTATCAGATTTGCCTGTAGGTGGCGGTGTGTGTTGCTTACAGTAAACACTCTCTCAGGAGAAGGAAGAAGATTTCTCCTGCACGTCAGCTCAAACCAAAGCTTTATTATTAATAATTATTAATAATAATAATAATATTATTATATCCTAGTACTTCTTACACCCAACGGCTATCAGAATGACAAAGGCAAAGAATATTAAAAAGGAAAAGATTAGTGTTGCGACTGAGGTGAGTTGAATATGCCACGTTTCCCATTCATCAGACAAGCAGATCAGCCATGTTGACTTTATACTGAGCTGTACATAATGCCACTGTATGTATGTGTCGTGACAGGAATTATCCTCATAATGTTCAGTCCTCAGACTACAGGTTCATGTTTGTCCTGCTAAAGCGCGGAACAAAACAATTCTGCACTTGTTTTAAATCTTTAACGTGATTTACTTAGCGGTGGTGGTGGTGGTGGTGGTGTTGTTGTTCCTGTTGTTCCTGTTGGTGTTTTACTGCCATCTACCGGACTTAGGTGGTATAATCGTATTGCTCAATCAAGGAACAAGGACAGAAAACAGTGTAATATTCTGTTTGGTTCTTCAGAGGTTTATTTAATGGCTGGATAATGTATCAGACATTACATGTATAAGTACGTGGCACATGTACCAGCTTCCAAAACAGAGGCTGAGCTGGTCAAACTGGTAGATCATGTTTACCAACTGGTAAGTGATGGATAGATAAATACAGTCGAGGTCATAAGTGTACATACGCCTTACAGAATCTGCAAAATGTTAATAATTTTTCTATTTTAATAAGAGGGATCATAAAAATGGCATTTTGTTGTTTATTTAATACTGTCCTGAACGAGCTATTTCACATAACAGATGTTTACATATAGTCTACAAGACACAATAATAACTGAATTTACACAAACGAACCAGTTCAAAAGTTTACGCACGCTTGATTATTAATCCTGTCTGTCGTTACCTGGACGATCAACGACTGTGTTTATGTTTTGTGAGAGTTGTTCACGAGTCCCTTGTTCGTCCTGAACAGTTAAACCGCCCACTGTTCTTCAGAAAAATCCTCCAGGTCCGGCACATTCTTTACTTTTCCAGCATCTTCTGCATATTTGATCCCTTTCCAACAGTGTTGATGTTGAGCTCCATCTTTTCACGCCGAGGACGACCGAGGGACTCGTACACGACTATTACAAAACTGCAAACATTCACTGATGCTCAAGAAGGCGACACGATACATTAAGAGCCAGGGGGGTGTAAACTTTTAAACAGGGTGATCGGTGTAAATTGTTATTATTTTACTCAAGAAGGCTGTAGATAGATAGAGACAGTTTCTGAATTACCGTTGCATATGCCACATTGTAGGCAAGTTTGTTTTCGTGAAAAGATCTCAACAGTAAGGCAATTATAAAACCTCAAACCTTTATTCATCAATTAAGAAAGCGGGAAAATAATTACTAGTCACTTTTCAGCAAGTGTCAATAAAGTCAGGAAACTTGGTCTAATGTGGCAAATACAGTTCTTCAGACTATAGTAAAGCTTCACTCCAGTGTACTTATCTCTTTAGGATGTCCTGAATTAAAGAGACCTTCTGTAAAAATGCAGAAGATACCACAGCTCTGTTCCAGCATACTGAAGGCTCTTTTAAATCAAAATGCACCTACGTACAACATGCACCATTAAACCTTCTACAGAGTACCACAATATCGAAATAACTTAGTTGGTCATGTTGTCTTTTTGTGTGTGTGTGTGTGTGTGTCTAGTATAGCACAGTCACATTACATGTATAGAGAATTCCAAGTACAGCATATATATATATATATATATATATATATGTGTGTGTGTGTGTGTGTGTGTGTGTGTGTGTGTATAATATAGAAGAAATTTGCACTAAGGCTGGGTGAGATGGCGATATTATATGAATATCGTGATAGATGATGTCACAACGCACTTTTCTGGAATACCATGGTATGTTTTTAGAGCCGATCTGGCAGTATCGAGTCGATTCCCAGCGATAAATAAATAAATAAACAAACAAAAAAGCTGGATTGGATATCGGAGGGAAAAAAAGAGAATGGATTTGATTTGATCCCGCAACAAATGGAAAAGATTGGAACCGGATTTATTTATTTATTTATTTATTTATTTATTTATTTCCAAAATATTTGGTATTGATTGTATTTATTGATAGTATATTTTTTACTTTCTTATATTTGAAGTGTGAGTGATTCTTGTGCACAGTTTTGTGTAAGTCGTGTTCTTAGCTATGTCTTGTGTCATATGATATCGGGTATCCACGTCAGCCGATACCCGAGGTTTCGGTACTGGTATTGGGAAACTGGTACTGGTATCTATAGTATTTAAATGTTGTTGTTTTTTTTTGTTTGTTTGTTTTAAATAAATAACGAGCAGCTGATTTTGATCAAGGTTTCTACTGTTTATGTTTTAATCTTCCAGATTTTTTTTTCAGTATTACTTTATTTTCGTCGGCAATACATAAAAGCGTCAGATACGTTATCCAAGGTTTATTTTTAAACGCAGCACTACTGTTTTACTGGCAGTTTGTTACGCCGACAACAACAACAACAACAAAAAATGATATTGTGTGTATCTTAGAAATGCCTTGAAATATCAGGATGAAAGCCAGTCAGTGTGGTCGATGGGCGAATAGACAAAGTACGGCTGAGTGATTAGGTAGGTAGCCTGTAGAGATTTCATAAATATTATGCCACAGACAAAAAAAAACAAGCAATTAAATTTTAAAACCCTGAACCTTGCAGCACCTGTGACTAAATGTCCATTTTCGTAGATGCCCTTTTTCCAGAGCGACTTAAAGAGGCGCTTTATAGTCTCCATCCAGATTATATACACCGATCGGCCGTAACGTTAAAACCACTCACAGGTGACGTGAGTAACATTGATCATCTCGTTACGATGGCGGGGATATATTATGCAGCAAGTGAACAGTCGGTTCTCGAAGTTGACGTGTAGGAAGCAGGAAAAATGGGCAAGCGTAAGGATCTGAGTGACTTTGTGATTGAGCTGTTCGAGAGGAAGAGGAGGTATAGCAACAACAACAACAAAAAAACACACACCATCGGTTTAAAAAAATAAAATTAGTGCTATAAATAGGCTGACCTTTTCATATCCAGGAAGCATCGGGACATGTTTTATTAAATATAACTTGTCTTTTTTTTTTTTGGTCTTAGATTGACCATATTGAGGAGCAGCGATTGAAGTGTCAGGATGGTCTGGAGAGGGCAGAATTCAGACGTCGGCGCGAGCAACTGTCGGACGAAGACAAGTAAGAGTGCACGCTTTAAGGATGGACTGAGAAATTATTATGCGATGTCATGCCTATTACACCAAGCCACATAAGGCTTTAAGACTTCTGTGTGTTTCCACAGACAGGCCCTCGAGGATGAAATGGCGATCATGAACGAGAGGATACAGAAATATGGTAAAATAAATAAAAATTGAAAAAGTACATTTTAGTGACAAACAAAACGTTATGTTGCTGTAGTTGTGGTCTCCTGGAACCCGTGTGCAGATGATTAGATGTGTGTGTTGTGTCTGTTTCAGAGAAGGAGCTTGCCGATTTGCGAGGAGAGAACAGGAGGAACATGGTGCTCTCTGTAGCACTGTTCGCCATCAGCGCTCTTTTCTATTATGCCTTTGTTTACTGAGGACACGTGCAGCCACGCCGCTGCCTTGACCTGTCGTCCATCTTCGGTTTTTAGGAGGCTGATAGTGAAATGCATCTTCATAAGCGCAAGCCTGTCTGCTGGGGGCTTAATCCTGGATATCACGTTCACAAATATATATCTATATATAAAACACACTTCTAAAATCTCATAGAGTTGAGTTTAAGCATTGACCCCTTGGGTTCTGGGTGAATAAAATGTACCACTATTTTACTGAATTACGTGTCAAATATATACAAAGACAAAAACATAAACGGATAAGATTTCTGAAAATCCAAAACGAGAAGAAGGAGACCTGGGGAAAAAAAAAAGTCATTAGAGATAAGCGAACTAAAATTCCACATCTGTATCACATCCAGAAATCATTTTTAATTGTATCACTAGTCTAATACCCGTGATCTTCGGCATGAGTGCGGGAGGGCTGAGACAAAATGGCGTAAAGATAAATGATAAGTTTCCTGTGAGATTTTGAGAGACTGTTTGATTCTTGGTTCTTCATCCTGTTGCCCTTACCTCCATCTCCATCTTCGGTGGACACGTGAACAGCTTTTAAAATTCTTCACGAGTAAGATTGCTGGAATACGCTCACGGATCATATCTGTTAGTAATGATCCTGTTACCTGCTGTCTCAACTCAAACCCACAATCGCACATACGAAGCCTACTGGTTCTTCGTGCGATGTTATTCCATCCGCTTTGTTCAAGGAGGTGGTGGATTCAATTGGTTATCGATTGTCAGCAGTAGCCTGTCCATTGGCATTGTTCCCAGCCGCTTCAAACATGCCATCATTCAGCCTCTTCTTAAGAAAGCAAAGCTCGGTTCGTCTGATACGAACCACTTTCGTCCGATATCAAAAGTATCTTTTATTTCAACAGAAGACTTGTGCTTACACAACTAAAGGATTTTTTTTTTTAGCTAGCAACAACATATCCGATCAATTTCACTCAGCTTTCAGAGCCGGTCGAAGCACTGAGTCGGGTCCGTTGAGGGTTTTAGATGATATCTTTTTAGGTGAGGATTCTGGTAGTCCTGTTGCTCTTCTGATCTGCTGCTTGATCTTGGTGCCGCTTTCGATACAGTCGATCATGACATTCTCATCGATCGCATAAGAGACCAGATTGGTATTCAGGGCTTAGCCTTGGATTGGGTCTCCTCATATCTTAAGAGTAGAACCATTTCGGTTTGTTTACAGAACTGTTGTTCATCGGTTGTTCCATTAACGTGTGGGGTTCCTCAGGGCTCCATCTTGGGACCTGTTTAGTTTTTCCCTTTACATGCTTCCATCAGGAAAGATCTTTGATCAGCATGGCATACACTACCGTCTGTACACTGATGATTCTCAACTTTACTTTCCTGTTAAACATGGGAAACGCACGGCCGATGTGACATGTGGTTTGGCAAACAACTTTATCCAATGAAACAAGGATAAAGTCAGAGTTGATTCTTTTTGGTCCAAGGAGATGTGGGCTGGATTTAAACGACAAGTTGCCATTGCTTCCAGGGGGAAAAAACTCTGGGAGTTATTTTTGACACTGAGCTCAGGATTGATTGCCAAATCAATGCTGCTGTTAAAAATATCTACAGCAAAGTTGAAGTCCATCCTCTCTTTTGATGATTTGGAGAAGGCTGTGCATGATTTTGTCTCTTCTTGGTTTGGACTCCTGTAACGCTTTCTATCTATTACCCCAGGATTGATTTCTTTACATTGGCTGCCGATTCCATACAGAATCCAGTATAACATGTTGCTATATATATATATTTAAGGCTCTTCATGGTCTAGCACCAGAGTATGTCTCAGACTTAATAAGTCTGAACCCTAAAAGGTCTCTTCGTCTCTTCGCTCAACTGTGTCTGTTGGTTCCTCGAGCTCGCCTTAAATCTCAAGGTGATAGAGCTTTTGCTTTGGCAGCACCTAGAATTTGGAACGAGCTTCCGTTGGCCATAAAATCATCTCCGTCGCTAGTGTGTCTTCAGGGGGGCCTTAAAAACGTATTTATTTCCTCTAGCTTTTAATTAACGCATTATAAACTGTACCGTGTCAATTTCTTTTCTCTTGCCTTTGTTTTAAATGCTTGTTGTATTCTTGGCTGTATGTACTGTATGTGATCATTTTTGTACCTCCATGTGCAGCACTTTTTTAGGAATAAAGTTGAGTTGAGTAGTAACATTCTAACGTACACTATTTTTTTATTTTTTTTTGTACCATTTACGTTAGGGGTGTGCAAACACTCGCACTCACAGTCTGCTATCTGTGTGTGAATATCAGTATGTGAATATCAACCATCTTCAGGCCTTTGTGGTATTAAAAAAAAGGAATAAATCATGACAGGGCATGCTGTTAGGAGAAAATAATCAACAGTGAGGTGTGTGATGCAACAGGAAGGGAAGCAGAGGGTTGTTAGCAACCCAGAGTCGATGATTTTCTGTTTGGTTTTTTTTGCAGAACATCCCAAGATGTTTTATTCCTCATACTACAGCGATTTGACAATGATTACAATCTGTAATTTATTTAATGTTGTATACTTCATGTTGGAACAAGTTAGTTTGTGTTATCACTTACAATACAGCAGCTACAGCGGGGGAAATAAGTATCAAAATATTTTTCAGTAAATATATTTCCAGTGAGGTTATTCACATGAAATTTTCACCAGACTTCAGTATTAACTCAAGAAATCCGGAAATATAAAGAATTCACAACATTAAAATCCGTAAATAAAGTTATGTGTAATAAAGTAGAATGACACGGGAAAAAAGTACTGAACACGCTAAGTGAAATGTATTTAATGCTTCGTGGAGAAGCCTTTGTTTGTAACGGCAGCTTCAAGACGCTCCCTGTGTGAAGAAATGAACGGGCCGCAGTATTCAGGTGTGATTTTGGTCCGTTCTTCTAAACATATCGTCTTTAAATCTTGTTTAATTGGAGTCGAGTCAGGTGATTGACTGGGCCATTCTAACACCTTGATTTTTTTTCTCTGAAACCAATTGAGAGTTTCCTTTGCTGTATGCTTTGGATCGTTGTTCTGCTGGAAGGTCCACCCACGTCTCAGCTTCATCATCCTGGTGGATGGCGGCAGATTCTTCTCAAGAATCTTCCGGTAAAGGGCTCCTTTCATCATTCAGTTATATGAAGTCTGCCAGTACCATGTGATGAAAAACAGCCCCACACCATGATGCTTCACCTCCAAACTTCACTGTTGGTCTAGTGTTTTTAGGGTGATGTGCAGTGCCATTTCTTCTCCAGACATGGTGTGTAGTATGACAGCCAAAAAGTTCCATTTTGCTCTCGTCTGACCAGACTACACTCTCCCAGTATTTCATAGTCTTGTCCAAATGAGTTGTAGTAAACTTTAAACGAGCTTCAACATGCCTTTTCTTTAGTAATGGAGTCTTGCGGGTGAGCGTGAGCAGTGGAGTGCATTGCCTATTGTTGTCTCTGTGACGATGGCACCTGCTGCCTCCAAGTGTTTCTGGAGCTCTTTCCGAGTGGTCCTTGGTTCTTGAGCTACTCTTCTGACTGTTCTTCTGACTCCCTGGTCAGAAATCTTGCGAGGAGCTCCTGTGCGTGGCCGGTTGATGACGGAGTGATGTTGCTTCCACTTGCAGATAATGGCCCCAGTGGTGCTTACTGGAAGATTCAGAAGTTTTGAAATACGTCCGTATCTGATTCCATCAATATGTTTCACAACAATAAGTTTGTGAAAGTCTTGGGAGAGCTCTTTGTTTTTATCCATCATGAGACGTTTCTTGTGTGACACCTTGGTAACAAAAAGCCTTTTTATAGACCATCACTTTACTAACCCAGCTGATATTAATTTACACAGATAGGGGGTGTAATTACTTACAGATTTAAACTGGTTCCTTGCCTTGCTTTGGAGAACTGATTTTTCTTAGCGTGTTCAATACATCCTGTGTCATTCCTATATTAATTATTATAGTAATGTGCTTGTTCTGATACGTCATGGTTTCTATAGTAACACGCTACATAATCTAATATTGAACAGATTTAAAATAATAATAAAGTATTGTTTAACAAAGTAAAACATATGATCGCTGATTCTGTGAAGTTATTTGTTAGGAGACATTTATTTAACATCGAGTCACGGTGCTCTGCAAAGTTTCCCAACACGTGGACGTCTTGACGACAGAGGAGTTTACACGTTCCGGATTTCTCTGTAAAATGACGAGCGGTGGTTTTTGAGTGAGAGTTAGACAAGGAGAAACTAGTGAGGGGAAGACTGTTGCTATAACATAAGCCATAAACAGGAACGAACTTGTCTCGTGGACGTTCCACAACATTGATGTACTGTATATGCTATAACAAGCAATGTTTTTTTACTGGATGTTTTTAACATTAGCTAAAATGTTAGTCTCTGTACTGTGATCGTGCGGTCTGGAGGTGTATCCGTGACCGTATTTGATGCAAAACGGCATAAATAATCGAATGTGCGAAACACATGGCGTGTTTTCCAGGTAACTGTTTATTGCATTTCAACAGGACTTACATGCACAGAAGAGTATTGGGACAGAAGGGGATTATTACATCCAAAAAATTAAGATCCACCCAAAAAAAAAAAAAAAAGGGGGGAAAGCAAACCTAACCAGCACATCCACTGTTAATATAACATTATTCCACCAGACGTTCTACCAACCAGGGTTTGTTGTTTTGTTTTGTTTTGTTTTTTCCCCCCACATTTCCTTACTGCAATGGATCAACACGCCAGTTTAGTCATTATTATGGACTGATTGTAAAACCAATGGCGGATGGTTTTGTAGATGTAATCTGTAAATATCTTACCATCTACTGCAAGTTTTAGATCCACGGAACTGCTGTGCTCTTGTGCTAGTGCGCTACCACTATTCACTACAAGGTGCCGTTAAACAGAGCTAGGTTGCATTCAGGTGGCAGGAATACATGTATTTATTTTTTAAATTTTTTTTACAAGCGCAAATATTTTGTACCACCTCTTTTAATACATAAAGTACTTTCAACATAACTAAAATAGATTCTTTTATCTCAAAATAAAGACTAAAGATAAAATATTCCAAATGCATATTGGTTGTTAATAGGCCTAGTCCGATGTGGCGTGTCACGTGTCACTGACAGAAGAGGAAGAAAAGCAGGATATTTAGTAAAAACAGAACGGAGATGCTACACAAACCTTAATACGTCCGTTAACGCTATGTTCATTCATGTGTGTCCCAGAACCAGATGCTGTATGGCTAAGAGCTAGACAACTAATACTTCAATGACGACATGGATCCAGTAAGCCCAGTGATATGTACCACACCAAACACATTATTTTTCTCCACAGAAACATTACACATCTGTTTGGGTTCCTCACAGAAAAGAAACAAAACAAAAACAAAAAAAAAAAAAAACAAGGCAGGAAAAACCAAAAAGGAATACACACCCACCACTGCGGATGTACGAGGATGCATCCATCAATACCGTTTTTTTTTTTTTTTTTTAAATGGGTTGCCTTTTTAAATATAGCCTGGAAACATTAAAATACGCACACACACGTATACATTATCACTTTCACAGTTTGTAATACAACATTAGACAGAAAGAGGGAGGGAGGGAGGGAGGGAGGGACGGAAGGAGACCCTGAGGATACTGATCTGAAAAGAAATGCACACATCCATTTCCTCAGGGTCATAGTCGCTGACTTGCTATGATGAGACACACACACACACACACACACACAAACGAAGAGAAAACAGCTTTTAGTTCATTTTCATAGTTCCTAGTCGTTTTGTAGATATTATTTCTGCCTGATGAATTGATTACTAACTGAGTATTTAAAAAATGAAGAAGTATGGATGGATGTACCTGATGGTGACCTATAGGAAGTCCTTGATGTTCAGGTCAGCAAGGGGATCTTTGGGAGGAGGAGGCTTTCTTGGGCTTTGGGTCATTCCAGAAGACATCTGTAGAGGACAAAAATACACCTGCAGGGTCAGAGATGAGTGTCGTGTCTGTATATCTATGCCATACTATCAACGTATTTGCATCCTTCATTAAAATGAGCAAATGCCCCTATTTCGAATAGGCATGTGGTGTTTTATACTATTGTTCAGCACAGATATGTGTTTTACAGTTGTAGTTTTAGGTGTTTCAGTTGTGTAACTTGTCTTGAAATTTGAGCAAACAGGAATAAACTAGACAGCCAAAAGTATGTGGACACCTGACCATCACACCCATATGTGGCTCTTCCCCAAACTGTTAGAAGCACACAGTTGTATACAATGTATTTGTATGCTGTAGCGTTACAGTTTCCCTTCACTGGAACTAAGAGACTCAAACGTGTTCCAGCATCATAACGTCCCTGTACACAAAGCGAGCTCCATGAAGACATGGTGTGTGAAGGTTGGACTGGAAGAGCTCGAGTGTCCTGTACAGAACCCTGACCTCAACCCCACTGAACCCCTTTGGGATGAACTGGAACGCCGACTGCACCCCAGACCTCCTCAGTACCTGATCTCACTAACACTCTTGTAGCTGAATGATCACAAACCCCCACAGTCACGCTCCAAAATCTAGTGGAAAGCCTTCACAGAAGAGCGGAGCGCATTATAACAGCAAACACAGAGGGACTAAATCTAGAATGTGATGTTCAACACACACATATGGGTGTGATGGTCAGGTGTCCACATACTTTTGGCCATATATACAAAAATTTAAGTGGATTTGCTCTTTCCAAGATTCACAAGATGTATAATAAATGCCAAATAAATATATTTGTAATGTGTATGATATTTGTTCATGTCCTGGGTCACACCGCAGCCTATAATAACATATGCTGAATGACGTTTTAAGCCTTAGCATCCAGTATAAGGACTGTTTATAATCTGGAATCTTTGGGCTGGAATATCCTGCAGAGTTCACGATGCCATCGATCTTCATCTGAAGCACCAGTCACAAACTGAGCATCAGTACTCCACCTCTAGATTTTACAGTGGGATATCGGGCGCTTTTCCTTGTATGCAGTCCGCTTTCGTTCACCAGACATGCTTTGAACACCGCCTGGTTCAGGCTCCGAGTCCCTTCCGGGAAAGGAATCTTTTCTGCAACTCTGGAAGTGGGATCTATTTTAAAACTTGAAAACCCCAGGAATCAAATGTTCTCCGCCTCCGTCATCATCCTACTCACCGTACAGTAATACGGTATTTTTCTATTTCTTGGAAATATTCCGCTGGAACAAACTTTTTTTTTTTTGTATAACCATTTGTGTGTCTCGGTGTACGGTTTGGAATAGTTTAGACAGGTGTGGTTATGTTACCGGTGCTGCAGACGCTCCTGCAGCAGGAAACTGCGGTCTCATCATAGGCTGCTGGGGGAACATCATGGGAGCTGCGCCTGTTGCACCGGGCTGCGTGTGACAGACAGAGTGTGAGACACACGCACGCTTTCGTACACACGAGCACTCGGGAAGACACGCATACACATTCTTACCATGCTAAATGGCAACTGGGACCCCATGAGAGGAGAGACCATGGAGGGCACAGGCTATAATGGATGTGTATTATAAGGGAGGGAATGGAAATGAATACAGAATGAACTATATAACACAAACACACACACACACACACACACACACATAAAAAAAAAACAAGGGAACACGGCTCTCTAATTCACTGGAGATGGGGTTATTTATTTACATCATTACCAACTTAGAGAGGAAGAGAACCCTCGCATGTTTTTTAATATGCATGACTACTAATTCAATCTGTTGTGCATGCATATTTAAATAGCTAGAGTTTAGAGTAGAGGAAAGTTAGCAAGCCAGGTGATCAGCACCTGGAGTGATCACACACACACACACACACACACACACACACACACACCTATAGCCTACTTAAGCAGCAAAACTGTATCCTTAGACGTTCTACATGTGGAAGCCGCATGTACACTGCAAACACATTTTAACTAAGCAAGTGAAAATATCTTGATCTATATCTATGATATCTAGAATTTCCTACGATAAGATGACAGTAAACAGATTATTAATCCCACGTCTAGCCATTTTTATTCATTTCAGGCTTGAAATAGTCTTACTCTATTGGTAGAGAATTGTGCAAAATTTTAGAAATCGTTTCTAGAAAGAAGCAAACAGCTAAATCTGCCAATAGAATAAGAAAAATGAATGCGTAGTAAAAAAAAACAAACAATGGCTACAAATCGCTTTAATCATCTTCTATTTGGTTTACTGTAATATTATAATCGGAAATACTAGATACATTTGCCTCTATTCAAGATATTTTTACTTCCTAGAACGTTTTTTTTTTGTTGTTTTGTTTTGTTTGTTCCAGTCTGAAGAACTGTGCTAAGAAATCTAGTTGAGATTAAGCAGCAGTGAGAAAGTGTGAGTGATCAGAGAAAGACGTGCTGATCTGTGTGTATATATGCTCGGAAATGTAAACACAGACTGATGTATTATTATTATTATTATTATTATTATACGACGCCGTCATGATTCGAATACACCATCTCCTGATGGTAGGGCGAGCGCTTTTCCGCTGTAGCACTCGTGAAGTGTCAGATTATTTATTATAAATCGTATACTGGATAGATATAAACACTGGCTAGATTAAAAAAAAAAAAAAATTCCTCTTCATTATATTCTACTTAACAAATTGAGCAAATGCCCCTACAGATTCACGTAACCAAATCCAGGCTTTCTCCAGCCTGTCACAACTGTGATCAGCTTGTAGAAGGATCCAGAAAATTCAGAGGAAAAGGGGTCATGTGACTGACCCCATGCCATGCCACCCAAAGCCATGCTGCACTACGCCATGCTGCGGAACTACACGACAACACAACATTTACCATGGGCATGCCCCAGCTAGGGGCTGCTACCTGCGCTTGCCAGTTCGCCCCTCCCGCTGCTTCACCGCTGAGAGACAGAGAGAGAGAGAAGGAGAGAGTGATGAGTAACAACAGAGCGAACAAGACAGAAAGAAAATGGCAAATCAGATGTGTGTGTGTGAGAATCTGACTTACGGTTTCTGAGTCCCCATTCCCAGATCTGAAAAAGAGCAACATACACACATATTAAATTGGTTAACATTTATTATTATTTATTATTATTATTTTACAACAAACAAAAGCTATACGTTACATTTTTTTAATTAGATTTCTTCATTATATACTTAATGTGCCTGAAGTGGAATGTGTGCTTAGAAGGGGTTTTCTCTTCTGACGTGTAAGGAATAAAACATAACAGGATGTGCTATATATATATATATATATATATATATATATATATATATGAAAATAATCAACGACAGGGTGGTGTTCGTTTTTTTTTTTTTCTGCTTTCCTATAACAGTAAACGCATGCTACTGACAAACCAGAAAGCCCTCCATCCTGAAGACCGTGGACTGTTACAAACACTGATACTGGAGACTCCTTCCAAAAATGCTAAATAAACATCGCCTTACAGCAAACATCATAATGCAGGATGTCTGAAAATGATCTTTGATACTAAAGGAATAAAAGTTATAAAGATACACACGGCATCAACTTTTAAAATCCATTCATGTGACGCGTCCAGCATACACGTCCCTGTGTAAGCTGTTACTATAGAAACAATAACATAATGGATACTAATGGTTATGTAATGGTTACTATAGAAACAGTAACGTTCGGTTTACGTATCAATGCCTGTGGTGTGCTGGACTGAAACTTACTTCCAGCTAAATTGGCCATAGTAGAGTCCAGATTCCCTCCCACTGGTTTAACTGGTGAGGCTGCCATGGGAGCTGCTCCAGCTGGCTGAGGGGCCATGGCTGGCATGAGCATATCCCCCAAGCCACCAAACGCTGGAGAAATAAAGAGCGTATCCATTAAAGATTCAAACTGAATTTGATTTCTACACCAACCATGCCACTTCTCCATTACAGCGTAAAGATTAGACACCGAGTCTTTATAACTAGTCATGAAAATATGCTATGACATAACATTTGGTACAAAACCACTCAATTCACACAGAGACCCAAATACAGCACCAACAACACCAACTTTATCACAGCACATTACTCACACTTCAGACCATACAACATTCTAGACACTGCTACATAATAATTCGATTGTAGCAGTAAATCATATTACATAAACATCCTGTACTTTCTCAAGTTCTAATATGGCACCCCTCATGGTTGTCCTCTATTTCGTGTTCTTCTCTGTCATATTCTAGAACGTATCACAGAACCTTCCATTTATTTATTTTTTAAAAAAAATATCAAGTCATCTAAATATTTAGTTCCTCCCTAATTTGCTCCTTTAATATCTTATATACTTCTTCAAGCTCGTCCAGTAGATACATCCATGCATTCATTAAATCAAGACTTCCATCCATCATTCATCCGTCCATCCAAAGAGATCCTTCCTTTCCATCCATCAAACCATTGTAGTCTATACAATCCATCCAGGCTAATACATCCCATTCAGTTCATCCATCCTACCCCATCTATACATTATTATCTATCCAGCATCCATTCATCATTTCATCCATCTACCCATCCATCTATCATTTTATCCCTCCATCATTTCATCCCTCCATCGTTCCATCATCCATCCATCCATCCATCCATCCATAATTTCATCCATCTATTTTCCCATTCATCTAACCATCTGTTCATCTAGTCCATCCATCCATCATTTCATCCACTGCTTTTTGTATCCATCCCATCTAATCTAGTAATTGGAGCATCCATCCATCCATCAACTGGAGCAGACTGTTATATACACACACAAGTTTGGACATGATTAGAACGGTCTGGCTAGTCTGGCTCACAGGCTTCGAGTCCCTCTCTCCTTTCTACTCAGTTACTGTCACAGAGCCAAGGCTGGAATATTTTACTGCAATGCAGTCGTGTACTGTGGAATAACAGCTTGTATAGGAGCATCAGGACTCACCGTAGCACAGGAGGTAGCAAGCAATGACCCAGACCAAGATTGGAGAGAGATGAAAGAAATCATGGTAGAAGCAGAGAAGGTAAATAAATCAACAAAACAATGACACGCAAAAAAGCATGGAAATGTAGGCGAAGAAAACAAAGTGAAAGGAAAATGAGAACATGATCAAAGCAAAGAATAACAAAAGGAAATCGAGATTGGCATAACATGAGGAAGAGTGATATGATAAAAAAGAGAAAGAGCAGTACAGAGGAATTCAGCATTAAGCAGGAAGTACTCAGAGACTTTAAATACACAAATGGCGGTGCAAGTACTGGCATGGACAGTGAACAAACAGCTTGCCTTCACCCACTCCAACACACTATGCCATATAAACACAAACCACAAGACACCAACTGAAACGTCTCACTCACACTATCCTCGGCTATTAACGACAGCATACACACTGTATCAAGCAATGCCACTCTAGAACACACACCACACGGGTCAATAACACAATGTAATGCACACACGGCACACTTCACTGGTTAGTACGCACTCACAATGACACTGTAGCGCAAATATACTTCACAGGACACATCAAATTGAAGAATGTCACACAAGTGAATAAGAGGCAGAAGTACAGTACCTCCCATTAGATCTCCTCCTGCAGATGCTGCTGGTGCTGGAGCTGTGGGTTGGCCATTGCCTGCACCTGCAGAGTCTGGTGGACCACATCAGACCAAACAGTGCCAAATCAGGCCACAGGAAGAATCCATGCAGCATGAGGGCAGAGAATGGTTAAGAATGAGCCGTCGGCGACACACTGAGAGAGACACACAGACCAAGTGTCAATCACACTAAGCAAGGACACCATTTTTTATTTATTTATTTTGCAACAGTTTGCAAGAGACTTTTTTTTTTTTTTTCTCTGTGTGTAAATGTCTTTAAATGTCACACCTTAAACATTGTTTTTGCGTATAAGAGCAATGGAAGAGTCTATCAATCGCATAAGGGATGGAAACTTTAATGAGAGCAAACACATGTACACACAGTTTATACGCGCAGTTCCCCAACAAACAGAAATGTTTTGCTTGACAAATCAACCTGGTATCCACTCACACAGAGGCAGGAGAGAAAGTCAGTTACATGAGCACACACACACACACACACACACACACAAAGCAAACAGCTCTCGAACAAGCCAAGTGTTTTCCACTTCATAACTGACATCCACACAATCATCAGCGTTTTCTTTCAAAGTTCCATCTCAACCTCAAGCAAAAGAAAACACCCAGCAGTTATGCTGCATTCGACTAAAAGTCTTAACTCGTAATCTCCGACCTCCGACTAGAAAAAAAAACAACAACAACAACAAAGAAAACGCCTTCTCAGCTCTGGAGCTCGGGATGGTCTGCTCAACCCCGGGTTCAGTAAGTGACGTCAAATCAGCATGGCTGCTCACAGCATCGACGGTAAACACGGTAGCACCTCGTACCTTTACATGAGTTATACCGTAGAAACGATTACTTCGCTTTAGCTCAATCAGCATACAGATAAACTCAGCAAAAAAAAAAAAATAAACGTCCCTTCTTTCAGGAGACTGTATTTTCAAGATAATTTTGTAAAATCCGAATAAGCTGTACAGATCTTTATCGGAAAGGGTTTAAACGATGTTTTTCACGCTTGTTCACTGAACCATAAACAATTATTGCACATGCACCTGTGGAACAGTCCTTAAGACACGAACAGTTTACGGCTGGTAGGCGATTACCGTCACGGTTACAATAACTCAGGACACTAAAGAGACTGTTCTACTGACTGTGAAAAACACCAGAAGAAAGACATCTAGGGTTCCTGCTCACCTGCGTGAACATGCCATAGACCTGCTGCAGGGAGGCATGAGGACTGCAGATGTGTCCAGAGCAATAAACCTCAATGTCTGTAATGTAAGACGCCTAAGACGGTGCTACAGGGAGACAGGAAGGACAGCTGATCGTCCTTACAGTGGAAGATTACACGTAACCATGTGACCCCCAGACGTGATCGAGAACTTCCCTTGCCTCGGTGGAAGAGTGGAGGAACATCTCACAGCGAGAACTGACAAATCTGGTGCTCTGTAGTACTTACAGCAGATACTGCCTGTTAATTTTAATATTGACCCCCACTCTGAGACTTGTTCAGTTTATGTCTCAGTTGTTGAATCTTTTTGTGTGAATACAAATATTTACACATGTTAAGAAATTTGCTGGAAATAAACGCAGTTGAATGTGAGAGGACGTTTCTTTTTTTTTGCTGAGTATATGTTCGCTTGTTAAATCTGAAACACTGACTATACAGATCACTCCTAGTTTTTTCCCCACTTTGTAGCTTGAACGCACGGAGGTAAAAAAAAAATAACGCAATTCCGAATCGCCACTTTTGAGGAAAGTCGAATGCAGCAATAAAATGAACCCCAACCTGGAACACCAGAGCCTCCACCTAGAAACTTGGTACCCACCCCCGACCGAATCCAGAGCTGCACCACCGTCCAGCCAGCTCACAGGGGCGGAGAGAGCAGCAGGAGGCGGGCTGAACACATCTGCAGCATGAGCATCAAGACGGGGGTTTGTTCACAATTCGTTTCTAATAACTCTCTGTTCAATCACTCATTACTAAAGAACATGGAAGACCTGGAAAACCTCAATTAAATGTATTAGACATTGTGCACTGCACAAGAAGAAAAAGCTGAAACAGTGCAAGCTGAAAGAGTGATGAGCAAACCATGAGTCATGGGAAACCCCAAAGGGGACTGCTGAAAAGGGAGAACAAGAGAAACAAAAAAAAAATGAGGTTGCAGCTCCATTTGGATAACCCAGGCACCGAAGAGGAGAATTTTTAGCGAATCTTGAGCAGCCAAGAGAAGGAAAGGAGTCAGTGGGGGAAAGGGATAACTGCATACCTGATGAAAACAGGTCTAGACTGGGCGCACGCTCTGATATGGGTACAGATGGTTCAGGCACGGAATCAAAAAAACCTAGGGGCAAGGACACAGAGCCGCATACTATATGCACATGAATATGTTAGACCTGAGAAATGCAATACAAAATAAAGCACAGCAAATGAGGTGATGGGATTAACACACACCAAGCCAGCAAACACATCAATCACCTCTGTGGATCTGTGTGCAAACACTATGACTTCAAATAAAACACGTGAATCCATCTCACATGAATGATTCATTCAGTTACAAGTCAAACAGGTTAGAGTCCTTTTCATCTCACAGACACCCCTTCAAGCCTGTGTGTAATTTAGTTTGCTTGAAGAAAAGGACTAAACTGCTTTCAAACAAGCTTCCTTGTAATATTCGTTGGTGCAACATGTCTAGGCAAAAAAACGCAGCTTGGAAATGAGAACACGTGTCACTCAAGGGTGTCATGCAGGGGCACACAGTCAGAATTTACCACTAAACAGATCTATCGTGGGAGCTGCAGGGGCTGGAGTGATGGGCGTGCTGGAGGTGAGCGGGGTCTGAACTGTGGCAGGTGACACAGAGCCGAATAACGAGGCGCTGCTCTCCAAGGGCTGCATGGAGAACATGTCCAGCTGTGGGGAAACAGTCGCACAATCCACAGCTGGGGCAAATGGGTCTTGATGAGAGGAGAAAGGGGAGAACCATAAATGTAAAAACTCTACGAAGAATCTGCAGGACCAAAAAAATATCCGTGTTTGTTTAGTCTTGCGCAAACGCAATCTGAAATGACGCCCAAAAGTCACTACCGAGTTTTATTTGAATCATAACCCAGTAAAAACGATCAAGCTTAGAGAGTTGATATCATATAAGTTAAACGATTAGAGACACCGACAACATGTCACTGAAGTAGTTCAAGTAGGAAAAATACACAAAACTTTTCAAAACATTGGTCAAATGTCGCCGTATGGCAACAATGTGCAATGGTGGAAAGTATCATATATTCAAAAATCACCCGAAATGTATGAGATTAGAATTCCAATTACATTTGCCACCTAGTAAGCATGTAAAAGTTATATCTTCTACATAAACGGATCAATTGCAAAAGGGCTGACAGTTTTTCTTACTTTGAATTAGAATAAATAAAAATATAAACATACTATTAGAGAAGCCTGGTGTCTTTTGTTGGTGTTGCTAAGTAGGCCTGTTTCAATTCATAAAAGCACAGACCACAGTTCCATTATCGCATGTTGTTGCCATGTGGCAACAATTACATTTTACCCTTTAAAGAATACTCAAAATATATAAACTTGTTTAAATTGCAAAAAAAAAATAAAGGTTAACTTAATCTAGACAGTGTTTTCCTTTAAGTAGTTTTGCCTAAATATTGAAAAAAAATTAAAAATAAAATCAATTTTAAGAGCCCTCTGGTGGTGAACTTCACCATGCCATGTTATTGCAGAAAAAGGAAATGCAATTAGCACTTCCAGGTCATGTGAAATGGCAACGTTAAGGCCCTCTGTTTATAGTTACATAGGAAAATAGCCGTTTCGTATTATTGCCTATCAGAAAATTGGAGATAAATAGGGCACTTGGCAACACCATGCAGGAAAGGGTTAAATAATTATCTGTATAAAGATTCAAAACTAATGCCACAGATTAGCAATACATGATATCGTACACGCTCGTTTGGACCCCGTAATTTGTTAAGACGAGGACGTACAGTAAGAGAGAGACATTTCAAAATACATCAGAGACTCCGTAAAGCAAAACAGTACTGGAAAGATTAAGAGAAAGATTTCCAAATATGGAAATGTTTTAAACCATCCTTCCTTCACGCTATCAGTGGGAGTCAGAACAACGTGCACGTGACATGCGAGTGCAACGGTTCAAGACGGGTTGTCATGACATCGCAGACTGACAGTCGTCGTGGTAACGGCCAGCCTGGTGGAGAGGGAGATCCGAACCCGTTGTCAATAAAAGCAGTGCACACAGCCCAATCGTACGATGGCGCAATTTGAAAGACATCAGGCTGAGAATTATCTGTATATTATCTGTACAAACAAGTTTAATGATCACAGAAATACACAAATGACTTCCATGGCTTAATCAGACACGTAATCAAATTCACACACACACACACACACACACACACGTGTACAGTCAGAACCCACCATTTGTAGCAGAAGCATCAGCGGCAGGAGCGGCCGTGGTGCCTGAACCCCCCGTCTCCACAGCAGATGCCGGTTCAGCTGATGGGCTTCCAAACGCACCTAAATCCCCAATGACGTGCAAAAATAGATGGCGGAAGAAAAGAGAACATTCGAATTTCAGTGAGAAAAGACCTGAAAATACTGCTTGTGGAAAAAAAACTTCTCTCCAGAGCCTGTAAATCTCCTTCCAGTGCCCTGGATGTCTGCTGAATAGATTAATAGTACTGTGAGAGTTCAGTATCACTGTGGAATTATTATTTAATATACAAACACTCGATTCTTCTGTTGATTTGGACGTGTGAGCAAATTAAATTAGTGAACGAATATTAATCGAGGTAGAATTTGCCTTTTTGCTAAATAATCCATCATTCATATTCACCCAGTATCTATATCAGGCTGATACCAGTGCATATCAGATATCGGCAAAGACTGGAATTAGACTTGGAAAAGAAATGTATTTCTGCAACTGGAAAACAAAAAGTCTCATGAACAGCTTTTTCCCTTCAGCTGTACTAATGTTGAACTCAGCCTCTACGCTTTAACCGCCAGCTTCCACCTCATAACGAGACATTAGCACTAGACACCAAAATATACTGCATTGTGCGCTACTGCTATTATCTGCAATTATTTACAAGTGCTCGCACTTTAACGCAGTTCTGTCATACTACGATTACTTCGTTTTTATTAAATGTAAATAAAAACAGAATGCAGTGATTTGCAAATCTCATAAACCCGTACGTTATTCACAATAGAACAGAAAACATATCAAATGTTTAAACGGAGGAAACGTACCGTTTTAAGGAGAAAATAAGGTCGTTTTGAATTCGACGGCCGCGACACGTCTAAAAAACGTTGGCAACAAAAGGCTGGAGAAGTAAGTGTTACTGAAAAGAAACAGCTGGAGGTTAACTGGCAACAGGTCAGTAATATGACTGGGTATAAAAAGAGTATCATAGAGAGGCGGAGTCTCTCAGAAGTAAAGATGGGATGGAATCTGGATCGAAGCGTATGTTGCTCTAAAACCTGTATATACCTTTCAGCATTGATGGTGTCTTTCCAGATGTGCAAACTGTCCATTCCATAAGCACTAACGCACCCCCGTACTATCAGAGATGCGGGCTTTTGAACTGAGCGCTGATACAAAGCCGGATGGTCCCGCTCCTCTTTAGTCCTCCTTAGTTTAGAGGGCGCGGCGTCCATGGTTTCCAAAAAGAATTTCAAATTTCGATTCGTCTGACCACAGAACAGTTTTCCACTCTGTCTCAGTCCATTTTAAATGAGCTTTGGCCCAGAGAAGACGGCGGCGTTTCTGGATCGTGTTCACATACGGCTTCTTCTTTGCATGATAGAGCTTTAACCAGCTTTGTGGATGGCACGGCGAACTGTCTTCACAGACAATGAGTTCTGGAGGTGTTTCTGAACCCATGCAGTGATTTCCATTACAGAATCACGCCTGTTTTTAATGCAGTGCCGCCTGAGGACCCGAAGATCACGGGCATGCAGTATCGATTTTCACGCTTGTCCCTTCAGCACAGAGATTTCTCCAGATTCTCTGAACCTTTTCATGATATTATGTACTGTAGAAGATGAGGTATTCATACTCTTCGCAATTTAACATTGAGGAACATTATTCTGAAATTGTTCCACAAATTATAGATTTGTGCAGATTGGTGAACCTCTGCCCATCTTTACTTCTGAAAGACTCCGCCTCTCTAAGATACTCTTTTTATACCCAATCACATTACTGACCTGTTGCCAATTAACCTCCGGCTGTTCCTTGTTAGTAACACTTACTTTTCCAGCCTTTTGTTGCCCCGTCCCAACTTTTTTGAGACGTGTCGCAGCCATCGAATTCAAAACGAGCTTATTTTTTTCTTAAAATGGTACGTTTCCTCAATTTAAACATCTGATATGTTTTCTGTGTTCTACTGTGAATAACATAAGGGTTTATACGATTTGCAAAATCATTGCATTCTGTCTTTATGTACATTCTACACAGTGTCCCAACTTTTTTTGAGATCGGGGTTGTATTTGCACATCATTGCTATTTGCACATCTGCATTTACTGTAATACACGGTATGTATCTACTGTATCATACTGCATTGCGTTACTCTTTACTCGTACTCTGACAGTGACAATAAAGTTGAGCCTAACCAAATGTTTACATATAAAAATGCTGGTTTTTTTGTGTGTGTGTGTGTGTGAAAATGTCTAACTGTGAAGTGCTTTAGTTAAAAAAGAAAATGATATTGTATGGGAATCGGTATCGACTGATACTCAGTTTCGTTATCGGTATTGGTGTAGAAAAAGAGAAAGTCGTATCATACCATCTCTAATTCTAACTCCTAATCAAGTCTTGTAGTTTTGGGGTGAATGAAGAAAGAAAAACGAGTAAGAACGTGAAAATGAAAGCAGGATATACAGTATGGACGGTATAGTTTTATAATCAGAGCACATTTTGAAAAGAAAGGGTTTACTGCTTCACAAATATTCTTATCTCAGGCAATGTGCTAAGCCACTATTGGGTGTTCCATACACTCATGATAAGAGCATGAAATACAACCATGTACGGAATTGTACGGAAATTACGAAAATGACGAACCTCCCCTTTAATCTGTGTTTAACACCACTGAATGTAAAGCATATGCTAAAGTGCGTGGCTTCCTAGTTTGTTTGTCCTCTGGCTAAACCATCCTTCTCTACTGACCTCCTAGGAGATCCGCCGAGCTCGGGGTTGGGCCAGCGGCGGTAGAGGGAGGGGCTACAGAAGCAGCGCCTTCACCAGCTGGGGGACTAGACACAGCTGTCGCAGGAGAGGTAGAGTCTACAGCAGGGGTGGGGTCAGGGAGGAGACTCTCCGTAGTGTAGGAACCGAATTCTACGAAAGCCACGGCACCATCGGACCGTATCAAAACCGCAAAGTAACACAACACGGCGACAGAAAAAGGCGAAGACAGGAGCACATTTCAGAGAGAAAGAGAAAAAGAGATTCGGAATGAGACAAGGCTGGGAAGCAAGAAGAAAGGACAACAGTGGAAAACTACTGACGGTCTGGCTGTCAGGAAAAAACAAAAAAAACAAATACTCACCTGACCCCAAAAGATCTGCAGCAACATAGCCAAAAAAAAAAGAAGATATCATCAGTATGTATATACAGGTATGATCAATAAGTATATATCATGCATGGACATTCTAAACACAATTTAGCATAAAGACTTGCAATGCCCGAATGTTCGATTGGTCAGATTATGTTGATGAATTTTCTGTAACAGCAGCTCTGCAAGTAGTTCTGGCTGCGAGGTTTACATTAACGTGTTCATTCTAATACGTTACTGTTTCTATAGTAACAACTCACACAGGTTCTTGTATGGCAGATGCTCAACATAATAAAAACCATGTATGATTGTTGATGTTTTTTCGTAAGGGACACTTATCCAAGGAGTCAGCGTTGGGTAACAGTCAGATGTAACGTGTTAAATTACGTTTTCCTACACAGTAAAGTCTTCAGGATTCTCCAGGACCTGTGGTTTGTGGCTTCTCGGAAACATGACAAGCTCAGATGGTTGTTTTTTTTTTTTTTTGGTCTAACTAAAAAACTTGAAAGGCTGATGAGAGAACGACTGTTTATATTGAAAGTTATTTTTTTTTTACAGGCATTCCACAAATGAAACGTAATTAGAATTGGATATAAAGTACTCTGTGTCGCTCTTTAATGAATAAAAATGTTAATTGCGGGTAACTTGTTGTGGTGCAAGAGGAATAAAACATTTAGAGAAACGCTGTTATTGGAATAACGAAGCACGTCTATGTGCAGTATTTACAGTTGAAGTCATAAGTTTATATACACCTTGTAGAATCTGCAAAATATTAATAATTATTATTTATTTTTTTTTACATAAGAGGGATCATAAAAATTGCATTGATTCTCAAGAAGGCAACAAGAGCCAGGGGGGTGTAAACTTTTGAACAGGATGATCGGTGTATATTGTTATTATTTTGTCTTCTGTATGCAGTTTCTGAAGGGCAGTACTAAATGTAAAAAAAAAAAAAAAAAGAGCTTTAAACAAAATAATAATAATTTACACCGATCATATTGTTCAAAAGTTTACACGCCCCCCCGGCTCTTAATGTATCGTGTTGTCTTCTTGAGCATCACTGAACGTTTGCACCTTTTGTAACACTCGTGTACGAGTCCCTCAGTTGTTCCTCAACGCTATCTATCGGTCTATCTATCTATCTACTGTATCTACCTCCAAAATAATCAACCTATCCGCTTTTTTCCCCTTACACACTGTACGTCCTTCCTCAGTAGCTCATGTACACTGAGAGAATAACAATAGTTCAATGTGCACTTTTTACCTCCCCAGGATGTTGGAGCAGTTGAAGCAGGCGGCCCTGAAGAAGACAGCGGATCCAAGTCCAGCAGAGAACTAGAAAGAAGTCGGCAATGAAACGGTCAGAGAATTTAGTAATAAATTTAAAAAAAAAAAAAAAAAAGAGCAACATCTGGAAGCGTTTGATCACGTAAATGGAGTTTGATGTGAGAATGTGCGAAGCGGTCGCTCACTCAGTGGCAGGCTCGGCGGAAGCGGACGCAGCCGCAGCCGCAGCCTCTGTGGGCGGCGGCTCCAGGGTGGGCACAGAGGCTCCGGATTTGGACGGAGTGGACGTCGGAGAGACGTTGTTGGTGGGTGATCCCTGCAATATGAGACAAAAAAAAAAGAGGGCATGAATGTGCATGGTTGTACATGGATGAATTTACATATGCATGAGAAACGGATTTGAAACGAAACCTCACCTTTGTCGGAGACCTGACGGATGAAGAAAGATCGGACAGCTGTTCAGTCAACACACTCTATATTCGATTATAAAAAGTATATACAGGATATAGTATAGAACTCAAAACACTTACCCCTCTCTGAGAACGTACCGAACACGACGAAAGGAAAGAGAAAATGTGTCATAACATATACCACAGGTATGTACTATAATGAGTCTTTAATGAGCACAGTGAAACTGTTTTCTTCGCATACCCCAGCATGTCAGAAAGCTGAGGTTAGAGCACAGGGTCTGCCATGATACAGCGCCCCCTGGAGCAAATAGGGTTAAGGGCCTTGCTCAAGGGCCCAACAGTGGTAGCTTGGCAGTGCTGGGGCTTGAACCCCCGACCTTCTGATTACTAACCCAGAGCCTTAACCGCTACGCCACCACTGCCCCTTTATACAGGATAATGCTCATAAGCACAAATGTGTTCAGGCCAGAGATTTTATTTACCCTTTCTTTCCCTCTAGACTGTTCATGTGTGTCTCCAGAGATTCCAGAATACTGCTGGGAGCCTATGAGCAACACACACACAATACTTGGTCATTATCATAGGGACAGCAAATTTCTCCACACTCCCAACACACTATCAGACAGAAACCGCACACCTGAGTGACTTTATACTTACCATATATCATATAAAAGTCATTTCGAAGAGTCACTAATCACCCTGAACACTAATCACACTCCAAATCAGTTCAGCACACCATCTCACACCAGCAAACTGAGTGCGCACACACACACACACACACACACACACAGAGCTACACTTTAACTCATTGCTTCCTTTTGGTTTTTGGTCAGTCACCAGCTAATGTTGCTAATCTCCTCAAAGTAATTGCTGATCAGGAAGTAGATGCATTGCTGTTTCTACAGTGGAACTTGGGAAGGAGGCAGCATACTGAAAATGTTCAATCTACCTCCGAGGGTGCTGAGAGCGATGCAAAAATAATAATATGTAGAACATACTTTAACATGTAGTAGTGTGAAGGAGCATTATTGGTAAATGCTCTGCACTTATTTAGCGCTTTTTTTAATCTTAGCAGTTCTACAAAGCACTTTACAGAGTGTCTCATTCACCCACACACACACTCACACACTCACACACTCCAATGGTAGCAGAGCCGCCATGCAAGGCGCTAACTTGCCATCGGGAGCAACTTGGGGTTCGGTGTCTTGCCCAAGCACACTTCGGCATGTGGAGTCACGTGGGCCGGGAATCGCACCGCCGACCCTACGATTAGTGGACGACCTGCTCTACTACTTGAGCCACAGTCACCCCCACAATATTCTTCTTATAGTAGCTTTCTTTCATTTAATAATGAATGACGCATCTCTGTTAACGTTACAGAACATCAGCGAGACTAGTGTCTTCAGGACCATGGAGTTTGCACCTTGCGATTTCTTTATAACGCCACAAGCTGTGGTTTTGTCTCATTAAATTAAAAAGAGAACGCCTATACATAGATCCTATAGCGTCAGCCGTAACAGTAACTCAGTCACGTGTCGGGAACGTTACTAACTGTTACAAAGTGCTGACGCTCCTTCCGTAAACGTTACTCAAACATCTCCTCACAGAAAATGTCACCATATCAACGATTCTATTCTATGCTTTTCTTTGTTATACAACGACGCGTTTGAAATCCGTTTATGATTAGGTATAGATTAGGTGGAGGGTCTGCTGTACAGGTCCCTGCGCATGAGACTATAGAAATAATAATGTATTAGAATGAGCACAACTATCAATTATGTTACAGTAGTAAATATTTTAGATCTGAGATTCAACCATCCATCCATCCATCCATCCATCTTCGATACCGCTTTATCCTTTTCAGGGTCACGGGGAAACCTGGAGCCTATCCCAGGGAGCGGGGTACACCCTGGACAGGGTGCCAGTCCATCGCAGGGCACAATCACATACACATTCATACACTACGGACACTTTGGACACGCCAATCAGCCTACCATGCATGTGTTTGGACTGGGGGAGGAAACCGGAGTACCCGCAGGAAACCCCCGCAGCACGGGGAGAACATGCAAACTCCACACACACACACAGCGTCACGGTGGGAATCGAACCCCCGACCCTGGAGGTGTGAGGCGAACGTGCTAACCGCTAAAAGAAATACATATTTGACTACCATTCGGGTGTGACATCATCGCTCGTGCCACATGCGCTTTCCCGTATCCCTGTACTTTTATTATTTACGATTCATTGCTCAGATTTTCTAGCGCCATTCATCATTAACTGGTAGTTTATAATACTATACAGCGGGGTACAAAAGTCTAAGAGCACGAATGGAAATGCTTCTATTTTGCATTCTTTTCGAATTTAATACGACGATTTTCATTACAAATGATATTACCGACAACAACTTGAGCGAAAAGTGGATTCTTTGCTTTGATGAGCTGGCATGGACTCCGCAAGCTCGAGTAAAACCTCGTGACCCGTTTTAGATCAACTCTATCGGAGCGTCGTCGGATCACACGCTCCGATAGAAGACATTAGACGTGAGGGAAATCTGAGCTTTTGTACAAAGCAGTTAACACGGTCAATATCGCACATTTAAATAGGGACCTAGAAACAGAGCAGAATATTGAATATTAAATACACTGGATATTTACGTTCTAAAACCTTCTGTGTATTTTTATTTCCAATTTTAAATCTTGGACCCCACTGTACATAATATTGTAAATATACAGTATAATTGTAACCTTTTTTTTTTGCTGCTGTTGTTGTTGTTTTTTTTGTTGTTGTTTTGTTTTTTGTAACTATTATTGTTGTTGCTGTTGTTATTCCTAAATTAAAGAAGCAATGCATTAAGCTGTAGCCCCGGTGTCTCTGCTCTGCACATGATTACCGGGTCCTCTTCCCGGCAGTTGTTAAACTGGCAGTCCTCGTCGTCCGAGTCTGCCAGGTCAGCCACCACCCCCGGGTGAAGACACTGAGAGCGCCCGGTATCACGGTGACAAGAATGAAGGACAAAGCCCTTTAGTAGCGCCCCGAATGGCGCTATGTAGTCTGGTTAATGGAAAAGTACTAACAATGCCCCTTTACTCAGATTTAGCAAGTTTAAAGGTTGTTTAATAACATGACAGTCTGTGAAACCATTAGATCACCATGACATGATACGATAATGCTAAACACTGTTATAATTAGGTTCTGAAAGGACTTTAGTTAGTCATAGTTAAGTTTAGTTAGACAATCAGACTCCAAGTAAGTGTTTTTTAAAAAGGTAGAGACCTGGAAGTTCAATATCATTGTACGCATTCTTTCAGGCGAACTAACGTAATAAAACGGTGTCCTGCAACTCATTGAATACAAATCCATTTAAACAATCAACATTAGCAAATACCCAGGCACATACTGCATGAAATGAAAGCTAAGTGAACACAGAGTATATAATAATACAGATAACTTACATAAGATATGTCAGGAATGTCATTTTTGTCCACGCCGACTTGCTGAAAGGGAAGATCTTTATTGAGACAAACGGCACTGTCACGTAATAACATACGTTTCAGGAATTTTCTCACGCGTCGAAGCATTTCTTTCATACCTCTGCGATTTTCATAAACTCTGAAATCTTCGTTACTCGCGTCAGAAACTTCTTATAGATCTCAAGCGACTCCTTGCAGTCAGATTTCTTCATTTTGAAATATTTCTCTGCATTAAAAAAAAAAAAAAAAAAAAAGAGCGCCCATTTATCAACCTTTGAATGAAAGATTTGAAAGAAGAAACATCGCATAGCAAAGTCGAGGTTTCATTAAAACGTCACGCGCCTAATAAATTAATAATGCCGTCGTTGTAGGAGGCAAAGAGTTTAATCAGGTCCTTGAAGAGAAGCAGGAATCCTGCATTGATGATGCCATTGTTCAAGTCTTTGGGATGAACCTGCAAGAAAAAGGACAGACAGTTGTGTGAGTGAGACAACGTTATACAATACAGTGCCAAAGAGTACCTTCTAAAAAAAGCTTTCCAGTATTATCCATCCATCGTCTATACCGCTTTATCCTTTTTAGGGTCACGGGGAAACCTGGAGCCTATCCCAGGAAGCATCAGGCACAAGGCGGGGTACACCCTGGACAGGGTGCCAATCCATCGCAGGGCACAATCACATACACACTCACACACCCATTCATACACTACGGACACTCTGGACATGTCAATCAGCCTACCATGCATGTCTTTAGACTGGGGGAGGAAACCAGAGTACCCAGAGGAAACCCCCGCAGCACGGGGAGAACATGCAAACTCCGCACACACACACAGGGCCATGGTGGGAATCAAACCCCCGACCCTGGAGGTGTGAGGCGAACGTCCGAACCACTAAGCCACCGTGCGCCCCCTATGCGTTCCAGTATTATATGACAGGAATATCACATTTATAATCAGAAAATAAAACACGACTATGACTAAAGAAATCACTGAAGAATACCATGAGTTATTTTATATACTGAATGGACAGTCCTACTGTATATCATCTATTTACATCTGGGTAACAAGGATGAACTAGATCAGGTCCAAAGGTCCAAAGTTTTTGGGCAAATGACCCCAAATTACGACGTTATGAATTTTCTGTGACTCCAAGCTTTGACCGTTCTACATTTATTATATAATTCCAGATTTGAACATTTTATTATGTCAGTAACATACGTATGTGTACCGCAAGTGACTAAAAACCAAAGGAATATTCCTTGCACTGACTTTATAGTGATTTTGTGTGCACATGCAGCGATAATGCAAGCGGCATTGTTCACACACTCACCTGCGTGTCTTATCTACATCCGGAAAATTTAAAAGCATCTACTAGATCACTGTGACCGCAGAGCTACAGCCCACGCACATCATCGACGGATTATCGCTCCTCGCACGGCCGCTGAAACGGTGCTGTTTTGGACAACACGGCAGCGAGCGGCTATAATGCCGCGGCAGCTCCGTGTCTACCCTCAGGGAGATGACGGCAGAGTATTAAAGTGGGCCTCAGAGAAAGCCAGGGCAGCACGTTCTCCCAGTATGGCTACGCTGATGCCTGTTGCTTTGTTTTCAGCAGACAACGAAGATCACGAGGACGACACCGCGCCCTCTCCGCCTCCCAGCCGACGATACCGCTCCCTGGGTCACGTCACGCCTCTGCTCAGCCTCACTTTACGCGCACCAGACCGACTCAGCGATCGTACAGCTCTCACCTCGCGCCAATAAATAAGCGCTATAAGTTTTCCCTCACTCTGGTCTCCTGCGTGTCTGTTTCTCCGCCTCTTGCAGCCCCGAGTCGCTACAATCACACATCAGCGCCAAAACAGTTGAACTGGAAAATGTTTCGCAACGTGAAACTATTAAAAATCTCTATTAAACGATTTCCGCTGTCATCGTGATTGCTGTCATGGGCTGACCTGACATCCTAAAGTATTTACTAATAGGTTTGAAGGTGATATGAGAGGTTTTTTTTAAAACTGCAACACTAAACAGTGACGGTCTAGAATAGTACACAAATTAAGGACGTGATTTGAGAGATGATGTTTAGCAACGTGTCAGGATAGTAAAAAAGACTGAAATAGCACGTGCATGTGTCTTGTCTGAACGTGCCTCCAAGGAACATTTTCAAAATATTAGCACACACACACACACACACAAAATAAATAAATAAATAAAAAGTCCTACGAATTCAATTATATGAAGAGACAAGCGCCCTTGGGCAAAAACTCTCGTTTTTTTTTTTTTTCTCCGCCCACAATAGAGATCTGACGCGTTCACAGGGTTGACGAGTAAAAGGGACCGGTTTTAGCCTTCTATATCTAGACCAGTAAGACTGCTGATGATCCTCGGTAATAAATTAGTAGGATCGTTTCTAATTAATGTAATCTAATTAATGAATCCGTTTCCGAGGGCCATGAAGTTACTCACATCGAATTCCAGTAGCGTGTCCACTTGAGTCTGCAGAGCCGGCATAGCCTTTAGCAGTTTTTCAGGAGCCATAGTCCTCATCACTCCATCAGCACTACTCACACACACACACACACACACACACACATAAAGACCATGAATGGATATCAGTGAGAACAAACCCTGATGAGTAATAATGCATAGCAAACTGTATACTTTAAGTAATGTCCCTAGTAGCAGGCATAGATATTGCCTCTTCACTATATGAGTGCAAGCCTGGTTTAGTTATCCGCTACAGAAATTTTATAAGACCTACACTAACCAAAAACATAAAACTATCCAATGTAAGCATTGTGATATTACAGTAAAACTCAGAGCTATGTCATTAAAAAAAAAAACTGTTGCTAAGCAACAACAAAGGAATCTATATTTAACCTGTTTATTTCACTAGTGAGGGCTGGAACAGAAGCAAACATCCCCACATCACACCATTTTTCTACATTTCATCTTTTTTTCGCAGGAACCTTTTTTATTTTCCCAAACGTTATCCAAAACGTTCTGTTACTTTCCCCCGAACAAACGTGAAACCCTTCGGTCAGAGTCGAGCAGCGGGAAGGATTTCAACAGCTTGAGTGTTAATGTTGCGGCACGCATACACAACACTGTCGGCAGATAGGTTTCTAAAACAAACACCAGTCCTCTGTTGGGAAACAGGAGAGAATGACGTACCCTTTCTTGACTCGAGTGAAATCGAAGGCCATTGCACGGTAAGCGTACGCTTTCTCGTTGAGGTACCGCGCATATCGTCTGATAAATGTGGACATGTCGTAGCCTTGTTTTCCAAAAGACAGAACAACTTAGATTACGTACAGACTCAACTCAAAAACAAGTCGATGAATACGGCTCATGCGCGGACACTCACCGTGAGTACCGGTTTTGTCGATAAAATTGCTGAGGTTGAAGAGTGAATTCCTGGAGGCCAGGTACTGGATGAACCTCTGGAATGATTCAGACAGAAAAATCAACATCTTTGTATGTCTGCAGACTGTCTGTGCTTTAAAACGTAGAGATGGAACGGTGTGCTTGTCAGTGTGAAGCACAGCAGAACAATACTGACGAAACAAGCAGGAAAAAAATCGGCTACTCTGTAGTTCTCAATCAATCAAATTCTCAATCGCTAAGAGGAATCCGATCTACCCTAGAAACTGACCTCATTGCCATGGATACACATGTGGTGTGTGGTGACGAGCGCTTTGAAGACCACCACCCAGCTGGCATTCATCGCCCTCTCGAACAACGTGTCAGCCATCTGTGGGATGTTCACATTGGTCTCATTGGTGGCGGAGATCAGATCTAGAGAGAAAACAGATCGGCAAAGTCCGTGAAACACTCTGACACAGGTTCCTAAAAGGAAGTCCTAAAAGGAGACGAAGAGAACCCACGTTAAACAAAAATATACTCATACTTGATCATATCTTTATTGAGGAAAATGATCCAATATCTTGGATTCACATATCTGTGAAGCCTCATCGGATATCTGATATCTGAAGTCTGAAAACAGCATTGTCCATCCCTGAATGAGAGAGCATTGCGAAGAATTTTACAGGCTTGCACTGCAGAAATAGCACACGGAAAAAATATTGGAAATACGCAGAAAAAAAAAAAAAAACATGAGGAAAGCCTACAAAATAAGCTCAGGTTATGTGTGTACAGTAATTACTGTATGTCCTACACTGTAAAAAAAATAATAATCTGTTAAAAATATAGCCAATTTCTGTTGGTGTTTTTAAATAAATAAAAAAAAAACAACATCATGCTGTAAATAACAACATATGGAGGAATTTAGGGTGATTACATTGACACCATCAACATTTACAATAGCATACAGCATTTTCTTAAAGCCATCTTCAGCCACTCTGGAGCATGCGTCATCACTCGCTTCCTGTCAGCATTTATACCACCATGACGAAGAGGATAACTAAAACAGCTATCCATCCATCCATCCATCTATCCATCCACTCATTTTCCATACTGCATACACTACAAAGGGTCACCCAGAGCCTGGAGCCTATCCCAGGGGACTCGGGGCACACCCAGGACACAACCACACACTACGGACAATTTGGAAATGCCAATCAGCCTACAATGCAGATCTTTGGACTTGGAAACCGCCGAAGAATGGGGAGAACCCCCAACCCCGGATAAGTAAAAGGTTGATTTGTTGGGGCATTTTTGACAGGTGGCAATCTTGGATTGATAAATACAATAAGTAACAACTCGCACGTTTAGTCTAGGTAGCGGAAGCAGATCTAACGCTAGCTAGCTAACTAGCTAATGCTGTCCTTATTCACTAATGTTAATGCCCATGATTGGAGCGAATAACAAATGCGGTCGTGTCCATCTTGACTGACACACAGCAACATTTCTGAGCAAAAGTACCTGTTTACACCAGCGTTGAAAATTACACTCTGGGTATTTCTATAGCTAGCTTGCCGACGGCAGCCAGCTAGTGTTTAAACTCGCTTTCTCAGTTACTCGATTATGTGTACTGTACACCTATCAACACTAGTTTGTCTGCAAGTTGGTTTTGAGACATACTCGTTGGATTTGTTGATTATTAATCCCGTGTGTCGTTACCTGGACGATCAACGACTGTGTTTATGTTTTGTGAGAGTTGTTCACGAGTCCCTTGTTCGTCCTGAGCAGTTAAACCGCCCACTGTTCTTCAGAAAAATCCTCCAGGTCCGGCACATTCTTTACTTTTCCAGCATCTTTTGTATATTTGACCTCTTTCCAACAGTGTATGATGTTGAGATCCGTCTTTTCACACTTAGGACGACCGAGGGACTCGTACACGACTATTACAAGAGGTGCAAACATTCACTGATGATCAAGAAGGCAACACGATACATTCAGAGCCAGGGGGGTGTAAACTTTTGAACAGGATGATCAAAAAGTAAATTGTTAGTAATTTTGTCTTCTGGGAGACATGTAACTATTTTATTTAGCAGTATTAAATGAAAAAATAAGCTCTTTAAACAAAATAATAACAATTCACACCGATCATCCTGTTCAAAAGTTTACACCCCCCTGGCTCTTAATGTATCGTGTTGCCTTCTTGATCATCAGTGAACGTTTGCACCTTTTGTAATAGTCGTGTACGAGTCTCTCGGTCGTCCTCGGCGTGAAAAGACGGATCTCGACATCATATAGACGCTGTTGGAAAGAGGTCAAATATACAGAAGATGCTGGAAAAGTAAAGAATGTCCCTCTTATTTTGTTAACAGTATTAAGATTTAGCAGATTCTTCAAGGGGTATGCAAATTTTTGGTCACAACTGTATATAGCACATTTCATACACAGTGGGAATTCAAAGTGCTTTACATAAAGAAAATACGAGGTATTAAAAAATATATATATAAGAACAAGAAATAAAGGTAAGAAATAAAAACGTGAAAAATGCATTAAATTAAGAATAAAAACAGGTAATGGGTAAAAAGGGGAAACGTTACAGAGCTAAAATGATATCAGATCAATCAGTAGAGTGCAGCATAGTGTTCAGTCAGTAATCGCGAGGCTAAATAGATTTGAGGCTAAAACATGGATTGTTTTCCTATATCAGCACTTCCCGAAGTGTTTTATTCCTAACATAACATGAACAATGCAAAATAGTATTCCTCTGCAGCACTAACTATCCGTGTAGCTGTTTTGTACCATATGAAGACAGAAAGGTAAGAGGTTAGTGTATTATGCCATACACCAAGGGAAAGATTCCCTACAGAACAGAGGTTGTTCGATAAAAAGGAACATGCCCTCATTATATTGGTTTATCGGTAAAGTAGAGCATAGCCGTCCCCTCCCCCAGGTAATCTGGAGCATAAATACTGAGGACATAATCTCAGCCACAAAAGGGACCACAGAGAATATAATAAATACATATCGATTAATTTGTTGCACAAAGTGATCAATACTGAAAGCACAGAGTTTCCCTCTCTCTAAGCCTCTGTCATCTCTGTCAAGCGCCCCAAAATGCAGCGTTTCATCAGGCATCCCCTGACTAAGAGCGATCTCGTCCCTTCCTTAGTGACGCAACGTCTATACTGTTCCCCTGAAAGACGTCGAGTTCATCGGCATGGTAATAACAGAACAGAGTTACCGAGAAAGGTAATGAAAAAAACACAACGCAGCGGCTACAAAGTACTATTGATCTCTGCGGTCTGTATGCAGACATCACATCAGGGCTGGAAGAAGCTACCACATGAAGGCATTGCTGTTCCCGACTGAGATGTAATTGGTTCAATACGAACTGAGTTAGACAGGTGAAGATGAGCTTTTAAATATAGCTGTGGATCCAGCTCAGATTGCACTGGAGGTAAAGAAGCAGGATTAACGCTGCATTCGTCTAATTCCCGACCTCTGACCAGGATAAACCGAAGAAAACGCCGCTTCATGTCGGGGGGATTCCTACCCGGGAACTCAGGACGGTGTCTTCAAGCCCGAGTTCAGCAAGTGACGTCGAATCAACATGGCTTCCACCGGCATGAACAGTAAACAACGACGCAAATGTGATGGTGTTCATAACTGTTATAATGTAAGTGATAAGAGGAATTCAACTGTTGGAGAGTATAAAATCGGGTGCACGTTCGCCTCACACCTCCAGGGTTGTGGGGTTCGATTCCCGACGCGGCGTTTAGATGTTCTCCCCGTGCTGCGCGGGTTTCCCCCGGGTTCTCCGGCTTCCTTCCCCAGTCCAAAGACATGCATGGTAGGTTGGATGTGTGTGTGAGTGTGCCCTGTGGACTGGAACCCCGTCCAGGGTTTACCCCACCTTGTGGGATAGGCGCCAGTTCCCCGCGACCCTGTATTATAAGCGGTATAGAAAATGGATGGATGGATGCAGAGTATCAAATTGCTGTGGTACAAGAGGGATAAAACACTTTGGGACGTGTTGTTTTAGGAAAAAAATCAACTACCTAATGACTTAATCTTAAATCGAACCCTTACGCCACAGTCTATCAGCAGCATCTGTCCAGATGGGGACTGTTCGATTTATCTAAAGTGATGTGTTATTAGGACAGAACTGCATTCACTCACCTTTTAATTATTAATGGTATTTATTTCTCCCGGCACTATTATTTTAATACCACATGACCACAGTCTCTTCCACAGCGAACAGATGTTCACATCTTACACACCTTTAACACTTTTACCTTTAACAAGCGCACTGTGGGTCCTGTTTCTATGGAAACACAGTACCAACGCAGCCAGCTATTACCGTAATGACCACTGGCAAAAAAAAAAAGGCGTCAATTGTTTAACATGTGGCCAACGAAAACATTTACGTCTGGGCCTAGCAGCAGCTGCTCGTGAGCATAGGTTTTCGACAACATTAATAACGACGTAACCTTGAACAAAATTCATTCGAGAGGCTATCACACTTGATATATTCTATACACTAGTATCTGGGGAATTTTTACAGTAACCCCGTAATAGGCAGTTCAGAGTCTGTAACAAACGATCTAGCAGCTGATGTTGAGAGGTCTTAGATGTTTATTCAACTGTGTCTGAGGTCATGATGTCATTAACCAGGGTTGCCAGGTTTTCCGCAACCAGCCAAATGTCCAACCAGATTTCCATCCAAATTTTCTCAGCCTTTGCATGGGAAACAAGGTCCCCGTGGTGCACACGCCATAATCCTGATTTCCTATTCCCCAGTCTTTGCAATAAATTTTACAATAGAAATGGTTCTGTATATCGTACACATTCTCATACTTTGCATTTGTGTGCAGACTTATTAGCTTCTATTTGTTGATTATTTGATGTCTTCCCCAGAAAATGTTTAATCTAGCCCAATTTGCCAACCCTGTCATCATGAACTGTCCTTTCGGCTGCTCGTCCTCCCCTGAACACGGGGGCAATGTGATTCCTGCCCCGATGGACCTCTATTAGCGCAATGGATGCCCCATTATCTTGACCGATATATACTTTATTTTATGATGTCTACATGATGCTTTGACAAAACCGACCCCTTAAGGGTTGTTCGGTTGTCCCTCTGTGGGAACCCTTAAAGGTTCTATGTAGAACCCTCATCAGAAACGGTTCGGGTTTTTGGAAAGCTTGGAAAGCATCCAATGAACCTTAAAGAGCAAGTTAAGAATATAATATATCTTATTTATTAACAGACACACAAAAAGACATTTTCACATATTTTTAGTATGTGATGATGTTAATGTAATGAGATTTTTTTTTTACTAGTGATGACAATGAGACAAAGACTAGGATTTTTAGAGTTGGTTGTGTCGTGTAGTGAAGTCTACCTCATCAAAAATAACATGCAGTAAACTTTTTTCTTTTTAATGAACCGGTGTTTACTTTTAGACTGAAGTTAATGTAGAGCACTGCCACCATGCACTCACTGTTTTGTGCAGTCGACCGTGAAGAAATCTTTATTAACGAGCTCGTTTGTTATAGAAGTTTGTTTAGAAAACAATACAACACGTGGGATTCATTTCATTCATGTGACCCCTTCATGTGTTACAGGAAGCGTCTTGAGGCTGTCGTTACAAACAAAGCCTTCTCCACGGAGTATTAAATACATTTCACTTAGCGTGTTCGGTACTTTTTTCCCCGTGTCGTTCCACTTTATGACACATAACTTCATTTACGGACTTTAACGTTGTGAATTCTTTATATGTGTGGATTTGGTGAGTTAACACTGATGTCTGGTGAAAATTTCATGTGAATAGCCTGATCGGAAATATATTTACTGGGAAAACAATGTTGACGCGTTCGATACTTATGTCCCCCAGTGTAATATAAAAATAAGATGCACTCAACAGTTCATCACAAATCAGCTCAAATAATTACTTTTACATGATGGAGTCATCGTTTTGACAGGCCTAGTCCTGTATAGGGACGAGACAAGGTTATCAATTTTAAAATAAATAAATAAATAAATAAAAGCACATTTGTGAACTAGTGCTTGATTTAATGGTGATTAATGGGGACATCATGCCCTTAATAAAATAAATAAATAATAATAAAAAAAGAAGAAGACATAAATCACCCCACTGCCATTCTTCTTTTTCACAGCTCGGATTAAAGTCGATATTCGATACACACATCGTATGACCATGGATGTATCGGACATAAAGCACCTTTAGGGCCGATTCCCACTTCTTCGGCGTCAATGCAGTGGTGAGTTTAATAAAGTGCTGCAGTTTCGAAGAACCCAGGATAGCATGACGTGTGGAAAACAGGTATGATAATCAGTGTTAACCAATGAAAGATGTCTAGATGTCCTTTTTTTTTTAGTTACACTTAACTAGGCTCCTCCCTAGAGCAAACCCTTGGGGAAAATTTTTAAAAAACGCTGATTATTCCAGAAATGTTTCGACTAGAACACAAACAGTCCATAGATGAAAAATAAACTAAAAATTACTCGTTGATATAAACACTTGGACATAGCCAGACATCCTCTCTGTCCCAGTATTAGTGCCCTCATCTTTAGCTGTGTAAATAATGCATGTAAGCTTTGGCTGATTGATTTATAATTCAGCAGGTCTTACCCTGTCGGCTACAGGGCTCAGTGGCCAGTACAGCCGTGAAGACACTAAGAGGCCTCCTTCCTCTACGTATTATACAGTTTGTCTGTGAATGTATTTTTATTTATTTTTTTTACTTTGAATCTGGTATTACTCTGCTATGAAACATGAAGCTCTGGACTGAGTGTTTTACTCAGGACATCTGTCTCAACGGGTGTCCTCCTACAAAGAATATCAATATTGCCATGCACAAAGCATGCAATGTATGCCTTCACTGTTAATACTACTCAAACCTCATCACCAATTTGGCTTGTGGGCCATTCCAGTGTTACGGATGTGACATCAAATGGACAAACCTTTGCGGGAGACTGCGCAATTTCTCCAAAACTCCATCGCAGAAAGCGGCGTATGCACATATAACATAAACAGTATGACTTGAATGAGCACAAAAAGTATAGGTTTGAAAACATTTCTTGCTTTGGGAATTCATTATTAAGGAAAACCTGCGGTTATGGATGCGACATGCTCGCGTTTGAACCGGTACGCCTTGTGTTTGATGTATAAATGAAGCAAATTTCTCTATAATTCGAGTTAAAGTTGTTCCTGTGCTCATAAAGAGAAGGGACATTTCATCCACAGTAAGTTACAGTACACAGAACTACCATTCTAAAGCTGGGGGTTCCAATATTATTCACGAAAGGCCAAGGAAATTATATACGATAGATGATACAAATCCCAGTTAGCACAATGCTTGTATAAAATTCATCACAGTAGACAAAACATTCCAGCATTCATGAGTGTAGTAGACAAAATATTTACCAAAGTCTCCTGCTGTTCAGAGGCTATTCCACATGGTTAACCCCGAGTGAACCATCACAACCGGGGGATTGGGATTGTGCCCCGTCTCTAACACAGCTCATTTAAAATGGTGTCATTTTCCCATTCACAGATACTTACAGATTATTAGGACTGCACGATGAGTATAAAACATCACACTGCAATTCTAAAACCACATACTGTATTGCCATTGTGATACACATTGTTCGAGTAACAAGTTATAAGTTCATCCATCCATTTTCTGTACAGCTTATCCTACACAGGGTTGCAGGGAGCCTGGAGCCTATCGCAGGGTATTCAGGGCACACCCTGGATAGCGGGCCAGCGCATTGCACGGCACAATCACACACAATTTAAAAATGCCGATCAGCCTACAACACATGGGCGTACCTAGAGGAAACCTCCGAAGAACAACGAGAGCGTACACGGGAATCAAACCCCTGACCCTGGAAGTGCAAGGCAAACGTTCTAACCAGTAAGCCAGCGTGCCCCTGGGAATAGCTCCTAGTAGCTGTTGACTCAATTGAACATATATAATTAAAGCTGTAACTACTATTTTGAGCAATAATTGACCTTTGAGTGAAGTATTTGGATTTCGGATTTAGTCAACTAAAAAGAAATAACATAACTCAGACAGCTTGTATTTATTATGCGATATGTGCGCCGTTTTCGATGACCACTCGCATCGCTTAATTAAAGACCAGATAGCCGACATTATCGTGAGATTTGAAGCCACGGACACAACTCTTCCCGATTAAAAGCAAAATGTGACCGCCCTATATGATACAAACTCAGCGTTTTTTGTAACCATCGCTGTGACACGGTTAAAGATAAACGTGTATCCGTTTATGAGCCGTGAATGCCGTGTTTTGCGAAACTCCCAAAGGAACGCTTATACAGAACAGATTGGTCACAGCAAACAACAAAACACTGCAGAGCTCATTTGCATATCGCCTCTCGCCATTAAATTCTCTCTAATTACTGTTTAGGTATTGTTTACTCAAGCTTCTAAATATACAGTGCTGTGCAAAAGTGCTAAGAAATGCTGTAGAGTAATGAAATTAAACGTTTCTCTATTTAAAAAAAAAAAAAAAAAGAAAGGCAATATTTGGTGTGACGACCCTCTGCTTAAAAAAAGTAGTCTTAGGTACAATATGTGCAGTTTCATAAGGAAATGAGATGTAAGACTTATTGAGCGTCTTGCAGAACCAGTCACGGTTCTTCTGGAGATTTCGACTGTCGCGCTCGCTTCTTATTTTTGGAACAAAATCCAGCAACCGTCTTTGTGTTTCTGTCTGAAAAGTCTCTCTTACCACTTAATATGCTGTTCTCTTTACTGACATACAAGCATTTTTCTGTAACAGTTAATTTAGTGCTGGAAACCTAATGTTTGGGAATCTAAAATGTTTTTTTATTTTTTTGTACCGTCTCGATAATGTACAAGTCATAAAATAAAAATCTGTAACAAAAGGTTGGACTAAAAAAAAAAAATAGGGGACCTAAGACTTTTGCACGGTACTGTATATACATATTAATAGAGATAAAGTATTAACTATAAATATCAAAGTAAGTCAAATATATACATCAAAACTGAACCAAAAAGTAACATTCCATATAATAAATAAAAATAGAGACATCCAAAATGAAAAAAAAGCACACACACACACACAAAAAAAAAACACTTCAAATAACACAACAAAATTGGTCAGTAATAGTTTTTTAATTTCTCCTCTAGAGACCGCTCTCGCAATGTATAACGACAGCAGACCCTTCTAAGTACTGACCCCTCAGTAATATAACTGGCTACCTTGTAGTGTAATATGTGATTTTACCCTCATCTGTATCCTCTTAGGGCTGGTCAGTTTTGCCTATTCACCTGTTCTTTAACTCCAGTCTGCTGTGAGGCAAAGCTTGGTGTGTTAATTCCTATCCTATTCACTACATATCAACGTAAATGTTATGTTATATTCTTCGTAAACGAGCCTGAAAACACAGAAGACCGCCCAGAACCTGAAATCCACGTGATGCATTTGCACTGATGTGCTCTGGCAGCGAATACTCCCATTGACTGTCCTTATATTTGTAATTGTAATTAATACTAGGTAATATGACTAGCTATTACGACTAGCTAAAATGATGTGGACGACTGAAAACCTTCACAGTTTCCTACATAGTGCTCCTGATTCTCCATTATCACGAAAACAGTGGGTGAACGTAGACTGGAAGAACTACCGTAACCCCGATAAGATGTGGATATCGAAATGAACTGGGCGTTAACCTAAAACGTATACGTTTTCAAATAACCACGAAGACAAACATTTAAAGGCATATCTGAGTACTGCGTAATTTAAAAAGAAAGGTTCCTAAAGGAGTCTTAAATAGTTGAGAGTTTTCTGTTTTCTGAAAGGGAACACATTGAGTTATCCCCTAACCCTAGGTTTCGCTCGAAAAGGCAAGCCAAAGAACTTAAGGGTTCCAGATTTAACCTGAGTGTGGGGAATAGTGAGTTTTTTAATAGTAGTTTAGATGATGTAGCTAATAATATACTCCATTACACTCTAAAAAATAAAGGTTCCAATAAGAGCCAAAAAAGGGTTTTTCAGCTTGATGCCATAGGAGAACCATTTTAAGTTGCACAAAGAAACTTTTACCCTCAAGTTCTTTAGAGAACCGTCTATTTACTGGTGCATTAAAGAATCCAGAAATGGTTCTTCACAGCAGTGCTACAAGGAACCATGTTATCGTGAGTTCTCCACAAAAAAAAAAACCTTAGTAAGTGCTTTAAGGAACCAAAGTAAGGTTCTTAAGAGTGATGCCAGGAGAACCTTTTCCAGTCCCACAACGAACCTTGCAGGATTCTTTAACCTGTTAAGGGATGATACCTTGAAGAACCAATACACTGCTCTGAAGAACCTATAACGAACCATAAAAGAACTCCAAAGAACCATATAGCTCGACTCAAGAACCCTATACAATGAAAAATGGTTCTTGACAAGAAGAAGGTTCTTTGCAAAACCTATGGTACTGTAAAGAACCATTAAAGAACCTATTTTTTAAGGGGGGTTCGTCGAGAATGCATAAGCGTTCTTTATGCAGTCCGACAACTGAAACGTTCTGAAGTGATCAGAAAAGTTTGCAGCTCAAAAATTGTAACGATCAAAGAAGCCTTCAAGAACCCTTAAGTGTTTCTGTTTTTCAAGGAGGGTAATGGACCACCAATTTTTGAAGACCACTAGCACCCGATGGTAAAATGAGACACACTGGCTAACCTCATGTACTTTACTGCCACTGGTATATAAAGATACATATGTGGCATATTTACAAATGACACTATTATTTCTACATAATGTTCCAATTTGGCAGAATATTGAAAAATGACATTTTAAAAGGTTAATACTGTGTAAATCATAGGCTATAATATATGGTTGCGTACATTAGCCGATAAAATGAGGCACAGTGAAGCACTGGTTCACAAAGTTGGGAACTCCCAGAAGTCCATGAAGCTCAGTTTTTGTTTTTGCGTGTTTTTCTTTTTGTTAAAGTGGTGGAAATCACAATTAAAAGCGATTTATTATTGAATTCTTATACTTATTCGCTTGTTTGACTGGTCACTTGAATCGACTGGGTTCAATCCAAACCTCAATAACTGACGAACAAGTAGGAGTATAAATAACATGTTCTGTTATTGGAAAGTTCTGGAATTAAAAAAGCTCTAGGGCGTCACAAAGTAGCCAGAATATTATAGTACACATTTAAATACGTAAATAAGTGAATTCATTCTGTGCTAAAGTGGGCTGTGAATTTATTTTAACAGTTAAAGTCCCTGGCTCAACTAGAGTATTTCAATTTAAATACACTTATATGGCCAAAAGTATGTGGACACCTGAGAACTGAATATCCCAGTCCAAAACTGTGGAAATTACTATTAAGTTTTCCGAGCTTGTTTTGGGATTTGTGATCATTCAGGCACAAGAGCACCAGAGGATGGACACTGATGTTAGGTGAGGACGCCTTCATTCCAATTCGTCCCAAAAGGTGTTCAGTGGGGTTGAGGTCAGGGTTCTGTACAGGACACTCGAGATCTTCCAGTCCAACCTTCACACACCATGTCTTCATGGAGCTCGCTTTGTGTACAGCGACGTTGACATGCTGGAACACGTTTGACTCTCTTAGTTCCAGTGAAGGGAAATTGTAACGCTACAGCACACAAAGAGGTTCTAGACAGTTCTGTGCTTCCACCTTGGTGAAAACAGTTTGGAGAAGAACCGCATATGGGTGTGAATGTCAGGTGTACATATACATATCTGGCCATATAGTGTATATTACAATGTGTGAACACATTGTGACCTTCACAGACACGTAATAAAGGACTAATAACAGTGAATAGTGAACATTACAGAAGAGTAATAGTGCAGGCCACAATATATCAAGCAGGGCTGCATCAACAGTTAAGGCTCTGGGCTACTGATCAGAAGGTTAGGGGTTCAGCACTGCCAAGCTGCCACTGTTGGGTCCATGAACAAGCAAGATCCTTTACCCTATCAGCTCCATATATTAAGGCTGACCCTGAGCTCTGACCCCCAACGTCCTAACAAGCCGGTTATGTGAAGAAAAGCATTTCACTGTACTGTAATATATACGTGACAAACACAAGCTTTCGCTTCTTTCATCGGCTATTGACTAACCCTACATTGTGTATGCACCTGTTTGTGTGTGTGTGTGTGTGTGTGTGTGTGTGTGTGGCTATTTGTAGGCATTTTTTCCAACCAACCAACCACCCACCCACACACACACACACACACACAAACACACACACACGCAGTCACTCCCTGTATTCGCGAGTGTGTAGAGGACAGCACATCTCAATGGCGTGGTGCTGAAACGGACAGCGCCAAACGCTCACAGTCGCCGCTCTCCTATTCTGTGTATCATTCTGGCGCAAACTGGTAACGCATGAACAGTGCTGCTGAACATGTCCACTTACAGTCCAGGTGCTTCTTCTTAGGCGCCATCACCTCGTGTGTGGTAGCTTTACACACAGCCCGAGCCACGTCCGAGCCGGTGAGCTGGTACTGCGCGGCGGCGATGCGATCCGTCAGCGTCTGGCCCGACATGTTTTTTTGGGTTTCTTTTTTTTTTTTTTCCTCACCAATCCGTTTCGCACTAAGGAATGAACCGGAGCAAGAACATAGGCTGTTGGCCGACAAAAATCCAAACCAAATAGCCTATATAATACTGCACAAATAACAAGAATAGGATATGCGGCTTTTCTTCAGATCCTGTAATGAAGACAGCGCTTCATAGGTGTGCGTCTTGACATGAGGGATTTGGCGCACGGTTGCGCTCGTCGGTGTTACGTAACGCGAGAAGGTTACGTCGGTGACGTAGGCTACCGGATTTTCCGGATGTCTCTAGATATATAAATAAATCAATCAGTCAATCAAATGATAAGGATTTGTTGCGCGACGATTAGGATCCGGAGCGTTCCGAAGAGGTTGTAGAGGAAATGCAACCCGAAATGGACAAAAATAACAAAACAAAACAAACAATGCTTCAGGATGTCGCGCAGGATGTCCTCTATCTGTGTCCTGTCCTTCACCAAAGTAAAGATGCTCTTGTGCAAGGCTGTTATCTGTATATCTGATAATGGATGGCGACTGATGTTTGCTAGGATCAGTATTCTGGTACGGTATGGGTTATATTCCCTATAACCGAGTATGAGTGAGTGAGAGAGAGAGAGTGTGTGTGTGTGTGTGCTGTCCTACTCTGTTAGTCAGTGGTTGGTGGACACGGTCACGTGACCATCAGCAACCCTTAAAGGAAATAGGTTTGGGGAGAAAGAAGGAAGAAGGCAAGCTTTAAGGGTTAAAATGGTAGGCTGGGACAAACACAGACACTGCATAATACAGTGCTAATGAATGGTATGTCAATGTGGAAAATGGAGTAAACAGTGAGGTTGGAGTCTATTATTAATAACAGTCTCGTGGTTTATTTTGGCAATACAGCTACCGGTAATACAAATCTGAGGCAACGTGTAGTAGTACTGGTGCAATGACCTTCTAACGGGTCCTAATCCACCTTTAGAGAAATGTTAACGTTTGTCATGAGAAGATACGTGCAGCCTGTAAGCGGTACTATTAATAGTATGCGTAGAAGTAACAGAATTAGCCTACCTCATGACGCATTGTTCCAGCACCTCTACACTTTCCTGCACGCTTGCACAACATCGATGCGCTTTGTTTGCGGACACCGGAGCATCACACGCATCTGTGGTTCTTCCTCAAACTGTTGCCACAAATTTGGACGCACACAATTATATAGAATGCATTTGTATGCTGTAGCGTTACAATTTCACTTCACTGGAACTAAGAGACACAAACTTGTTCCAGCATCACAACGTCCCTGTACACAAAGCGAGCTCCATGAAGACATGGTGTGTGAAGTTTGGACTGGACGATCTCGAGTGCCCTGTACAGAGCCCCGACCTCAACCCCACTGAACCCCTTTGGGATGAACTGGAACACCGACTGCACCCCAGACCTCCTCAGTACCTGATCTCACTAATACTCTTGTAGCTGAATGATCACAAATCCCCACAGTCACGCTCCAAAATCTATTGGAAAGCCTTTCCAGAAGAGTGGAGCGCATTATAACAGCAAACACAGGGGGGCTAAATCTGGAATGAGATGTTCAACAAACACATATGAGTGTGATGGTCAAGTGTCCACAAACTTTTGGCCATGTAGTGGATATATTATCTTGTATCTAAATAAACTCCTTTCTGTATCGAAATATAGATTTCAATTAGATTCTTTTTTTCACTGTGCTTCGTTATTGTAGTTACACTCACCGTGGCAGCAGCACAATGAATAAAATCATGCGGATACAGGTCAAGAGCTTTGGGTTAATGTTGACATCAAACATCAGAATGCGGGAAATATTGTGATCTCGTTCACACTTTAACCGTGGCATGGTTGTTGGTACCAGATGGGCTGGTGTGAGTATTTCAGAAACTCTTGATCTGCTGGGATTTTCACACACAACAGTCTAGAGTTTACACCGAATGGTGCGAAAAAACATCGAGTGAGTGACAGTTCTGTGGGTGGAAACGCCTTGTTGATGAGAGAGGTCAGAGGAAAATGGCCAGATTGGTTCGAGCTGCCAGGAAGGGAACAGTAACTCATATAATCACTCTTTACAACCGCGGTGAGCAGAAAAGCATCTCAGCATAAACAAAACATCGAATCTAGAGGTGGATGAGCTACAACAGCCGAATACCGCGTCAGGTTCCTCTCCTGTCAGCCGAGAACAGGGATCTGAGGCGATCATGGCTACACACTCACCCAAACTGTACAGTTGAAGATTAGAAGAAAAATCACCTGGTCTTTTTCCAGTCTTCAACTGTCCAGTTTGAATCTTTTTAATAAAAGATTTTAATTACTGCAATAAGAATACACAGGATGAAATTTAAAAAAAAAAAAAAAAGAAGTGTAAATACAAGTACAAAAAACCCAACTAAAATAATTCAAAGAATTTAAGTTCTTATCAAGTTGGCAGATAAACTAAATGTTAGTAATCTGCCCAGGATTACTTATACTGAGTATCAATTATACTGGAGATTACTTATATTGAGGATTAGTTAATTTGAGGATTTGTTATACTGAGGATTAGTTTTGAGGATTAGGTATACTGAGGATTAGTTATGCTGAGGATTGCCTAAATTTGGCATCAGTTATATTGAGGATTAATAAAATTGAGGATTAGTTATATTGAGGATTGCTGTAGTTATACCCCGTCCTGCCCTCTAGAGGTCAAGTGGGGGAACTACACTCAGTCTGTGGTCTGTTGAATAAACAATTAGTGCCGAGTTCCAGCAAAATGTAGGGATTGTATGTGATGTTATTTACACAACAGTGCAAAAGAAGGAGAAAGTATAGAGAAAGAAATGATATTTTTCAGCGTATAGTTGTTAATTAAGTACCAAAACGGACGCGTATTTTTATCTTAGCGTGTAAACCAAAGCAGAAAAGGTCAGCAGCGTCTGTTAGTAGACGCTTAGCTCAATTCAAAATGGCTCCTGCTTTCCAGATAACCGCATTACATAAGCTATGGATCATATTGTACACATTATACACGCTACATATAGGTGAATTTTTTTCCCCCCTATTCTTTGTGAGGGACTTTTATTGTAAGATTGTACATATGACCCGGAAGTGACTTGCACCGGAAGTGACTTGCACGTTGGTAGCAAGCATGGCTCCAGGTGGGAAGATCAACAGACCAAAAACAGTACGTTTCTTTAGTCTTTTATACCATTAGTGTGTATACACACACACAGCTATACACTGCAGTTATATACGACTAGTTCAAGTAGCTTTTAGCTAGCTTCATACAATCAGCTAGGATGGACCAGTGACTGTATTTACAGTAGGGGAAATAAGTAGTGAATTAACTTTTTTTTTTTTTAAAGTTAAATATATTTCCAATCAGTATTCACTCAAGAAATCTGGAAATATAAAAGAATTCACAGCATTAAAAGTCTATAAATAAAGTTATGTGGAATAAAGTAGAATGACACAGGACAAAAAAAAAGTATCGAGCACTTCAGTGTTGCCTTCAGATTTCTTTATTTATTTATTTTATTAAGTGGAACATGATTTAAACACAAAGACTTTCAAGTATCAGATTTACTAGAGTTATGAGGAAACGTGTTCATATGGAAGGCCATGAGTTTCTGGTGTTTGTAGCGTTTGTGATGTTTCAGAGAGGACACATCAAGATGTTTTGAACGTAATGAAGCAGGAAGTTCCCTAACAAAATAACTGTACAAGAAATCGTTCTGGAAATCTTGAATTCAGGGAGAAATAAGTTAATGTCGTGTTCGTCATCGTTTTGAGAATATAGTCGTAATATTTCGAGGGGAAAAAAAGTCGTAATGTTTCGAGAATGAAGCCGTAATGTTACGGGGGGAAAGCTGAAATGTTTTGGGAAAGGGATTGTAATACTACGAGGAAAAGGTCGCGTTATAATCAGATTCCCCCCCCCCCCCCCCCCCAGAAATGTTAGGTGTTTATTCTCAAAATATTACGCCTTTATCCTCGAAATATTACAAATTTATTCTCAAAATATTACGAGTTTATTCTCATAATATTAAGAATTTATTCTCGAAATATTAAGGTTTTATTCTCTGAATATTACGCCTTTATCCTCAAAATATTATGAATTTATCCTCAAAATATTACAAATTTATTCTCAAAATATTACACCTTTATCCTTAAAATATCATGAATTTATTCTCAAAATATTACGCCTTTATCCTCAAAATATTACGAATTTATCCTCAAAATATTACAAATTTATTCTCGAAATATTATGAATTTATTCTCAAAATATCACGTCTTTATTCTCAAAATATCACACCTTTATCCTCGAAATATTACAACTTTTTTCTCAAAATATCACGCCTTTATCCTCGAAATATTACAACTTTTTTCTCAAAATATCACGCCTTTATCCTCGAAATATTACAACTTTTTTCTCGAAATTATACGAATCTATTCTCGAAATATTATGAATTTATTCTCAAAATATCCCGTCTTTATTCTCAAAATATCACACCTTTATCCTTGAAATATTACAACTTTATTCTCGAAATATTACAATTTGATTCTCAAAATATTACGCCATTATCCTCAAAATATTACGCCTTTATCCTCAAAATATTACGCCTTTATCCTCAAAGTATTACGAATTTATCCTCAAAATATTACAAATTTATCCTCAAAATATTACGCCTTTATCCTCAAAGTATTACGAATTTATCCTCAAAATATTACGCCTTTATCCTCAAAATATTACGAATTTATTCTCAAAATATTACAACTTTATCCTCGAAATATTACACCTTTATCCTCGAAATATTACGAATTTATCCTCAAAATATTACAACTTTATCCTCTAAATATTGAGACTTTTTTTTCTTGTAATATCATATATTATGCCATTTTCCCCAAAATATTAAGAAATTATTCTGGAAGTCTTTTTTTAATATTTTCCTCCTCAGCTCGTGTTAAGGGGCTGAATTGTCTCCCAAGGGGACCGTTAGCAGTTAAATAGTTTTCTTGTTCTTTATTAAAGGCAGAAACCTGCTGGTGCTGCACCTCAACAACACTTAGCATCTTAATGACATCCTAATAGTAAAAAATCGAACTATAACTAGCGGCATTACATCTGCCTACCTGACACGACTCAGGGCTTACAGTTTGTAATTAATAGTCCTCTTTTCCGTTGTCTCATTAAAAATCAAATGTCCTCAGGTTAGAATGCTGCCATGCACTTATGTTTACAGTCAACTGAGTGTATAAATGTGTTATGATCTGGCTTACGCAACATTAACAACGCACTGCATCGTACGGTTCTTGGGGTTCGTTCTCGTTCTCCACTAACACGAGGACCCTGAGCAAATCGAGTAAAACCAGTTCCTAATGTTCGTAGCGAAGATCCCAATCTGCCAATGAAACGACTGGAAGTTCGCCAGCTTTAGTCCATGTAGTAGAGTCACTGATTGTGCTTTGTGTGGTTTTCCTGCAGGAATTAGGGAAGAATCTTTTCAAGAGGCGGAGGGTTCTGACAAAACAGAAGAGGAAGAAGCATCGTATTGTTGGCGCAGTGGTGGATGAAGGTCTCATAACTAAACACCACCTGAAAAAGAGGAGGTTGGTCAGTCCAAGTCATACTAAAGATGCTAAAGAGGACCAGATGAATTCCCTGTGCTCTAAGAGTTCTCGTTCTCGTCCTTAAATAAAGGAAACGATCATCCGCATTAGCGTAGTGTTAGGGAATCAGTTTCTCCGAGCTCGTCTTATAGACAGGGTGGTGCCCCAGAGTAGTTCGTTCTTCTAGCAGAGAACGTCCCGAAGGGTTTTATTCCGCTTACACCGTGGCAACATTCCAACACTAGCAATATTTAACGTGCTACCAAACGACACAGCGTTCTGAACTGTTTATACTTAAATAAACGGACGTTCGATCCTGAAGGTAATAACGCAAAAAGATTTGCCACACGTTACCGAGAAACCGCCCTTCCCCGCCCCCCGTCATGAAGACTCTCCTGTGTCGGAGAACTTGTTTGGGCTTTCTTTGGAAAACGACGATGCCGTGTCCTAACAAGGTTCCCTAACAAGGGCATTTGAAACACGTTCATCAAACGAAACAAAGGCATTCTTCTTCGTGTTAGCCATTCCTTCGTTTACGTGGATCTGTGTTTTGACGTATTTTGACGTATATTCGCTATCCATGATTCCCTCTATCTTGATTAGAGCCCCAGTCCCAGCTGAAGAGAAGCAGCGTTATAGCATGATGCTGCCACCACCGTGTTTCACCGTGTGTACGGTGTTCTTTGGGTGATTCTTGTTTTTGCATCAAACATATCTTTTAGAATTTTGCCCAAAATGTTCTACTATAGTCTCATCAGACCGTAACACATTTTCCCCACATGGTTTGGGGTGCTCGTTTGAATCACCCCAACATTTGGTAGATATTTCCTTTACTGTTGCTGTGGATCTCTCAGCAGCCTCCCCGATAAGTTTTCTTCTTACGTCCTGTTCTCGGTGATATCTGTCTGTTCTCCACTTGTTCCATGGTGCGTCTAATGTTTCTGGAAAGTGGTACCCCTCTCCTGATCAATACCTTTCAAATGACCGTGAGATCCTGCGCATGCTTCTTAAGCTCTTTGTGGACCAGGTGATGTTTATTTGGGGTTCCTCAGAATCCCTTCACTGATGACAGTGATGATGATGATTACTTTTGCAACATGAGTTTCAATCTGATTGGTTCCTTCTGAACACAGTCACATGCTCCATTATAAAAGGGTGTGCACACTTATGCAAGCTGGTTATTGTTCTTTTTTTATCTCTATTTGTTTTTCACTTGAATTTTATTGGGTGATGAATCTATGATATATATATATTTCTACACACAGGTAGAATGAACCTCTGAGCCACAGTTAAGATATTGGTGATGCAATTTTGTAAGAAGACTGTATGGTGTTTTTCCAGCACCAGCTCCAGGGCGAACATCACCCTGTCTGGGAAGAAAAGACGGAAGTTGCTGAAACAACTGCGCCACATGGGGAAAGAAAAAGCAGGCATGGAAGGTAGTTCTACAGAGTGATTTTGAAAAGAAATTTGTTGTAAATATCACCCAGGAATGTTTTTACACTCGCCGGAGGTGGAACAATCATTAGCTGCGTTTACATGGACAACAATAATCCACTCTTAATCCGATTAAGACCATACTCTAATTAAGAAACTAGCATGTAAACAGCAATTTTTACTTACCTTAATCGAATTAAGCTCATAATAGAAGTAAGCACTAATCTAATTAAGACAGGTGGAGTACTCCTGTTTTAGTCGCATTATGGACGTGTAGTCGTGACATGTAAACACCTTAATCACATTATGAACGTCGTGTGTGAGTTTTCACCGCATTTTGCGACAGGACACGATCACACGCGGCAGTTTTACGTTTTACGGCGAACAAGAGAGTTCGGTTGTGTCCCAAATCGCATACTTTCCTACTATAGGCCTGTAGTGGGGAAAAATACATGTATCTCGGCTACTATATAGACGGTAACTACGCGATTTGGGACACACCCACGGCTTCAAGCAGTTGTCTATTAGCACGTAAAGCATGACAAATAATTAACCGCACTTAAAGCGTTCGTAAAAAAAATAAATAAAAACACCCAAAACTGTATACGGTACCATAACGAAGACCAACTGTATGTTGATACGTGAAATTCTGGAGGGACGTCGGACGGCGTGGCGCGGTGACGTAATGACGCGTGCCGTTAATGTAATTATGTTCTAAAACATGTAAAACGGGAACATGACAGGAGTATTCTAAAAGCGACCGATGTAAACACCTTAATCACGTTATTATCTTACTCAGAGTAAGGTCAATAATTACATTACTGCTGTCCATGTAAACGTAGTCAGTGTATGAAAGATACGAAAACAAGTTTTGGATAAACTACGATGTCGGGGACGTAAGTCACGTGTGTTTTTTTTCCCCCCCGCTATTTCTAAATGTAAACATGGCTGAAGAGGATATTCATGTTTTGGGGAAACTTCATGAGCCAAACATACTTCTGATCGCCTTTCAGATTGTCAAGTTGAATTCTTAAAAAAAAAAAAAAAAAAAAAAAAGGAATTTCTCTAATGTTGCCTTTAAATCAGACCGATCCCAGTTCACCTCTTAACGGTGTGTATTGTTAATCCATCACCGTTTCTTCAGCACGGGACATTTGTTTCCACAGTTGGACACAACTGGACCGTTTGAACCAACGGTGCCTAGAAAAAACAATGATATTGAGGGCTCAATGAATTTACTTCATTAATCAACTTGGTCACTGCTGTTTCTAGCAGGTTGCCAGACATATATCCTTTCCTTTTATATACACTCTATCTACACTCTTTGTGGACACCTGAACATAACACTCATAGGGGCTTGTTGAACATCACATTCCTGATTTATTCCCCTCTGTGTTTGCTGTTATAATGCGCTCCACTCTTCTGGGAAGGCTTTCCACTAGATTTTGGAGCGTGACTGTGGGGATTTGTGATCATTCAGCTACAGGAGTATTAGTGAGATCAGGTACTGAGGAGGTCTGGGGTGCAGTCGGTGTTCCAGTTCGTCCCAAAGGGGTTCAGTGGGGTTGAGGTCAGGACTCTTCCAGTCCAACCTTCACACACCATGTCTTCATGGAGCTCGCTTTGTGTACAGGGACACTGTGATGCCGGAACAGGTTCGAGTCTCTTAGTTCCAGTGAAGGGAAACTGTAACGCTACAGCACACAAATACATTCTATACAACTGTGTGCTTCTAACTTTGTAGGGGAAAACCACATATGGGTGTGATGGTCAGGTGTCCACATACTTTTGGCTGTATAGTGTGTTTTTCCTACGTCTTCTCAGTTCAGCTCCTTATATCTTCCCGTATATCAGTGTGTGTGGACAAATCAAGTTTTAAAAAGTTATTTATTTATTTTTATTTTTTTTAGAATTTCAGTTTTAATGTTTCCCATTTTCCTGCTGTGGCTGGGAAATGGACAATGATAAAAATGCTGAGAATTCAGGATTTGAATGCTTGTTTTTTTACATTTTTTACGTATTAGATTTAAAATCTATGCTTGTTCTGCGGACAATGAAACAGTTTTAGCGGTTTTTAATTAAAGAACGGATACAGATTGAACATATAATATAAAAATTATTGTATTCTACTCCCCTTTTCGTTATTTGCTGTCCTTTATTTTATATATATATATATATAAAGTATTTTGCTTTCTCAGACAGCCTTGCTTATTGTGGGTTTTTTTTGTTGTTGGTTTTTTTTTTGGGGGGGGTGTTAAAAGCCACATCCATCAGTATGGGTGTGTATTAGATACAGCACCCTCCACTAATATTGGCACCCTTGGTAAATATGAGCAAAGAAGGCTGTGAAAAATTGTCTTTATCGTTTAACCTTTTTATCTTTTGCTCAAAAAAAATTCACAAAAATACTCTGCTGTCAAGGATATCAAACAATTGCAAACAGAACACTGGTTTATCCAAAAAGAAATCTTTGTTAAATAAAGGTGTGCAACAATTATTGGCACCCTTTTAATCAATATTTTGTGCTACCTCCCTTTGCTCAGATAACAGCTCTGAGTCTTCTCCTATAATGCCTGATGAGGTTGGAGAATACATGGCGAGGGATCTGAGAGCGTTCCTCCATACAGAATCTCTCCAGATCCTTCACATTTCGAGGTCCACGCTGGTGGACTCTCCTCTTCTGTTCACCCCACAGGTTTTCTATGGGGTTCAGGTCAGGGGACTGGGATGGTCATGGCAGGATCTTGATTTTGTGGTCAGTAAACCATTTCTGTGTTGATTCTGATGTATGTTTTGGATCATTGTCCTGCTGGAAGATCCAACCACGGCCCATTTTAAGCTTTCTGGCAGAGGCAGTCAGGTTTTCATTTAATATCTGTTGATATTTGATAGAGTCCATGATGCCATGTATCCTAACAAAATTGGAGATATTTTGGCCACTCGAACCGTCCTCTTCACAGTGAGCTGAGACGATATAGACACACGTCCAATTCCAGATTGATTCATAACATTTCCAGTTGACTGGAACTTCTTAATTATTGGCCTGATGGTGGAAATGGGCATTTTCAATGCTTGTGCTATTTTCTTATAGACACGTCCCATTTTGTGAAGCTCAACAACCTTTTGCCGCACATCACAGCTATATTCCTTGCTCTTACCCATTGTTATGAATGACTAAGGGAATCTGGCCTGTGTGTTACCTCATATTTATACCCCTGTGAAACAGGAAGTCATGGTTGAACAATTTCCTGTTCCTAGTCACCCAGGTGCACTAAAAAAAAAAGTAAAATATCACTGGTAATATACTTCAGATATATTTTCTTCATATGAATGACAATTGTTGCACACCTATATTTAACAAAGATTTTTTATTTATTTATTTATTTTGGATAAACCTGTGTTTGAAATTGTTTGATATCCATGAAAGCAGGTTAAAGGTTAAACAATAAATACAACTCTTCACATCCGCCTTTGCTCATATTCACCAAGGATGCCCTTGTAAAATATGCCCTTAGGGTGTAGACCTTTTTTGTTTTTTAATGCCCAGTCCTTCTCTTTTGCTTCTTGTAAAATAGATTTCTCTCTTAGAACATTGTTCTTTTATCGATGGATCTTGAATATTCACATATGTCTTACTCACTCAGGGGAAGATATTTAATACAAATGGCAACCATGAATATACGTTCAGTACACGTTCATCAGAACTTTTTGCCGTCATGACGACCTTCCACTTCTGGCAAGTGTAAACACACACACGAAAAGAAAAGAAAAAAAACCCCATGATAAAGTGTGTATTTTTCAGTTCAAGTCTAAAGAACGTGTCAGATAAGAGCCACTGTATTTGTCCTTAGGGCTGTGTATGCAGTTATGTATTAGTGTAAGAAATAATGCTTTAACTCGACCTCTTTCTTTAAAGTTGAAGAAGCACCGAAGAAGAAACCAACTCCTGCCGACAAGAAGAAAGAGAAGAAAAGTGGCGGTGACGAGGACATGATGGATACGGAGTAAACAAACTATACGGATGTTTCTAAAGCTGCTATTTTTCACACACGTACACGATCTGCATGCGGAACATCTACGCCTTTTGAAAATGCTCAAAGCGGCACTCCATCTATAAATATCAGTCCCACAGGGATTCCTGTGCTAATGTTCAGACCGAATCGGTAAAAGTAGGTTAATCCATCAGCAGTCTTAAAGCTTTTCATGTTCTCCTCTGAATTCTCTCTACATGTCACAGCTGGCCTTTTGAGACGATCCTCGTTACGGTATATTGATAAAACTATATTACAGAGCAGCTTCAAGCAGAACAGAGAGTACAGCTTCATAAAGACACGAGGAGAAAATGGATGGATGATACCGACTAGACGAACAGTTTTAGGACGTTAGTGTATTGGAGCATTTATTTGAACCAGTTCAAACTTTCATTAGATTCACCAAGTCTTGTTTTCGGACCTAGCTCCAGCTTCTCCAAACTTTTTTGCTATCTTGTTTGGTTTTCTGTGGCGTGGCGAATTACAATAAAATTGGTGTTTAGCAGTGTCTCTGTTTTTGTTTGTTCATATCTTGACTTCGGTCACTGTGATTGCTCAAAGCCGTGAGGGGACCACTAAAATCAAATACACTGTAGTAATGAACAGTGCGTAACGTGAACCGGACCGGGAGCCGGGATTTGATTCCGTACAGTGATGTATTTCCTTTCGAGACAGGAAGTCAGAGTGACGGTGTGCTGAAGTGCTTGCCTCAGTTGGGTTTGTGGAGGATTTCTGACTGCCACCTTCACCCACGCCTGTCGACTTTAAACGAGCACAGTATCCTACATGACAAGATGCTGTGCGCTGGCATCGCCGGCGGCCGAGAGCTACAGGGTCGTCACCTGGAGGCGGATAACACACGCGAGTCTTACTGATAAAGAAGCTCTAATGCAGGGGTGTCCAAACTTTTTTTTTTCTTTTTTCAAAGGGGTCTAGATTAGACCTTGTGTAAATATCTGAGGGTTGGTCATACACACAAATTGATCATGATGAATTAAAGAGATAGAAGGTCGAGTGTTTGAATTTGCATTCGGTAGCTGTTCATGGGAACACTCAACATGCGGTCCGAAGAGGTGTTGATGCAAGTGAAGGACGCCATTATTAGACTGGGAAAAAAAACCCCAAAATGCACCTATGAGAGAGATAGCAGAAACTTTAGGAGTCAACAATTTGGTACCTTTTTAAACAGAAGGGACGCACCGGCGAGCTCAGCAAAACCAAAAGGCCCGGAAGACCAGAGAAGACAACTGAAGTGGATGATCATAGAATCCTTTACGTGTTGAAGGAAAACCCCTTCACAGTATCTAGCTGAATCACGAACACTCTGGAGGAGGTAGGCGTGTCATTGTCAAAGTGTACCATCAAGAGACGCCTTCATGAATGTAAATACAGACGGTTTACCTCAAGATGCAAACCACTGATAACACTCAAGAACAGAAAGGCCAGATTAGACTTTGTTAGAAAACCTCTTTAAAATAAAAAAAAAAATTAAAAAAAAAAGCCGGAAGAGAATAATATGGAGAAGGAAAGGAAAAGCTCATGATCCAACGCATACCGCATCATCTGTCAAACACGGTGGAGGAAGTGTTATGGCATGGGCATGTATGGCTGCTAATGGAACTGGGTCACTGGTGTTTATGGATGATGTGAATGCTAATAGAAGTAGCAGGATGAACTCTGAAGTGTATGGAGCTGTACTTTCTTCTCCAAGTCAGTCGAATGCTGCAAAACTGATAGGACAGCGCTTCACAGTACAGATGGATAATGACCCAAAACATACCGCAAAGGCAACCCAAGAGCTTCTTAAGGCAAAGTAGTGTTCTTAAATGTCAAATGACCTCAGCCCATCTGAGCTTGCTTTTCACTTACTGAAGACAAAACTGAAGGCAGAAAGACCCACAAGCAAGCAGCGACTGGAGGTGGCTCCAGTAAAGGCCTGGCAAAGCATCTTAAAGGCAGAAACTCAGCCTTTATATATATACACACACCCATCCATCCATCCATACCGTTTATCCTTTTCAGGGTCACGGGGAAACTGGAGCCTATCCCAGGGAGCACGGGGCACAAGGCGGGGTACACCCTGGACAGGGTGCCAATCCATCACAGGGCACAATCACACACACACACCCATTCATACACTACGGACACTTTGGACACGCCAATCAGCCTACCATGCATGTCTTTGGACTGGGGAGGAAACCGGAGTACCCGGAGGAAACCCCCGCAGTACGGGGAGAACATGCAAACTCCACACACACAGGGTCACGGTGGGAATCGAACCCCCAACCCTGGAGGTGTGAGGCGAACGTACTAACCATTAAGCCACCGTGCACCCTTATATATATATATATATATATATATATATATATATATATATAATTTTCTCCTAGATATGAATTTTTTTTTTCTGAGCATTGATGAACCGCGCATCAGTGTACTGACAAGTGTTTTTTGTGGCACCATCTGTTCTATGCAAATCGATGGCAGATGACTGAGTGCCAGCTAACACACACTTACCCACACAATTACAGTTCCACACATTTACCCACACGGTTACAGTCACACACACTTACCCACACGGTTACAGCCGCATATCATTTACACACAGTGGAATGCAGTGTGCTGAATGAAAGGTAATAAAGAAGTGCCCTTCGTTTGAGACAGGATGCTTAGCAGTGCATGAAAAACACAACTGCTAGGTTCTGAGGTTGTATAATTTCACAGGTGGGGGGTTGGTGGTGGTGGTGATGGTAGGTGGGGGGTTGGTGGTGGTGTTGGTGATGATAGGTGGGGGGGTGTTGGATATATTCTCCTCCTTCAGCACCTCTTTGTGTGGTGTCTTCATTCACTCAGATTGCTTTAGTGAACATACGGGTTCTGCAGGAAACACGTGTCTTCGCTCAGCTGCTATCACCGGGGACAAAAGAGCCCAAAAAGAAAAAAAAAAAAATGGGTCAGAGTCGTGATGAAGCCGTGAGGATTGCTTTGGATCTACTCACTGACGCTAATTAATCGCGCGCTCATTTGCCTGCCGTGTGTATTTTTTATCTGTTTGGTGTTACCTATAGCTCGGCGCGTTGGGTTTCCTCTCTCGGTCTTTTGTGTGCACAACGGGAAGGTTGGTTTGTTTGTTTGTTTGTTTGATAAATAATTGGTCTTTAATACGTGGTGTTTGAACCGTGTGAGAGCTCTCCGTGTGATGCAGTGCCCGAAGACACCATTTTAGACCACACTGAGCATCCTTGTGAGCATCTTTAAGGAGCTTCACGAAAGCCTGGTCTTTATAAGCCCGGTTTTTCCTTCAGGTCGCTGCCTAGGATGCATAAGATCATTTGCTGGATGATGATGTTGACTGTTTCGTCCCCCTGGGAGCTATTTTGGTGATTTCAGTGAAGGTAAGTTGCCTGATTTATTTATTTATTTATTTTATGGGTTGTTGTTTTTTTTTGTTTTTTTTTTAACAGAAGGCCAGTAGCGAAGCTAGCAGGTGTTAGAAAAGCCTTGGCTCATTTAGTGCGATTTAAACGAACAAAAGCGGGCCTCGGTTTGGAAATAAGGAAATAAACACCATGTAATTGAGCCATTTGGCGATTTCATTCTGATTGCATCACAGTGATGGTGTTATAACGGATGATGCTTCTGTATCCTAGCGACGCGTCAACATCAGCACCAGTGTGCGGCTGCATCAAACTCATTTCCTCATCTCCTCATCTCTTCATCTCCCTGTGCTGATCCTATAACGCCTAGATTGCCTTCGTCGTCACCCTGCATTGCATGTTGGAGCGGTACTAGTACAGGAATTGTTGAAGCTCACTTGCAGGAAAAAATAAAAGAATCAAGACGAACTGATTCAGGATCCTAAACCAGAGGATTTGACAGAAAAGTCACACTATATAAGCCAGGGCGCTCCGTGGTTTAGTGGTTAGTGCGCTCGCCTCACGCCTCTAGGGTTGGGGGTTTGATTCCCGCCACGGCGCTCTGCGTGCATGTTCTCCCGGGTACTCCGGTTTCCTCCCCCAGTCCAAAGACATGCATGTCTAAAGTGAATGTAGTGTATGAATGAATGTGTATGTGAGTGTGCCCTGCGATGGATTGGCACCCTGTCCAGGGGTTCCAGGTTCCCCATGACCCTGTAGCATAGTCCCTGTAGCATAGTGGTATATAAATGGATGGATGGACTGTATAGCCAAATCTTCAGCAAAAAGTTGCCACAAAAGTTAAAAGCACACTATTGTGCACTATTGTGTGCTGTAGTGTTACAATTTCCCTTCACTGGAACTCAAACACTGTTCCAGCATGACAATGCCCATGCGCACAAAGCGAGCTCCATGAAGACATGGAGTGTTAAGGGTGGAGTAGAGTGTCTCGAGTGTCCTCACCCAACATCAGTACCTGATCTCACTAATACTCTTGTAGCTGAATGACCACAAATCCCCACAGTCACGCTCCAAAATCTAGTGGAAGAGTCCCAGAAGAGTGGAGCGCATTATAACAGCAAACACACGGGGACTAAATCTGGAATGAGCTGTTCAACACGCACATAATGTTAGGGTCGAGTGTACACAAAATTTTGGCCATATAGTGTATTATGCCGCAATGTGCTTGTATTCATGAAAGCATTGATTTCATTTCAGTTCAGCGATATTTAAGCACAATTGTTGGACTCTCTTTGTAATAATACCAAAAAAAACCCAAAATGAATAACAAAAGTTAACAGCATAATGAAATAAATGTGAATGTTAATAGAATTTGAGTATACAGGTATAACATAACGTAAGTTACACAATAAAATGAACAATGAGAACAACAATGACAGCATCTGAGAGTCATACTCCTTAAAAGCTATCTACTTCTTTACTCTTTTTTTTTTTTTGCTCCCCCTGATAAGACAAGGTTCCTTTGCTGTTTCAGGCAGGTACGCCTATTTCACAGTAATCGCGATGGGTGTTTTACTGTTTTATTACAATATCGTTACAGGAGATTTACTTTAGCTGTACATCAAGATCCTCTGATGGTATAAATTACTAGTGCTGTAAATATTTTCTAAGACGATCACAGTATGGACGTGTAAAGCACATTTAACACAGGTATTGCAGAAATTCTTTACAGTGAATGCATGGTAAATAAGTCAGTTGTTGTTAATTGAACATAATTGTGCAAAGTTTCATTTGTTTTTTGTTTTGTTTTTTGGGGGGGTGTTCTAGTTTGGAGCGTTTCTTTTCTCCACTCTTATTTTCCCAAAAATCTTTTTTGCTTTCGTATGTGTTGGGTGTACGAGCAAATAACGGAGGGCGTTTTCCGCACGCGATGGTGACGCTGCCTTTAATGACGTATGACGTATGACGTAACTCCACGTTCCATACGCACTAAGCTAGCAGCTTATTAGGTATAACCCAAACATGCGGACAAAAATATACGTTCCAGCAAGCCATATGTCATGTGACCTCCTATACAGTAAATGCGTGGTATAAATCTGTCAGACTGGTGTTTTGTAGACTTCAATTGAGTGTTGCATGTTAATGACTGCATGAGTGCAAGGAGCACTTCCTAAACTACTAGTGACCAGCAATCTTGTGGATAAAAGGTCGGAAGGTCGGGGGTTCAAGCCCCAGCACTGCCAGGCTCTGGGTTACTGATTGTAAGGTCGGCGGTTCAAGCCCCAGCTCTGCCCAGCTTAGCAAGGCCCTTAACCTTCTCTGCTCCAGGTGCTGACCCTGTGCTCTGACCCCATCTTCCTGACATGCCGGGGTATGCGAAGAAAAGAATTTCACTGCGCTGTAATGTATACGTGACCGATAAAGACTCATTATCATTAACATGTGGATCGGAGGGGTCAGCGAACAGCCATAACCCAAATTAAGATCGGTGTGCAGAAAGCAGTAGACATTGAGGAGTACAAAGAGACGTTATCAGGTTGGACGAGTTTCCTTTGCACCAAATTAAGTGCTAGCAAATCCATGAATCATCACCAAATGTCTTCGGATACATCATATTGAGTTGTTATAGTGATCTGGCCAATTCCCAGAGCTCAGCCTTATGGCACATCTTTGAGCTGAAACGGAAAGTACTGTTTACAGCTAGACCGTGCAGCTCTTTCGTTCTGGAAAACTGTCTAACGCGGTAGTTTTACGCGGAGCGGTTCGTTGAATCGACGCCCCATCGCATTTTGTCACGTTCTCAAGACCAGAAAAGTCATAACACACTATTAAATGGGTGCGCGTCATAAACTTATGTATATATTAAAGTGTACTTGAGGAAATGGTTGGCAGTAACACTTATTCTTTTACCGCGTAACTGGGCCTGTGGTTGTGACAGGGATGCTCATGGTGTTCTCCAACTCGGGCAGCGTGCAGTAAAGCCGAGAAATCACAACGCAGACCAGAGATTTATTCAAGTGCTGCGCGATATTTTCAACTTTACAGTAGCATGTGCTTTATTTTTCAGCACCTATAAACATTATATTTGAACTGTAATAGACTAAGACAAAATGCATAAAGAAATCTCTGCCCTAAAGCTGTTCATTTTTAAAACATCCAGTAATACAATATCCAGTAATAGGACCAGTTAGGAAATCCAAATTTATATACGGTACAACGTAGTCCTATTCACAATTTTATACCATGAACCCAAAACTACAGTGTAAACACGGTAATAAATACACTGCAACTTACCAGCCAAACTGATAAGTAACTACATTTATGATACCAGTAAGGTATCAAGCCCTTACGATAACTTCTGAAATATGTTTCAGGAAAAGGAGCAAAGTTCTACTGAGACAGACGACTACACATGAACTGTGGACCCAGGGGACTTGAGACCGTCTAATGGCATTGTACATACACATACAAGGCACTGGTTAGTACCTGATTTCTCCGATTCATTTCGATTCATCTTTTATCTTCTTTAATGACCCGCAGATGTGAATGAAATGTATATGCAATGTTAGTGTGTACTATTGATGATGTAAACACGTTAAAGGATTACATTTTCACCGTTGCGTGGTCTGTACGATCTCTATGCTATCTGTATAGTTGTAGTTCGGTGTGTAAAGGACGGTGCTTGAGGTCCTTTGGAACCATAAAACTAAGCCGAACAAAGTATGACTTTAGAGAATATATTGTTTTAATCGACTCTTTTGTAAAGAGTCTTCGGGTGTAGGAAAGGCGCTATACAAATCAAGTGAATTATGAGGGATCAAGCTATGTGCCTAATGTGTCAGAAGACACCTGGGTTTTCTTTAATAAGCCTTACCGGTCGTCATCCAGCAGGTTTTAATCCTTTCCCATCAGGACTCTGAGAAGCCTGTGGATCTCCTGAGCACCTAAAAGCCATGTTCCCAGCCCATCGACGCTCCTTCAGGGCGGCTAAGCTGCTACTCGGGGCTCTGATCTTTCTCCGGGCTTGCAGTTGTGCTTTGGGCTCCAGTGGTGAGACATGTTACTCCAGACAGCATCGAGACACCATTGTGAATGTGCACAAGGCTCTAGATCATCAAAAGACCATAATGGATGTCAGGAAGAAAGAGGCAGAAAGAGACTGCATCCTGGCCTGTTGCTCGGTAGAGCTGAAACCAGGTAACTGCTTTCGCTCGGACTCCCCCTTGAGCTGAGGTATTATAGTAAGAAACTACAACTAATAGGACTACAGCAAGAGCTGTAGATTTTTGGTTAATTGACTGTTTCATTTTACAAACATTAATCTTTGTAATATGGATAGGTTTGTCGTGCCTCCAGAGTTCCAACATGCCGACTTACAGTATCTGTTGTACTAGATGGATGTTTGGGTGTTTTTTTCGTTGTTATTGTTGTTTTTTTTAATTAAAGCCACTGAGGACGTGGTTGTTACTCTTCATATTTTTCGATCAGGCCATATATGTTTGTCATTGCATGTGCCCCAAGTATGAAACTTTAGCGATCGTCCGTTTTGTACTGAGTATGCACCCTACAGACGCGCACTAACTACCGTTTTATCTCTCTCACAGGTATAAAGTGCAACATGGTGGTGTATAAGCCATCAGGCCAAGATGGTAGTGAGAACTGCTACCTGTTTCATTGTGAAACTGAGCAGGACTGCCCTCTGATGTCGGCCACGCCTGGGACTAACACTTATGATATATTCAAAGGTAACGTTTCTCCAGTAAAAGCAAAATAGCACATTATCGCATCGGTTCGTAACTCCAGTCCTGGGGACCCGCTGCCCTGCACAGTTTAAAGATTTTCCTACTGTATTGAGGATTGTGGAAAACTTCAAAATGTGCAGGATGCCTATGACTAGAGATGAGGACCTTTGCCTTATCAGTAACTGGTTAATCTAGCACTTTTTAAAAAAAATTTTTTATAAATGATACAACAGTATTTAAATGAACTGTTTTAGATTAATTCTTGATTTTGATGTTTGGTGGTGATTACTACTGGTATTTCACCCCTGCTATCTGCCAGTAGTATTCAGAGTTACCTGGATACCTAGTGCGTGTGCACACTGCATACCAACACCTTCCAACAAAGTGGCATATGATCCAGTGTTTGCAATAAATCGAGTTATTCCTGGCTTCTTCTCGCCGCATGCGTATGTCGGACCACACGTGCACCATATAGAGCTATCCACTTAGCAGCTAGTGACTATGGTCAGAGCTACAGGTAACCTGTCCTCCAAAGCTGGCAATACACTCATGTTATCTCTTCTGCTGCGGTGAGTATATATTCTAGTGAAACACGATGTGGCATCTTCAAGCTTCAAGTCAGCCTTCCTTTGTTAGCATCGCTACCGTCTCAGTTTTCCAGCAGGGTTGGGTTCTCCCTCTGCATTATCTTTCTGCTCAGGATCGGCCAAGAAGATATACCGTGCCTTGTTCACTATTAAAATGACTAAGTTGCTTGATTTCTGCTAACATGTAGCCCTGGAGCTGGAGTTGATTGAACACAGTAGATCCCTCATTCTTTTCACAGTACGTGAATAAGCGGTTATCCAAATCATACCTGTGTAGTCAGTGTCTACACTCCCTGAAGCACGAGATATGTCCTCGCTGCCTTGACCTTGACCATCTTGCGGTGTCCGGCTAACAATTCCTCTGCTCTGAGATGGCATGCTCGGCTGGCAGGTTTATGCCTGTAGTGTGTTCCAGGCAATATGCTGGATCATAAGCTGGGCCACATGCCAACCTTGGCAATATGTTAGCTGGTTTATTGCTAGCATTGGAACAATCACTCCAGTCTGCAGAGGCTGATCCTTCTGTTGAGGCTGGATGTGTGCTAATCAAACCTTTGAAAGGGTTGGTGTTTGGGCCTGCCTCTAAAGAGGCCCTGGAGAGGAGAGTGCAGGTTTAAGAATAACAAAAAAAGCATTTTAGGTACTTTAAGGTCAATGCAAACTGGTCAAATGCCCACAAAGGGCTTTCCTACATTGCATAAGTCTTAGGCAGGGACATCTAGCAGATATCTGATCACCCCCCAATCAATCTTGTAGGACAGGCCCTACATATCCTCCCCCACCTTTCTAAAGGGTCAAAAAACATTCAGAAACATTGGCCATTGAACAGTGACTACATCAGATCAGTTAGGCTTGATTACAGTGTCAGGTCTGTCGCTGGGCCTCAACCTTCTCAGGATTCAAGGACACCAGATGTTCATTCTGTTCAGAAAAAGGACAACAGTTGAACTGGTTCCTAAATAGCCATCTTTTTCATATGCTAAAGTTATGAGATGTAATCCATGGCTTGCAACAACAATACTGATTCAAGTCGGTGGACCCGTGCTACGCCTGTTTTTCCCTTTTCCTAATATGTCCCCATTGCTCCAGTACACAGGTGATTTTAAGCTTTAGCTTTCAAGGCCAGGTTCGATCGTTCGCCTCATATTAGCACCACAGGTGTTATCGTGACCTTAGTCTCCCCCGATGGTCGGAGGCTTGAGAATACTGCGGCACTTGGATGACTGGCCCCCACAAAGGAGAAGGCCATTCACGACACCCATGTCGAAAACATTTTGACTCTTGGTCTCACATAGAAAAAGCTACTTAACATTGACACAGACCACACAATTCATAATTCTGAAGCTAGATTTACTAAGAGTGCTAGACATTATTATGCCGGCCATTCAGATTTAGACAGGTTACTATGTGTGGTACCGTTAAGAGTGCTAAAATTGTTCATAGCAGCCACAACAGTAATTCCCCAGATTTTCTGGAACTACAATCTTTTCAGACGTGGGTTATCAAACTACAGCTGGAACCCAAAAGCCATAAACCGAGACATGTCCATTGTGAGAAGTGAGAATGGCATGACCACAGGCCCTGTCATTCATCAACATGAGGAAAGCCCATTGGAATGAATCGCCAACTGACACTGGTATTTATTGCACTGTGACACTGTGTCATACGTCATTTAGTGACATATTTGTTGGAAGGTTACGGCAAGCATGCGCACGCACCTAAGAAGTTATACAGATGGTTCTCACTGTCTTCGCATGTGTTTATAGAACCACAGTTGCATATGTAACTAGTACTAATGGTTTATGTTTTAAAAGGTTTGACACACCCTTTGGCAAAAGAAAAGGAGAGAGTACCCACAATGCCCATTACAGTAGCAAAACAACTTACTACTACTCAATCTACATCGACAACCATGAAACCAACAACCACAACAACCACAACCCAGCCCACCACTGCGACAAGTACCACGCAGTCATCTACAACCACGTCTCCGACTACGGCAACCACCTCCACCATAGCGCCCACAGAGCTGGCAATTATCCTCCTTACGATGCCTGTTGAAATCGTGCCAACCACTACATCAACTACAACAACAACAACAACAACGCAATCCACAATGACAACCACAAAGGTACCTGCCACAATGAGTACCACAACAACTACACATCCAGTCCAACCACAGCCACTCCCAAATCCAATCAGACCTTCCAAAAAGCAGATCAGGCCAGCAAAAAAGCCAGAGCCCCATGGGAAATCCATTGCTAAAGTAGGTGAGATTCCAACCTTACAGAAACAAGCCACACAGAAAACTACGATACCTACTACTGCTACCACTAGTACAACTACTACCACAACTACTACTCCAACTACAACCACAACTACTACTCCCCCTACGACCACAACTACTACGCCCTCTACAACCACAACTACTACTGCCCCTACGACCACAACTACTACTCCCCCTACGACCACAACTACTACGCCCTCTACGACCACAAGTACTACTTCCCCTACAACCACAACTACTACTCCCGCTACGACCACAACTACTACGTCCTCTACAACCACCACTACTACTCCCACTACAACTACTACAACCACTACATCCACAACTACCATTGAAAGGACAACTATAGTCGTTGTAGAGATGGAGAATGATGTGAAAAATGGAGATTCAGGCCCTGACCCTCCAGCAGTATCCTCTGCCTCAGATAAGGCTAAGGAGTCACATTTGATGTGGAAGAATAGCCTGGCTTTGCTGGTCGTGCTCACACTCATCATTCTCACGTTTGTCGTGGCCATCGTGGGCCGCAGAGCCATGGAATCCTTTGACAGGAGACACTACACAAGACTGGAGCTCAACGACCTTCACTATGAGATCTAAAGCTCAACCAAATCCTTGATGATTGAAGAGACAATCCCATTCAATATTGAAATGTACCCCCGACCCCAACCCCCCCCCTCCACACCCCCCCCCCCCCCTTCTGCTCACTAAAACAAAATATTTTGATATGTAGGACCTTTCGGGTTGAGAAGAGTCACATGCTCCCCTCGTATAAGATGCTGTAACTGCTGGAGGCATGTAACAAGATGGAGGCTATGGAGTTTAGGGTTGTGGGGAATGAAAAGCAATACAAAGACCTCAGGAAGCTTCAAAATTTAGGACTAGAAAACTGTTGGACATTCTTTGTTATGGCAATGCATAAGTCATTAACATTTCCTCTCTCTGTGTAAGACCAGTCAATCAGTAATTAAGCTAATATAAGAACCGCAGCATAATCAGATCGCTCCTTTCAGAGGCTTCATTCGTTCAATCACTTTGGCGTGTTTGTGTATTACTTGATTTAGGTTTGAAGTTAACCCATCCTATTAGCCAGCCAGTACTCCACTGCTTTAACCAAGTCAAAACTATTACTCAGTTGCACATCAGATTAAACCTATTCGGTTGGTTTCGGTTGGGATACAGTACGATTTGGGTGATTAATGCCTTTATTGCAGGGTGTTAGTAAAGAAATAAAAGACGGGATATACCGAGAAAGATAGTTCTGTTCTTCAGACTTTCACAAGCACCTTTATATGGCCATATCCTTTCAGGACTTCCTTACCGAAAAACAGCGGCTTTTCAAACTGTATTTACTTGCTGTACATCGAATCGTTGTGATTTTATTTTCCACTATGTTGTACCGATGTATTTACATTGACGACACCGATCCGTAGGAAAGTCACTGATGCAGTGTACACATTGTGCCGCACTTCTGTTTTGTGTCTAAACAAACACTACTTCTTGGTGGTAAATTACATTGGATGTGCACTATTTTCACATGAATACTTTCTTAACGAGCAGGTTTGTGAGTGTGAAGGTGTGTGCAGACGTGTGTGAGGTGAGCTACTCTAGTTAACTGTAACACTTGCTAAGAGCATGCATGGTAAATGTCATTTGCAATATTCGCTGTGTTCCAGTATGGTTTTTAACATGACTTTGTCGACTTCCACTCATTATTTCGGGAATGTGAATCAACTAAGTCCTACGACCTGTGGCACTAGACAGTGGCGTACATCTACTTATTAAGGTATATTTATTGATTAAATGCTTATACTTATTATAAACAGCTCCATCCATTTAAAGCAATTTGCAAAGCTGACTGGACTTTGCTAATGAAGTACCAGCTAATGAAGTGCTACAGTGCCTTATGATGGCAACTTAGATGAAGAAGTGAAGTCAAACCAGGGCTTGTTACAAACTATATGAAAACGCACTTGCCATACCGTACGTCGAAACATCGAATGAGCTGTATTTGCAATTTTTGACCAAAGGTGGCAGCAGTCACTCAGTTGAACCTACAGCCGCCTTCCTGCTCCTGTGCTCCATTTTAAGGAACTCGGTTTAGTTTCACAAATCTTTTCATGTTTTTCTTGAATTGCTTTTTGTATTTTAATATCACTGTATATATATATATAAGATGGTGATGGTTCGGTCTTGTTTTTGTGAGTGGTTTCTTTTAACAACAATTCGAATTTAATGTAGGCTACTATTTTCTCTGGCAAAAATAAAACGTTAATTCTTTGAAGAAATGTTTGAAGGCTCTGGTAAAAATGGCAAAACTACCAATAATGCTATAATAATAATAATAATAATAATAATAATAATAATAATAATAATAATAATAATAATGTTATAATACTAATATAACAACAACAAAACAACAACAATAATAATATATTATTATTGGTGGTGGTGGTTGTGATAGTGGTTTTATGATTGTTATTATTATCATATTCAAACAGTACTATATATACTGAATTGTAGGATTATACCAATTATTTAAATTTTTTTTAATAACCAAACGTTTGTTAGACCTTGGAAATTTTCACAATAAATAAGAGTTCCAGTGTTAATTAATATTGTTCGGTTCAGTCTTTGGAAATGCTACATACTGAGATTGAATAAAACATATTTCTCTTTATGAATAAAGAATTTGTAAATCAATAGTGGATACAAAAAGATTTGTATATTTTTGATTACTGGAATAGAGGTAAGACAACAGGATGCTGTAGTGATAATGATCAATCCAAAACTCATATACATGTGCAGGATAACTTGTGGAGTCCTATATCTTGGTGAAACAGTTTTCTCTACTTTATTACTATATGACTTTAGCACAAAATAGCTCCAGATATAAACAAATATCATAATATCAATACACACTGATGAACCGTTACATGGTTGAGAAGTGGCCGACATTATTTTTGATCAAAATGATTTTATAAGAGAATGTGGTTTTGATTTATTTTGTAAAAAGTCACATAAACACACCTGCAGCTCCGAGCTTGGTCACACATTTATATGATTTACTAAGAACATATTTGCATATGTCACAGTATGAGATATCAGTAGTCTATACACCACCAAATGATACACTATACATAAAGTATGTTGGAAACTGACAATCACACAATCATACGTGCGTGTTGAACATCCCATTCCAGTTTTAGTCCCCCTGTGTTTGCTGTTATAATGCGCTCCACTCTTCTGGGAAGGCTTTCCACTAGATTTTGGAGCGTGACTGTGGGGATTTGTGATCATTCAGCTACAAGAGTATTAGTGAGATCAGGTACTGAGGAGGTCTGGGGTGCAGTCGGTGTTCCAGTTCATCCCAAAGGTGTTCAGTGGGGTTGAGGTCAGGACTCTGTGCAGGACACTGAAGTTCTTCCACTACAGCATTGTCAAACCATAACTTCATGGAGCTCGCTTTGTGTACAGGGACGTTGTGATGCTGGAACAGGTTTGGGTCTCTTAGTTCCAGCGAAAGGAAATTGTAACGTTACAGCACACAAAGACATTCCATACATTTGTGTGCTTGAAACGTAATAACAGCAGTTTGGGTGTGATGCTCAGGTGTCCACATATCTTTGGCAATATAGTGTGTATTATTCAGCCATAATGTACAGCCTTGCTGAACCCCTACCCCACTCCAAAAAAAAACAAAAAAAACAATAGGAACCATCCATCCATCCATCCATCCATCTTCTACCGCTTACTCTTTCTTCAGGGTCGCGGGGGAACCCGGAGCCAATCCCAGGGAGCATCGGGCACAAGGCGGGGTACACCCTGGACAGGGTGCCAGTCCATCGCAGGGCACAATATAATAGGAACCCTCATAGAACTTGTAATGGTTTAAATGGTTATAATGGGAATCAGGAACTGTAATGGTCCCTGTCTGTTTTTAATGGTAATTTGTTGCCTTCTATTGGTGGCATGTTATGTCTAGTATATACCATTGTAACGCTACAGCACACAAAGACATTCCATACATTTGTGTGCTTGAAACGTAATAACAGCAGTTTGGGTGTGATGCTCAGGTGTCCACATATCTTTGGCAATATAGTGTGTATTATTCAGCCATAATGTACAGCCCTGCTGAACCCCCTAAAAAAACGAAACAATAGGAACCCTCATAGAATTTGTAATGGTTTAAATGGTTATAATGGGAATTGGGAACTGTAATTGTCCCTGTCTGTTTTTAATGGTAATTTGTTGCCTTCTATTGGTGGCATGTTATGTCTAGTGGATACCATTAAGGACCAGTAATGGCAATGGTTTTCATGGTTATCTGATGGTTTTTGATGGTATTCATAGTGGAAACCATTAGAGATTCTGTAATGGTTTCTTCATATTCAATAGGGAGGTGACAGAGCGTGTCTCTTATTCTAGTTCTGTCAAAGATATTCCTGACTCTACACATCACATTTGTACATTTGAACTAGCTGACTAGACAAAAAAAACAAGCTTATATAACAATGTAATGAATATATTTTGGGACTGAACAGAACTTTGTCTTGGGTAGTACAGTATCCATGGCTGCACTGGCTCATGTTTCAAAATATACCTCACTTTACTTCCTTTCAACCCGGCGGATTTTTTCTCTTTTCTTTTATTTATAAAAGAGAGAAAGCAGTCACAAACGGCACCATCTTAAACATTCATTTATTAATGCACACAACCCCGAGGATTTCATTCAGTAATATAACCCATCGGAGCTGCTGGGATCACTTCAGTACACACACACACAGTTAGCAACGCTTAGCTGAGCCGAGCCGCTTCACCGCTCATTCCGTGAAAAAGTAGTCCCGCTGGAATGCGTCTCGCGCTGATTGAAAGGTACTTAAAAAATATTTCCTAAAGAACTAAACACGGCCATTTCTTGCGGTGCAGGGTTACTATGAGTGTTATCGAATATCAGGAATCGTTTTGAGTTTGTAAAAATCGACAACAATAATGTTACAACAATAGCAGGCAGAATAGAATAGCAACACAGAGAGAATAGCAATGGAGGCGGAGGAGGAAGAGGAGGGGTGCCACTTCCCCCCCTTTCCCGGCGGAAGGATACGGACTCGGAAGCGGCGCAGCGTCAGGGAACCATTTCGGAATTGCAGCGCCACCACACACACACACACTCACACACAGAGAGAGAGAATGGGATTGGGAATGGAGCGGAGAATAACGTCTGCGTTATAACTACAGCGAATTCCCAACAACTGGAAGTGTCGGCGGGGGGAAATAAAGCACCGAATCCGAGTGATATATTACCGTGCAGGAGAAGAGAATAAAACACCGCAGCCATGCGATGAAACACAGGGAGCAAAGGAGGCGAGAACACGGGAGGAAAAACATGGGCGCAGTGCTGCGGACTCTCTTTTTGTGTACTTTTTGTTTGCAAATACGCGGTGAGTGTGGACCTTTTTTTAAAATTAGTATTATTATTATCGGAAAGTTCGGGAATATCCAATAGGTGTGTGATAGTGAGAAAGAGGCTCTTGGTGAGCTAGTGTGCAGCGTTTCCCTCGGTCTCAGACTGGAGCTGTGTGAGAAGAGAAGAGAAGAGAAGAGTTGCAGGATCCCAATAAAAAAAAAAAAAGAAAAAAAAGTCTGCGTCTCTGCTCTGAGGCTCGCGCTGTTCTCTTCTCGCTGTGTTTATAAACCCTTTCGCTCGTACTTTCCTGCTTTATTCTCGCTGTTACGTTCACTCGAGTGAGAGATTATTTTAATGTTCAAACTGCCGGAGAAGGTGTGCGGGGATATGGAGTGTTTCCTCGGACTCGGTGTGTGTCTGGTTTGTGTTGGGAGAGCTAGTTTTCATTAGCCCTGCTGCATTGTTGTGAACTGCTAGCCTGCTCGCACTTAGCTAGCTAGCTAGCAGTCTACTTAGCTGGAGTTGAACACTAGTGTATTTATACTCGCTCCTCTCGTCTTTTTAGGTGGGAAGTGTTTTGTTATTTATTTAAACAGTGAGACATTGTGCTTCAGAATTTGTTTTTTTTTGTTTGTTTGTTTTTATTTATCTGTGAGTGTGTGTGTGTGTGTGTGTGTGTGTGTGTGTGAGAGAGAGAGAGAGAGATTTGGGCCTGTAGTTTGAAGAGGTTAAAACTATGGCGTGGCTTCCCCCCCCCCCCCCAAAAAAAAAAAGATAAGAAGAAAACTTTCCTGTTCAAGCTACATGAAATGAATAATGTTTGCAAAAGTGTGTGTGTGTGTGTGTGTTGTTTTTTGTTTTGTTTCTTAAAGTAGATAGCTGTTTAAAGAAACAGTCATTTTGGTGTAGTTTGTCAACAAACAAACAAAAACTACACACACCTGGTTGTTGGTTATTGTGTATGTAAATATGGCCTGAGTTATAAAGTGTTCCTAATATTTTGGCATTTGCTAAAAAAAAAAAAAAAAAAAAAGGACCCACACGGTCACAGAACGATGCTGTGGGTCGTTTGCTCGTGTTTTCATGAGAACTAAGTGTCAGTGTTTGCAATCGAGCCAGCAATGAGACTGTAAATATTAAGGTTTTTGGGGGTGTGTTTATTTATTTATTTATTACTGAATAATCTAATCAATCTGTGTTAAGTGTGCACACAAGCTTCCTTTCCCTTCTCAGGAGAACCCAGTGTGTGAACATCTGATCTCGAAGGTTACAAATGTGCTGGGGCGTCTCCATAAAAATTATTATTTTTTAAAAAAAAAACCTTGATATTATCAATGGCTAAGTATTAAGTATAACCTTGCCCCCCCCCCCCCCCAAGAAAGGGCAGCGTTCCCTGTATTTACACTCTCTCTCGAGCGAGCGAAGGGTGTTGGACGGACTTCAGTGAGCCGTCCTGCTGCTCTGCAAATTTCTAAATATTTGGAAAAGGAAATTCCCCGTGTTTTAAAAACCCCAAAACAAAACATCCCGGCAGCCGGAGGCCAGGAGCTCGGGGTTTGCCCTCGAGAGCGGCGCACCGGTGTGCAGTGGTCCACGAGTCAAACTGAGGTTTGAGTCCGTGCCAAAAGCCCCGCGGAGGTACGAGCTCCAGAGCCGAGGAAGTTCTCGAGGTCAGACTGCTTCAGAGCTGAATAAATAAATACGAGCTGAGGAAAAAGGAAAAAAAAAAAAGCAGAGACGGAGGAAATAAATGGGCTTTGAGAGGAAGTCAGGTAGTTGAGTTGTTCGGGGACAACGTCGAAATTGGTTCTGAGAGGAAACGTGCGCGCTTTAGGTTTACTGGACCTTTTATTGTTTTTCGTCTCCGTGAGTATCGTCGCCACGTCTCAGAAGCGTCGAGCGAATTCGCCGTCAGCTACGCGGCGTAACGCTTTGAGCACTGTTCCTTTACGGTTTCTCACCTCCGGTGTTCATCTGAGCTCGGTGTGACGTGTTTCGGATTAGAAACCTGTAACACCCTGCCGTTTCCGTTCTGTCCGAGCATGTCGAACACGCTCTGGCCCTCGATCATTCGGTTACTTGAATAATAATCACTCCGTACAGGATTTGCGCAAAGGTTTTCATGATCTTTGCGGCCAAAAAAAAAACCACCTACTCGATTTTTCACAGTGATGTGTGTTGGTAAATGAGACCTTTTGGCTGCACTCGTGTTCCACGCACGTGAATCGAAGGGGGATTTGTCCGAACGCGCGTTTTGACGACGACACGGGATACGTCTTGGCCCACGTTTGCGGACAATCTGCGGTAATTTGAACAAATTGCACGATCCTGCGAATGTTGTGGAGTTTCCTTGCTTTCTACACCGAACGAACGCTGGTTCTTCGTCATTACTGGTTACAAGAGGGAACGGTGGGGTTACACTTAGATCAACTCTCACGCCGTTCAGCCCAAGCTCAGGGTTGGATAGAGGTGATCTGATGTGTGTGAGAATTTACTAAGTGGAGTGTTAGGAGGGAAATTATGACACGAACTGAGGCCCTGTTTACACTAGTGCGCTTCAAAACGATCCTCGTCCGGTTCAGAAACGATCTCCGTCCACACTGCACACCCGAATACGCACGTCACATGATCATTCATGCACACTGGGCATGCGCATACGAGTGTAAACAGGAAGTTGGTTGCTAGTCCAAACCGGCGCTCCACGTAGGGCTTAACGCCACTCGAAATGAGACTTGTTGACGATTTCTCTAATCGTAGCTCGCCTCTCGCGCATGTACGCAGCTGCAGTGTTATAAAATACAGAGTTTAACTGCACAAGAGCTGCTAAGAATGACGACAAAGCCAGCGAAGCTTGCGGTTCGGTCTCCGTGTCGTTGTGTATACGATCAAGGTAGCGTAACGGTAATATGATAGGGGCTTGACGAATCGGGGAAGGATACGCGATGATCCAGAAGAACCAATCAGGGGGCGAATGTAGGCGAAGCCACGCCTCCGTTTTGGTCTGTTTACACTGAAACGCGAGCCCGGGGCTTTCAAACTAAAACGGGGTCTTGGGCGTTTCTAAAAGTCTACCGGAGGAGTGTAGACGACAGGCGTAACCGTAGCAACAGCTATGCGTTTTAACAGTAAAACACACTAGTCTAAACAGGGCCTGAGATGTTGCACTAAGGAGCTGTGGTGTGTTTAATGCACCGAGCATCAGATGCACATCAACCTGGAGTCGTGTCTCTAACTACACCGGGTTGGGAATGTTTTCTTTATACGTTATTTTCTCATCTTTGTTTCTGGTTTATGTTCTCGGCCGTTTTAGTTTTAGTTTGAAGTGTGACAAAAGGTGTCCCCTTATTTCAAGACGCTTCTGCGCTGCACGACGTGTCTCCCGGTGCGTCGGGCTCCTACCAAGCGGCCAGCTGAACTTTAGTGCTGCGTTTAAAGATGAAATTGCCTTTTTTCATTGTTTTCGTTAATTGAACATGTTATAATCGTTATACGACGATCAGATCATAGAATGATCGTTCAGATCAGCGTCTAGAGTTTGTAACTGTTCAGAAGTGATCACGATCTCTGTGTTCCATCGTTGTATCGCCCAGCTGTAATGAGTTTTAAGAAATAAACCACATTTTTACTAAACATGCAAGCGTTCACGAGCTGTTTTATGACTTTCATTAAGTGAAATGAAGTAAGTCTGTGTGTGTGTGTGTGTGTGTGTGTGTGTGTGTTCTGCAGCCGTGCCTCTCCTCCTGTACGCCAACAGGCGCGACTTGCGGCTGGTGGACGCGGCCCAGGGACGCGCCGCCAACGCCACGGTGGTGGTGAGCGGCCTGGAGGACGCGGCGGCCGTGGACTTCGTTTACAGCGATGGTCTGATCTACTGGAGCGACGTGAGCGAGGAGGCCATCAAACGGGCCGTCTTCAACGGCTCCGGCTCCGGCGCCCAGAGCACGGTGGTGTCGGGCCTGGCCTCGCCCGACGGTCTGGCGTGCGACTGGTTAGGGAGTAAACTTTACTGGACAGACTCAGAAACGAACCGCATCGAGGTATCCGAGCTCGACGGTACGCTCAGGAAAGTGGTGTTCTGGCAGGACCTGGACCAGCCGAGAGCGATCGCCCTGGATCCGGGCAGAGGGTGAGTGGAGAAATTCTTCTTTTATCGTCTCGTGTTCATGCCGCGGCTCCGCTTGTGCTCGAGTTACAGATGAAACAGTTCCATGCCCTCAGAAGGCAGCGCAGCGATGTGGTAATGTTAAAAGTTGTCGATAGAGTTTACTCTGGACTACAGACGTGTCTGCTACGAGCGAAGACGAACTGCGATTACGAGTGCTCAGTAAGACGTTCCAGCTGTGTTTTGTCTTGTTTACGCTCGACAAGCCGACAGAGCAGAACGTGGATCGGCCAGAGCGGCTCTACGGTGCCTCGGAGAAGTGATCGGCACTCCCCACGTTCAGCTTGAAATCGCGCTCGCTTGTTTAACTGCAGATGGGAGTTTCCCCACACGTGCTTAACAACACACGTTTTTGCGTAGAACGAGTGCAAGAATGATTTTATTTACTTGTTTGTGTTTACCTGATCGCAATTTCCCATTGTAAAAGGAACAGTTTAATTTAATCCAGAACCGTTGTCCTAAAAGACAGGGGAAATGAGCTTTTCCACCGTTTTCCATCGCTTGATTTCTGACTTGTAGAGCGCGTAAACGTCGGCGGGTTGATTCTTGTCCATTCGAAGACGTCTCATTCTTATTGTCCGACTGATTAGGCTCTTGACCGACCCCCTCGTACAGGCCTCGATCCGTCACACGGACTTCGGATCGATCGGTTCATTCCCAACGTGATAACTGCGGTAACCGTTTGTGCCAGATGTGTCGAGCTTCTGTTCCAGTGCGTTCGTAAGAACCCAAAATTTCCCATCCGTAAAGTAACACCGATTATTAACGCTGCGTGAAATAACCTCATCTTAAGTCGATCGTTCGCTTTCTTAGACCTTCGAGATCCCTCGACGAAATTCGGCGTCATATGTAATCGCAGATGAACGTCTCTGGATGCGTCCACGACCTGATTTGGACTGGAGCACAACTCGCTGTGTCTTTCGTGTTGGAACATTGTTTGTTTTTTGAAACATGTCGAACCTCATAATACCAGTAGCACGAGTACGGGGCACGGGTAAAGGTGAAAGCGGCGTTCCTGTGGGATGAGAGCTGTCCAAAGAAATAAACGGGATGTTCAAGAATCGCAGTTGAACACGTTCCGTTAAGGATGTCGGTCATTTTGGTGCGGATATCTTCGAGAGAAACGAGCACTATTAAGTTATATATACTAACTAAGTTATATATAATCGTATGGCAATGATTCTGCATGTAAAAGCATATCGGAGGAAGCTGTTTGTGTTTTTAAAGTTTGCTTGAGGCGGGGCCAAAGGAGCGATCGAATTTCTTTTTTTGAGAGTTGTATCGAAAGATAAACACTTGGTTTTCTTGATTTTATTAAAAAAATGAAAGCAAAATCAGACATCGGTGGAGCCCTGACCAGGTCAGAGCGCCGTGGATGAACGGCAGGTCTGTCGTTTGTGAATGCCGCTGTTTCCCTGGCGCTTGGTTATTTCTGTAACTCGTCTGACGAGCGCTCTGAAGGCGCTGTAACGTTCAGAAAGACCTCGTCGGGGGTGTTAGGTTTCGACACGTTTAAGGAACTTCATCATTTTTTTTTATTCATTCCCGTCACCTCCTCGTTCTAGATAAACAGGAAGCCACTTTTTCAGAGGAAGGAGTGTGGGCTTTAAGTGTAAATGTATATTAAACCTTGCGTGGTATAATTTATAACGAATAGCGCTCTAATGAGAGCAGCCGAAAAGGGAAAGCAGTTTGGAGACGCGTTTTAACTGAAGGCGTCTTTCTTTTTCTTTATTTTTATAAAGGATATCGAAAGTTTTTTTTTTTTTTAAGCCTCTCATTAAACCAGCGTCTGTTTCTGACTTGTGATTTACCTGAGCCGTGAGCCGTGAAGTAGATCTCGGCGACCGGACGAGTGCGGATGTAACCTGAGTGTTTCCCCTACCACTCCACCCCCCACGGCAGAACAAAAGCCTGATGGGTAACATGACACTGCTGTCTAGTGGTCCTCTCAGACCTCCCCCACCACACACACACACACACACACACACACACACACACACACACACACACACACACACAGAGAGTTTAACCAAAATGCTGCTCTGTTGCTTCCAAATGCCAGTTTATACTTGATGCATGACTTTGAAGAAGCAGCAGCAGCATTGTTCACACACTCGCCTGCGTGTCTTATGTACATCCGGAAGATTTCAAAGCGACCGCTACGTTTGAGCGCCGGCGTTCTTTATAATCCCCACGAAGTGTGAAGAAACCGAAGTTTTGCGGCTTTTAGCATGAATACGAATCAGCGTTACGGTCTATGAGCTAGTGCGCTCCGGAACGACGAAGATATACGCGTTCAAAATGTACAGTCTGTCTCTAACATCAATACGGATCACCGGTTTCCATGACATCGTTCTGCACTTCAGCTTCTCGTCGGATTTTCTGCCCAATCGGACGCCCTCTAGAATCTGAAGTATCCCGCCCACAACAGTTCCTGGCTGCGAGGTAAGTTAAAAGCTATCGGCTATTTAAAAAAGGGGGTGGAGCCTCTCGATGTTTCACGCCCTGACTTCCTGGAAGTCACGTCGACATATCGAATAACGCCGCACGTTTCAAGGCGCTTCACGGGGGGGGGGGGGCGTGCGGACTTTCCGTCGTCGTGGTGATCGTCGTCACGGTTGAACCGCGGATTAAATCTGAAACGCCGAGCGTACGTTCGAAAGTGTTGCGCCGTTCCTGAAAATCCAGAAGCGCTTCCGTTCGGTTTGAGGGGGCGAGACGGTTAAAGACCGTGAAATACTAAGCGTAATGGGTAACCACGTGTTGGTGTTGGTGCACAAGCAATGCTACAGACGAGCATAATGTACGCACAGCAGCCATCTTGCGTATGCAGACACCTCGTTAAATGCAGGTATACTTCTTTCCCTGGAGGTAGCTACTAGCTTGACATCGCGTCATTAAAGACCAGCTGACACTAGCTCGTAGGACTCAACTAAAGCTGTGCGCCTTTCCAAAAACGTTCTCCCTACTCCAGTAGATCAGAATCATTACGTCTGGGACGTTATTTTGTAGTACAGACGTCTGTACATTTCCTTGGAGCGTGAAGTTTTGCCGTGTCGATTAATTGACCATCGTACGGACGCTCTGGAGCAGCCTCGCCGCACCACGTTATGAAGACGTCCACGACCGGAGTCTGGAGTGTGCCGTCATGTGTCTGGACATACGAGTCTGATTCGCTCACAACCGATCGCACTCGTCCATTTCCACTTTAGCGTCACGCTGCCCGTGTCAACGTGTATATATCTGGCAGCTTTATCGTAAAGAAAACCCACATTGGAGACGTTTTTTTCTTGCAAGAACGTCACCTTGTGTTCTCCGGATCCAGCTCGACCCTGACCAGGAAATAAGGGCTGAAAACACACAGGAAGTGCCATGTCGTGATTTTTTATTTATTTATTTATTTTTTACATTTATTTATTCCCCTGCTGATGTCTTCGGTATTTAAAAGTGCAGGAAATGGGAAGTGTTTAAATACGGAGTGCGTCAGCCGAGTTGGTTTTCCATTTCTGTTGAACGTTTGTAAAAGGAGAGTTTTGTGTTTCACGCTTTAGTTTTTCAGCGGCGTTAGAAAAATGTCTGCCGCTCAGCTATTTTTGAAAGTCACCCAAAACCCTCGTTGACGTGTATAATATACTCGACCCCGGCATGAGCGATGTCCTGATGTCCGTCTATCCAGCGGTTACCTGTGGGCCTTTTTTTTTTTTTTCTTTCCAAACGCATTTGTTTATTCAGTGCTGCATCTGACTGCGGCGCTTGTTCGCGTGCGCTTCGTGTCTTATCTAGATTTTCCGGTGCTGATTTTTTTTGGTGGTTAAACAGATTCGTCATGTTTCCTCTACATGCCCATCTTGCCTTGCGTATTTGTCTGTGGTGTGTCAGTTGTGTAAAATCCCTCCGCTCCCTAAGCAGTGTTGATTTATTCATTTATTTATTTTCTCATCCCAACTCGTTCATCGAACCGCTTAGGATGCCACATCTGAGCGTGTTTTTAAAAATTGTTTACATTAATATTTGTATTTATTTTTAATTAAAAAAAAAATTCACATCACTGACAAACTGTGTTTAAAGCGGTGTTGGGTAAGATTAGGGTAATCCCCCCGCCCCTCTAATGGTAAGGTCCCGTCCTTGTTCACGAAGCTCCGCCCCCAGGATCTCGATGCACATCCAATTCCAAACAAGCTTCAGGAACGCAAGTCCGTTTTCACAATCTCAGCCAATTGATACATTTTGTCTATAGCCACGGCTTTTTTTTTGCTATCACGTGCTACACATCACATCGGTGTAATATCGCCCCTTTAACGTCGCGTCACACGGACAAACAGGAGACGTTTTAATCGTTCCCTAGGTTCCGAGACAGTCGCGTCTCCCACCTCTACGTGAAAACACGAATAGGCTTCACGTTCGCTGGAACTTGATCCTCTCGAACAAATGGAAGATGAGAGCTGGACGACATCCATTGATAAAATCATAGACCCTATTACATCATCGAACTTGTGTGTGTGTGTGTGTGTGTGTGTGTGTGTGTCCACCCCTTCACTTTCCTCTCATTTTCCCTTCTCCAAAGCGAGGGGCGCATTTGCATTTAAATTTGCGCGGATGCAGATGAAAGGCCTTTTCCGCCATTAATCTATTCATTAGTTTGCTTTAAATCTGAAGCCGTGGTGTTTGTGCCTGCGTGAAAGGGAACACGTCAAACAAAGGCGCACACCATTACACGGGCCGTTCTCTGAGCGGTTTGTTTCAGATCGAAAACAGCCACGTAATTCTCACGGCCGGGACCGCAGTGTTCGGTACGAATCTTAATAACCGTAGGCGTTGTGTTGTGCTCGAGACGATTGCTTGATGTCGCGTAGCGACCGGCGCGGTGTGCGGCAGGTTGATCCGAACAGCCCGAGCGGTATAAATATTTCAGGCAGGGCCAGTTTTCTGGCAAGTCGATTTATATTAATTAAAAAAAAAGCAAACTGTTTGAATGAACACGAATTTGCGTTATATGAGAATCCCCACGTCTGGTGGAGGAGGTTTCTTTTAACGTACTTCGGGGAGAATTCCAGAGAATTCTCTTTTTAAACACGAACGAGGAAGCGAAAAACTTGGTTTTAAAAATAAACCCGAGTGACCGCACGGATCAAACAGGGAAGTGCTGGTGTCGTAAAAGCCAGGGTAGAGATGTCGGACAGGATCTAGAGTCCGTTCACATAAAGCTCACGAAACTGGTAAACATTTCATTTTATTCACCCACTTCTGAAAAGATGATGAGTGACGAGAAGTCTCCTCGTTCACTGCGGATGATAGAGGGTATGGACGTGACGTGAAGGTAGGCGGAACTCGCCGCAGTCACGCCCACTGAGTGGCAGTAAGACTGAGCGCTAACAGATTCAACAATAATTCAGTGCCATTGTTTTACAAAGTGCCAAAAAAACCCACTCGGTCCTTTTTTTACTAAGTGGAGCAGCGTACGTTCTTTTGGCGTGTGGTGTTCATATTGTTCAATGATGAATAATTTACTACACGTTTCTTTTTAAACGCTGTCTGTTTCCATTGATGAATAACAAGTACTCATTCATTCTCTGGCTGTGTTTTACCTTCACAAACACACATATATATATATAACGTAAGTACGTGGGAGCAGTGTTGGCGACAAACAAACGAACTAGGACTAGCTAGCGTACGGGTTCCCAGATAAATATCGATATAATAAAATAATCATATTTGTATATACCTGCCCACATACCACCAGAATGGTGTTCTTGTAACTCCTAATTTCTCCAACAAATCCTGGCTCGAAGTAGGACCAGGCGTCAAGGCTTTTGTATAGCTTCAGTGTATTTCCCTGGTGTTGAAATCGGGCGCAGATAAATGTGGGGAAAACCGATTTCTCGCCACACGCCAATGACCAATGAGCGCAGGTCCTTAGGCAAGTTGTAAGGGTCACTGTCGAGTCCAACTGATTTTAATTTAAGCTGATAATCGTTAGTTATACTAGCGTTTACGCGGCGTCCCTTATTAAAACCAGCCGTTTTGCTGGATGTCTAGCCCTCAGTCCAGCCGAGGGGGGCGTGGTCCGGCGGGAAAGTGACGTCGGTGCATACCCTCTGTTAGCTGACTGCTTGGGGTTAGCGTTAGCTGTTTATTTCGACACCATGCAGTGAGTTTGTAACTTTCGTTTCTTGGGAAACCCAGTGACGGAGGATCCAGCAGCATTGCCTAACCTTCCCGTGTTTGTGCTGTATCCAGACACTGCTGTATTGAAGTTACTGCGAGCGGTGCTAACGCGGCCTTCCGTTCAAACCTGCGCCTAAACTTCTGACTCGAAAACAAAAACCAACCCACAGAGAAAATGCGGCCTCCCCAACCCAGAGCTCAGCACGTGACGTCAAATCAACACGTCTGTAGTAAGCGCAGGAGCACCTCTTCCACGGACCACGTTTTTATTCCTACTTGGTAGCTCGAACGCACAGAGGTCGAAAACCCACGTCATTCCCAGCTCCGACTAAAATCCCGCAGGATTTTAACCACTCTATCGCTTTCCTGACGGCTCATTGGTCAGAAAGCCACTAATTTGGGATGTCTCTTCAGATTGTTTTTCTTTTTTCTCTCTGGTTTTTTTTTTTTTTATAAAGTTATTTCAGCTGATTAAATGGTCTGTTAGGCCTCTGTGTTGCCGTTTGGCTCCAGTCTCGGTAGTACTGGATCTGTGCCTGAACAAATTGGATTATGCTTCTTTTTTTTAATTTTTTTTTTATTTTTTTTTGAGAGCGAGGTAAAGCCCTGTATCCAGCTCTCGGAAACCTTTTACGAGCACCACATGTTCCGTCCTGACATATGCACATGGCTTCATCACTTGGAATGAATCCAGTTCATTTACAGATCACGATACTGCTATGATACACACGAGATGATATCGTGATCACACGGGTTTGCTGACGAGCCGCCAGCAAAACAGTAGTTTCGGTGAAAGTCTGACGCGGACGATCACCTTTTTAATTTAATGCGACTAAAAATAGAGGACCAAACGATAAAACAACGAATTCCACAAAAGCAGAAGTGAGGAAACGCTGCCACTTGCGTTACTTGCACATCCTGAGATCCTGAGTAGGAATCCCGAGTTTACTGTAGAACGGAACCAGCAGCCACTCGGAGCTGTAACTGTAAAAGTCTGCTAGGGTTTTATGAGCGTTACGTGCTCCGACGGCAAACCGAGGCCTGCTTTTGTGAAAGTGGTCCGTGGAATTCTTTCCCACTTTGCGTGTCGAGCGTCCCACGGCGGGGAAAGACGTAGATTACAACTTGTAAATTATCGTCACCTGCGAGCTACCACGAACGCAGCATTAGTGTCTCTGCCCCTCCCCCTTTATCTCCCTGCTCTCTTTTCTTTTATCTCTCACCCTCATCTCTCTTCTTTTTCTCTCTCTCTCTCTCCGCCCCCTCCCCTTCATCTCTCACCCTCCCCCGACCCTGTGCCGGGCTCAGATCGTAAATGAGGCGTGGTGTTTTCTCTGGAAGGTTTAGTAAACATTTTTTTTTCCCCAAAATTAGGACGAGCTACACTTGGGGGGTCGCCAGTATGTCTCATATATATGGCATTTAGGAAAACAAAGCGAAAGGGGAACGGTAAAATTAAAAAAACCAGCCTTGAGAAGTTCGGAAACCACCATCTCATTCGTCGCCCCACCGGTAAACCTCCCAGCACTACCTGCCCTCGGAAGCCTCGTAAGACGGTACGTTTTCAAGGCTTGATTTGTGGCGTTGTCTCAGTAGTGTGGGTTGAGGAGCGTGTGCAGTGTAAACAAGCCTGTGACTCGAAGATGAACCGACGTCACGGTTTAATACTCCTGAGTACCGCCAAAGGCCGTGGCGTCCGAGTTACGACTCGGGGGCAAAGGGCCAGAAAGAAAACGCCCCCTCGACCCGGGGTTCCAACTCAGGACGACGCCGTCAACCGACGAGTTCAGCGAGTGACATCAGTCCAACATGGCCGCCTAGAGCACGAGCGTTTGAACGGAATAAGAAATGGCGCAGTGTAAGATCAGGTGTTTGTGGCTCGTTTCATGAAATCTGCTGGTGGTGGTGTTTTAAATGTTCCTCACATGGCAAACAAAGACATTGTACAACGCTCAGTTACACACACACGCACACACACACTGCATCTTCTGGCTTTTAAGTCCCCTTGAATGGGATCCGCTTTATTTATTTATTTATTTATTTATTTATTTATTCATTCGTGACATTGCAAATCCTCAATCCTCCTGGTTTTGTTTTCCAGAATACCAGTTTTATTGTTTGCGTGTTCCTCACAAAGCTCCATTGTTGCTCTGCCAGCTGTTGTTCATTGCAGATCGGTGCCGTTCTTTCAGTCGGGCTCTTCCCCTATCGTGCTCTAATCCGCTTCGCTATTTGTCTCAGCTCGGATCGCGAAACATCCTGGCGGCGTCTGTAGGTGTTTTTTTTTTTTTTTTTTTTTTGTCCTTCCCTTCTTTTAATCTGCGACCTGTCGGCCTGTCCGCGCAGCATCTAGCTCGTCTGACGCGCTCGCAGCGCTTACGCCGAGTTCAAGACGAGGCCGCGTTGTGCACTTCAACCGGGAGGAGAAAGCACTGCGAGCGGTGTCAAGTGTAAAACGATCATCAGTCGTTACGCTCCGTAATGATTCTGCTCCACTCCAGTCCCCTTCTCTAGAAATGAACCCGTTAACGAGCACTTCTGTGAGCTCGGGGACTCGCTGATTTCTTTTACACGAGTCGCTCAACAATATGGGTTCATTTATAGTAAAGTAACTACTACTGCTGCTCCTGCTAGCACAAACGAATACATCAAGTAAAGCTCGTCCGAATGACTAACTCGTGTAAGGGTGTTATTATTATGGGGTGTCCCAAAATGTCCGTACGCAGGGGGGATGATGTTCGCCAGCACCACGTCGGCCGTGCCTTCGTCAGCGGATGTTCATGGACGTTCACTTCTTCTCGGTCGGTCCGCGTCACGTCCAGTCTTTTTGAGTTTGTTAAGAAGTTTGGCGACCGTCTCGTGTGTGTGTTGTTTGCCACGTTTCCTGTCCAAGTCCATCGCGATTTAGCGGCAGCTTCCCGATCCAACCACGAGAACCATTTCGATACGTTCTTCTTTTGTCGAAGAGTATAGTTTATATTAAACAAATATGAGAATTTCCGTGAGACCTTTTGCTCAAAAGTGTTCGTTTCCCCCTATGTATGGACACTTGGGACACCCTGACCAGCACTTTTTAAACTAGGCCGTGACTACGTTACACTGGGTTTACGTTTCACGCGATGAAAGCATTATCTGCGGTCCGCCTGGGTGACTGTACCAGTTAGCGTTATCGTAGATTAGCCGTCCACGTTCCTTTCCACTGTCTCAACAGTGCTGCGGATGGAAGGAAATCACCATGAGGAGCTAACGTAATAAACTACCGATGCAGAGTCATTTCTGTTTGTTTAGCCACAGTAATCTGGCATCTTAATCGTCGTTACGCAGCAATAGTTTTTATTTCATCAGGGAGAAATGTGGCAGGACGAGTATGACTGGATGTATCGGAATCATCTAAGACCGTCTTTACTACCTTCGATAAGTTATTCAGTAAAGTGCAGTCTGTGGTAGAGACGCTGTCAGTTTAACTGCATATTTTTTCTTTTGTATCTGTCACGTAGAGCATCTGCGCGCCATGAATTATGCCGCTCGTAACGAGTAAAGAAGAGAACGAAACCCGACGGGATGATCGGCGGTGGTTTTGGGAATAGATCGTCTATCACGTTGGACGCTTTAAGTGTCTGTGGCGAAAACGTCGTGTCTGCAGCTTTACGAGCGAGAAAAATGAATTGCGCTGTATTTCGTAATGCGCTCGTTTGCTTTCCTTGTCCTATTTTGTATCCCATGCGGACGCCAGTAACAAGGCTTCGCTTGCAAAACACGTGCGGAGGTTGGAATTCAGAAAGAGACACCGCGCGCGGTTTATCAGACTGTACAAGAATGGAATGAGTATCTCCGCTGCTGTTCAACGCTTTATATAACAGGACACGTTCACGCCTAGTTTATATAACGTTATTTACATTTTATGCCGAGCTTAGTTACAGCTACCGACGTGTGTTTATTTACATTCCTGACCTTGAGAATGAGTAATTAAAGAAACAACCTACATGTTTATGCTAGCTGTCGAAGCGGACTCGTAGTCTGCTTCCGGTCTTGATATGATTACGTAACGATGTGACGTGCGTTACGTTTTTCCTGGCCACGCCCCCTGCTTCAGGCCGTCGGTAATTGTATCCGAGGCGAGTGTCTAGCTGCGAACTTGTTCCTCTGGTTGATCCGTGTGCTGACGTAGAAGAGGGAAAGGTCTCCGGTTGGTGCTGTACGTTAATAACGTGACTCTTGGGCTAGAGTCTAAGTGTTAAGAAATCTGATAGTGCAGTGTAATAGTGCACTGTTTACACAACTGCTGGAAGAATCTGATAACAGACCACAGTTTCTTGTGTTCATGTAAACACTCTGTTTCAAAAATCACGTCTCAAGTACGTTTTTAATTCAAAGCGGGTGGTGTTGCCGTCGTTCCTCCAGCCTGCAGGGTGGCATGACTGTTAACAGCTTTCATTATCCCACTACCATTTCAGTGTTTCTTTACCAGGACCTCATACCTACCCACTTACTTATTAACCTACCCACTTACTTATTAACCTACCTACTTACTTACATATTTACTTACTTACCTACTTACTACCATACTAACCTACTTACTTACATATTTACTTACTTACCTACTTACTACCATACTAACCTACTTACTTACTTACCTACTTATCTACCTACCTACTTACATATTTACTTACTTACCTACTTACTACCATACTAACCTACTTACTTACATATTTACTTACTTACCTACTTACTACCATACTAACCTACTTACTTACTTACCTACTTATCTACCTACCTACTTACTTATATATTTACTTACTTACCTACTTAGTACCATACTAACCTGCTTACTACCATACTAACCTGCTTACTTACATATTTACTTACTTACCTACTTATCTACCTACGTACTTACTACCATACTAACCTACTTACTTACATATTTACTTACTTATCTACCTACTTACTTACCTACCTACTTACTTACTACCATACTAACCTGCTTACTTACATATTTACTTACTTACCTACTTATCTACCTACGTACTTACTACCATACTAACCTACTTACTTACTACCATACTAACCTGCTTACTTACATATTTACTTACTTACCTACTTATCTACCTACGTACTTACTACCATACTAACCTACTTACTTACATATTTACTTACTTATCTACCTACTTACTTACCTACCTACTTACTTACCTACCTACTTACTTACTACCATACTAACCTACTTACTTATCTACCTACTTACTTATCTACCTACTTACTTATCTACCTACTTACTTATCTACCTACTTACTTACCTACCTACTTACTTACTACCATACTAATATATCTACTTACTAACATACTAACCTACTTACTTACTTACCTAACTACCTACTTACTTACTAACATACTAACCTACTTACTTACTTACCTAACTACCTACTTACTTACTAGCATACTAACCTACTTATCTACCTACTTACTTACCTACCTACTTACTTACTAGCATACTAATATACCTACTTACTAACCTACTTACTTACTTACCTACCTACTTACTTACTAGCATACTAATATACCTACTTACTAACATACTAACCTACTTACTTACTTACCTAACTACCTACTTACTTACTAACATACTAACCTACTTACTTACCTAACTACCTACTTACTTACCTAACTATGTAGTTACTAGCATACTAACCTACTTACTTACCTTACTACTTACTAACTTACTTACCTACGTACTTACTTACTTACCTAACTACTGAATTACCTACGTTCTTACTTACTTACCTACTTGCTTATAAAAACCCCAAACACCACTTTCCCTCTACATCAGCTTTCGTCTTTACCCAAAGCCTTATTTATTTTATCTTCTATACGGCCGACTTCCAGTGGCTCCCCACACACACACACACACACACACACACACAAACACACACACACACACAAACACAGTCCATAAAGTGAGTGGGAGAAGGAGAGGAAGAGCGAAAGAGCGCAAACACGCCATTGCAGTACTGTGAAAGAGGAGTGTCTGGGAGGCCTCTGTGTGTGTGTGTGTGTGTGTGTGTGTGTGTGTGTGTGTGTGTGTGCGTGTGCGTGTGCGCGTGTGTGTTAATGGCTCTCAGCGGGTGTCTGGCTCACACGTGTACCACCCGTTTGATCCTCTTCTGGAGGAGCTGGCCTGCAGCTTGGCCCCCTGCGTTTACTTACTCATACACACTGTGGCTCTTTCCCACTCTCACTTGAACACACACACACACACACACACACACACACACACACAAACACACAATTACCATAACTCCATGCGCAAGTACATAGCTACATTCACATTTGTATAACAAACAAGATTGCGTGATTTGTGTCTGTTGTGTGAGCGGACCAGGTGCTGTGCTGTGATATCGGGAAGTATTTCTTATATTTATTATATCCGTCACGGGCTGCTTGTGTTCAGTGCAGTGACGCAGTGGCGTTTTTAAACAGTGGGCGTGCTCTGTCCTGTCAGGTTTGGGTAAAATGCATCGTGGAATGCTTGACAAAATACATCGAGACTCCAACACCTCTTTTCATTCTTCACCCGGCTAAAGGTGTAGAGGTGCTCCTTACGCATTTATAGTAGCTTCCTGATATTCTCCAATATTTAGGCTAGCTGATGCAAACTTCCCGCAAGACGGAAACATCTGTTACACCAGCGGCATCATCGGGCTACTTTCAACAGGGCCGCTTAGCGCTTTCGGTCCCGAATACAACGCGCGTCTCGTACGAGTTGCTTCTCGTTCATCCCGATGCACGTCGACTTATGAGATTTGCAGCAACGCTCCGAACGAAGCGACGGGTCGCATGCCGTCTAACGTCCTTCACGTGGGTCAGAGGAAAGTCTAGTGGGAGCATCATGTTGGTCATGTTCTTTAGCTAGCGGAAGTGTTAGGGGTAGTTCATATGATGTGAAGTATCTTATCTCACCGACAGCTTGAACCCAACGCTTGTCTTTTGGTTGTGCAAAAAAGTAAATATTTGAATGTTTCCTGGTCTTCCACTTGCCGTGAATCCTCAGAGCTCTGTCCCGGCTCAGCCCACGGCAGCTGCCGACCGTCCAGAAGGATCCGTCCTGTTAGTGTTTATGATGTTTTCAGTGGGTTTGTGTTTAGGGAGGTGAACCCGGCGCAACCGAGCATATTTGAACTCTTGATAACCTCTCCGTGGCTTTTTGTCCGTTCGTTCACGACTCCCGGTTGCTCAGAGCATTATTCAAATGCTTCCGCCACTTCTCCGTTCTTTTTGAAGTAGAAGGCATTTTGGGTATCGTGTAGTTTGTCATTTTTCTTTTCGCCCTCTAGTTGATCCGTCCACGTTAACGTATAAAGGCCGATACGTTTGACGGCCCATGCGCACACACACACACACACACACACACACACCCCTTCCCCCCTCTCGAATAAACATCAAGTACACATTCATATTAATGAGCCATTGATTGGCCATAGACACTCCCATTCTTATTCTTCTGTGGCTGAAACTTTCATTTGGTGGATCAACTAGCACAGTGGTTCTCAACTGGGGGGGGGGAATCGAGGGGGGAGCAGGTTGTTTTCGAGAAAACAAGGCATCATTTGTGTACGTAGTGTATTTTATTTCTTTTGTAGTATACTGTGCATGAATGGAAAAACCCCACGTTCCCTCTCCCTCTGTATTTTCTTTTTGGTGGGGAGAGGCGGAGCGTAGCTGCCTTTTATCTAGCTGTCAGTGCAGACCAGTGTTGCCAACTTCGTGACTTCAGACCCCTTTAGCGACTTTTTCTTTGCACACAAAAAAACAAAACAATCACGTAGCGACAAATCTAGCGATTTTTTTTTTTTTTTTTTTTTTTTTTTTTTGTTGTTGGACAAACCTTAGCAACTTTCCAAATGTCTCCAGTACTGTCCCGCGAGCACGAGGTGCCGCTTTCCCGCTGCACTCTCACCTCTCTCTGCGTCCGCTGCGTTCAGCGGGGGGCCGAGAGCCGGGGATTTAACAATGTGGTGGATAACGAGACGCGCCCTCCGTCCCAATTTACATCGTTCTTATGCGGAAGTTTTTAGAACGTTTTACATGTAAAATAGTCCACGTTATTGCAGCCTGGCATTGCACCACGTGGACACGCCACGTCCGTTTCTGAGGACACCATACGTACATCTCGTGTGCACGTCGTTAACAGCAAGTCTTTAGACCAGAGAACGTTTGTAGCATGAACGCAAAACATCTCAAAACGTCCCGGACAGCGACGACAGGGCCGCCCAATCGACCGCATCGTTGCCTTAGCCTGAACAGACAGCTTTAAACGGACCGACTTAAACGTGTGTGTTTGTAGAACAACAGTCAATATTAGCGAACCTCACCTCAGGTGTGAGACGTTGCGTGCGATAATGCCCCAAGCGCAATTCTTTCCTAGAAGTCTGCCCTTCTTGTACACGCCCATAGCATTCTTCGGGTTCTCGCGCCTGCGACCGCAGCTGCTTCTCGCAGTCTCTTAGATCGTCTCGTCTCTGGTTCCTTTCTTGAGTTTTATTAACAGACCACGTGATCAAAACTTTTGAAACACACCGGACGGGTACACGAGGCAGGATTCGTGTGCGTTTCTGCCTGAAAATCAAACGCAGCTGGAGACCGACGTAATAAACGTGAGCGCCGACCCTTCCTGCCTGGAGTGGTCACTGCGAGGCATGTCGAGAACGCCAGGTGTGAACAGATGTTTGCTTGGATCACTCCAGACTGATGTTTTAATAAAAAGCAGGTGTGATCTGAGCCTTATAATACGTTTATATCGGACGTTTTTGCGGTTGTACGGTAAAAAGTATAGCGAGACGTCTGAAACACCCGCAGGACAATATCATTATCCGCTGAAGCGGGTTAACGTGTGAATATCTCGTGTCGTTAGTTCGACTCCCCTGAGATCTGCGGCAGTTTGAATAGATGTGCTGCTGAGTGAATTCCAGCGTTAGGCGTGTGTCCAGTATGAACCGCCCAACAGCTTGAACACAACTCTTTGTGTTTAAATGTTTTAACGTGCGCCGATCTTGCCGTGAGTCCTCAGAGCTCTGTCTCGACGCTCAGCCCACAGCAGCTGTCGACCGTCCAGGAGGATTTGTCCTGCGAGTTGTTTATAATGCACGGGAATGTTTGTAGGGAGGTGACGATGGCGTAACCAAGAATGTTTGAACTCTTAATAACCTTCTCGCTGCCGTGTGTCGGTTTGTTTACAACTCCCGGTTGCTCAGGAACAGTCTACTGTCCTCACTATGCATGCGTAGTACGGATCCCGTGGCTTCGTGCCAGCCAGCTAGAGCAGACACGCTCGATGAAGTGTTTTCCTCCTCCTCGTGGGCATACGCGAGGATTCTGGAGTTCCATCCTCTCTGGTAGAAATTTGCCGCCGCCAACAGTGTTTACGTTCGTTCCTTTAGCAGACGCTTTAATCCGACGCGCCTTAGAAAAGAGGAAATCCAAGCAAAACGCTTGCTGCGGGATGTGTTGTGATGCAGGTTGTGAACACGGTTGTGCACATCAGTGACCGCGCGCCGGAAGAAAGAGCGACGACCTTTTGACAAGAGCTTGTCTTTTTATCTACCATCAGCTGATTAGCTCCCCTGATCAAGCACCAGCGTTTCTGCATCACTGACCTTTCCTGATGCTTATTCTGTGCGATCGTGAACCGCGTGTAACCCACAGAATGAACTAGTCACCTTTCAGCTTTGGTCGAAGGCGCATTAGGCGAGATCGTACCTACAGCTGATCCAGTACGTACTGATCGGTACATGCGTGTAGCACGAATACAATCCGGACCTGCTACATCCGCCGTGTTGGCATCGTCACGTGACCTACAGCTTCAAAAGCGCCGACGCACTGCCTTCCGCCGTTTTGGATTCTGACCGCCGTTCCGAGCCAGTCTCGTCGCCTTATGGGACGGCGCAGCGTCCATTGGTTCCCTCCTGCAGAATCTCGGAGTCATCCGGGGATTTCTCCTCACCTGCTGTTTTACGAATGATGAGAATTCGGACATCCTGCTCGTTTTGGAGAAGTAGTGATATTCGTACGCAGGGTCCGTCCCTAACCCTCTCCCCTATTTCCACCCATGTTCACGAAGCCGCTCCGCTTAAGCGGCTGACGGGAGGCGCGTCCAATCTCAAACGAGTATTCCAGACCGGAAGTCAGTTTTCCAAACAGGTTTTCTCCGAGACGTTTTGTTAAGACCATGACTTAACCCATTGTAGTTGTTATTTTTAATGAAGTTCTACATATCTTCCAGGTTATTCGTACAAGTAATAAATAAATAAAATCGAGCATTGCACCTTTTTGAAGGGTGTGAAAGGTTTTTCCGTGTTGTAATCTCACAGCATCAGACCACAGCATCAGAAGTAACACCTGCGTAGCGAGAAACATCCGAAACGCCATCCAGGTTGTCAGGACGACTCACAGGATCTCAGGAACATCCTGTTATTAATAGTATTTTTTTTTTATTCTTTCCCTGACTCGATCAACAATAATAAAAATAAATAAATAATCCTACACACTGTATGATAAAACGATGATAAAACTCGGGCCATGTTTAGCGAACATCCAGTTGCTCATCTCTTTGTAAAAACGCTTTTTCCTGTCACCTCCATCATCATCATCATCATCATATATTTTGTCCCCGTGGTGTTTGTCGGCCACATGACCACAACCGTGCATGTGGTGGCACGCCGCGTTGTACAAGGTCGAGCGTTCCCCTGTGGCCATGATGTTGATTTATCATCGGAGGATTTTCCTCTGTAAGAGCTGCGAGCGTTACCCTTGAGAAACGCGCACACACACACACGCGCGCACTGACTGATGTTTGTGTGAGCGGCCGTGTGTGCAGTGTTAACATACGGGCAACGACACACACCCACGTACATATTTGTTTTAGCGGATGTTATTAGCTACGTCAGGACTGTTTTGCTCCCTCTACTGTTCAGATCACGATATTGTTCGGGTGTCACGTGATGAGCCACAGCCGAGATCCGAACTTTACGTCTGAACCTTTACTGTTTTGAGCTTGTGTTATTTTAAACCCATTACGCAAGGAGTGTGTGGCACGGTATAGACTGCTTCTGCTCTCTTACACGCTCTATAACGCGGGTAACGTTAAAGCCGCTGCATTACACAACTGCAACAGTTTTATTCTCTTGTCTGCATCTACAGTTGAACAAACGTACACTTGTATGGCCATCTGTCGCTCATGTGTGCTTGTAGAACATCCCATTCCAGATCCTCTAGGGTTGGCTGTTATAATAATCTCCACTCTTCTGGGAAGGCTTTCCACTAGATTTTGGAGCGTGACTGTGGGGATTTGTGATCATTCAGCTACAAGAGTATTCGTGAGATCAGGTCTGGGGTGCAGTCGGTGTAAAGGGGTTCAGTGGGGTTGAGGTCAGGGCTCTGTGTAGGACACTCGAGATCTTCCAGTCCAAACTTCACACACCATGTCTTCATGGAGCTCGCTTTGTGTACAGGGACGTTGTCATGCCGGAACACGTTTGAGTCTCTTAGTTCCAGTGAAGGGAAATTGTAACGCTACAGTGTATACAAAGAGGTTCTGGACTAGTTCTGTGCTTCCAACTTTGTGACAGCAGTTTGGAGAAGAACCGCATATGGGTTTAAATGAGCAATGAATGAAGAAATGGTGAATAAACAGTTTAAATGATTCTGTCGGTTGGTCAGACTGACGAATTTCTATGCTGTCGGTCGTGTATACGGGATGACGGCCCAAGTTGGTTACTAAAGAAGACGACGAGAGCTCTACTGATTACAGTCATGAAAGGTGAGGAGATGCAGTGAGGCCAGGAGGTAGGTTACATCCAGATGAGACGTGGGGTCATCATAGAGGTGAGGATAATAACAGGCTGTCCTCACGGCCAGGATGTGCCGCTGGTTGCCAGGTGCAACACAAAGTGGTCATTTATTTTTAACTAAACCACCCCCCACCCCCTTTTTTCTTTTTTCTTTAGGTACATGTACTGGACAGACTGGGGGGAGATCCCCAAGATCGAGAGGGCAGGTATGGATGGCACGAATCGAGGCGTGATCATCGACAGCGATATCTACTGGCCCAACGGGCTCACGCTGGACTACAGCCAGCAGAAGCTTTACTGGGCCGACGCCAAGTATAACTTTATTCATCGCTGCAATCTGGACGGCACGGGGAGGTAAGTCATGTGACGTTAAATGATCGTCATGGGTATTTTGCTTTCTGGACATCTGTTTCTTTTAGAACAAAGTCCAGTCTTGATCAGACATGCACTTCAGGTTTTCATCGACGTGTTGGTGGAGACTTATGGCATTCTATTTTCTGAGCGTACTCTCCACATTTGACATGTTTCGCTTAGTTCATGGTAAAATAGTTGTAATCTAATGGCCTTTAATCAAAGCCCGGTTACACTCCTGTCCTATGATGTATGATCTTTCCCAAATTCCGTTCACTTCGAACCCAGCGAGTCCTACATTGTGAATGAGATGTGTGCTTGTGCACTCACTGCTGTGATGTTTGGTCACCCTCAGAGAGGTGGTGGTGAAGGGCGCGCTTCCACACCCCTTTGCCCTAACGCTGTACGAAGACACGCTGTTCTGGACCGACTGGAATACGCACTCCATCCACTCGTGCCAGAAGCAGACCGGGGAGGAACGCCGCGAGATCCACTCCAACATCTTCTCGCCCATGGACATTCACGTCTTCAGCCAAAAGAGACAGCTCACGGGTAAACAGTTAACACCCCTCGGTGGAGTGCTTTACACTTTGACTGGCTTTCTGAACACTTTAATCCAATTTAAACACTGCAATCAGTAAAAAAAAATATATATATATATTATTATTTTATTTTTTTGAAAGAGTGTAATGTAGTACCAAGCAACCTCCAGAGCTCACCGTAGCATGTGGTATCTTTTAGCCACGTCTTTTGAAATAATGCACAAAGCTCTCGTGGCTTTTTGGTAATACAATTCTGCAGAGATGATTATGGCACAGTTACCTTTATGCCTCTCTCTGTGCCACGGCCGCACAATGGAGGCCCTGTTTGGATCGAATGCCGAGAATTTCTCATGGCTGAGAGAAAAGCCAGGGACATGCTCATAGCACTCGTCAGAACGATGCCCCTCTCTCTCTCTCTCTCTCTCGCGCGCGCGCTCTCTCTCTCTCTCACGCTTTCGCTCTCTCTCGCGCTTTCTCTCTCTCTCTCGTGCTTTCTCTCTCTCGTGCTTTCTCTCTCTCGCACTTTCTCTCTCTCTTGCTTTCTCTCTCTTTCTCTCTCTCACTTTCTCTCTCTCTCTCACTCGCGTTCTCTCACTCGCTTTCTCTCTCTCTCTCACTCGCTTTCTCTCTCACTCGCTTTCTCTCTCTCTCTCTCTCTCTCTCTCTCTCTCACTCGCTTTCTCTCTCTCTCGGTGTGTGTGCGTGCGTTCATTCGTTCGTTCCCAGGTGCCACATACGCCTTATGAGAAATCCGTTGCTAGATTTTTCCATTACTGCGCTTTACAAAATTTACCTTCTTGCCAATCTGGGTTTCTGCTCTATTCAGGAAGTCAGACAACACAGCAGCCCAGTGTTCTGGATATTTGCTCATCAAGAGGTCTGATTGGACTCTGTAAACCATCTGCATTTGCTTGTAACTAAATATGTTTACACGAGCAGGTTTCTCTCAAACACTTGCAAAGCTACAAAGCTGGTTTTTGGCACACAGCGTACGCTCTGGCAAGGAATTAGGTGGCTCCGAGACGTACGAATCTCGGCGCATGTCCAGTTACACAAGCAAAAGCATTTCTCAAAAAATAGATTGTGTTTAAAAATAGAACAATAATAGGTACACCGGTCATAATTACGTATATGACTCATAATAAGACACACACACACACACACACACAAAGTATTTGGTATCCACAGCATTTCTCTCCCTCTGTACCAGTGCTCGTTGATCCTGTTTTGAATAGCTCTGCTTGCATCAGGTCATTCTTACTGATGTCTGAAGCAATCCCCGCTGCTGTTCCTCGCCTGTTTTACTCGATTGTACTCGCAGTCTTCCCGCCCAGTCTGCTGTATGCTGTCTGATTTCATTCACAGGTCCTTTATCTAGTAGCTTGTTTATTTATTTATTTATTTATTTATTTATTTATACAGGTTTTGCTCATGTGGTGTACAGAGTGACCTCCTTTGTGCAAATCACTGATGCTAGACAATGCAGTGAAACTCATACATTTTTTGTAGTTTTTGGAGCCACTGATCTAGAAACGAGGCATAAAAACGGGTATAAGATAAACGACGTTTGGTCGACACACAAGCCATATCGCGTCATGCCGTCTGGCAGTTTTTCCTCGGCGTCTCCTGGTTGGGGAATTTTGTGAAACCCGGCGTACCTCATGGAGGAGCAAAGCGAAGACTTTTCTCGCAGCTGACCGAGTGCAGCGAGTATCCGAGGCAGCGGAGGATATACGCGGGCTCCTGGAGCCGTGCTACGTCCTTCCCGGTCGGAAACACGTTTCAGACGTTGCCCTTCCTGAGCTCTATTAAACGCTTTACGCTCAACCCAGACCACCTCGTGAGAAACGGCGTTCCCTCGTTCGGCTTTTGCAAGCATTATATGTCGCGATACACACCCACGCAAAACATGTTAACGGCTCAGCGGATCGATCCGCGTCCACACGCTTAACAGTAAGCCCCGAACGCTTATGGGACTGGTTTAGTTTAAAAACGGTCCTATTTCTGTGTTTCTTGCTGCTTTATCCAAATTTAGGGACTGTTAACGTTTCAGATTTCACAGCCGTGAGAGTGCAGGATGCCTACTTGTGGAGTTTGTCGCGACAGTCATTTACGTTCTGTTTGAAGGGGGGGAAAAACATGAGGTAACATGGGTCGGGAAACTTAACATGAGTTAGTTCCAGCAGTTGTTTTAATTAGGAAAGCCATGTTTGGTGTTTTTGTATACTGCACTGTAAAGTATGCCTCTAAAATTCTTAGAAATGCAGAGCCCACTATCAATAATATTAAAATTGAATCACATATGTTTTTAGGGATATATATATATATATATATATGTGTGTGTGTGTGTGTGTGTGTATGTATATAAGTCAAAAACTGATGAAAGCTTTAAGACCAAGATGTTGGTACCCTGCTATTATGGATATAATGGATTATGGATTATTAATTGAATGCGTTGTGTCCGGTTGTGTCTCACAGAAGTGGCGAGTCTGTGCTCGGTGAAAAACGGCGGCTGTTCGCACCTGTGCCTGCTTTCTCCGGTGAAGCCGTACTACCAGTGTGCCTGTCCCACCGGCGTGCAGCTGCTGGAGGACAACAAGACCTGCCGAGACGGTGAGACGCCTTCTACACGTATTAAACACACACACACACACACACATACACACACACACTCCCATGTGGCTCTATCGCATTCCAATAAATACGCTTAAAGCATCACGGACTATAAATTGGTCTGTGAGAAGCTGGTGGCGAAAGAACGTGCTGGAAGTCGGAGGATTTTGTCCTGCCCCGTGATATGTAAAGGAAATGTATTTAGCGCGTTCCCGCTTGGAGGAATCCCAGCTGCAGTAGTACAGAGACACGAATGATGGACTCTACTTATTTACAGATGTTTCTTTGTGAGAGAAAGGCCGAAATTGTTGCCCCACCCCCCCAGCAACTAGAATTCCGCATCTCCTCTTTCTTTCGCATGGCTACCGAGTGTCTGTGTCTTTATATCCAATATTGAAGTATTAAATCCTCCTACTGCGGTTGAGGCTGTTAGTCTCTCACACGGTCCTCTTCTGTTGTGCCTGGTTAACGCAGAGGTGCACGGTGGAGTCGACCTGTAGTCGCCATAGCAACACGGCTCATTGAAGGCACTTGTCAATCTAATAACGGTGGGCATTTTCCTCCTTTATTCTCCCTTTTTAATCTCTTTTATATATATATATATATATATATATAATATTATAATTTCCTGCACTGGATGACAAGCAGATTTTTGTAGATGTGCGACTCGCATGCCTACTCATACAGCCTTGAGCCAGCAGGGAGCACTGAGTCCTGCCCTATCCCATCTTTCTGCCCAGTGCATTTCGCATTTGTTTGTCCCTCAAGCCCCTTTAATCATACGAGATCCGTTTCCCGGCCGTCAAAAGCCATCACAAGCCGATGGTCACGTGCATCTAGGGGCCTCTCAAGGGGTTGGGACACATTGTTCTGAGAAATGCAAAGGCGTTACGCTAGAAACTGTCACCTGCTCCGTCCGCGAGAGCGAGAGTTTCCTTTGTGCGCAGTTCCATTTTATTCGGAGTCCGTGCAGATTGAAGCCTGCAGAAAGCTTTCAAATCACAGGTCTGATAAAACCACTAAGCTCGTCCTGGGGTGGCTGTGGAGCTGTTTTCCATGTTTCTCTTTGGATCTTTAAGCAAACCAAGAGCTCCGACACGATCTGGGTATTGTGACACGGTATTTGCGGGGTTTTTTAACGTGGTGACGGAAGAGGTGAGGACACTCGAGTTCTTCCAGTCCAACCTTCACACACCATGTCTTCATGGAGCTCGCTTTGTGCATGGTGGCATTGTCGTGCCGGAACAGGTTTGAGTCTCTCAGTTCCAGTGAAGGGAAATTGTAACGCTACAACATAGGAACAGTTTGGGGAAGAAGCACGTATAGTAAGCGTGTGAAGGTCAGTGAACACTAGGTATCCGGTTATATTGGAATCCTTACATTTACTTTTTGCATCTTCCTAAAAATATGTGATTCGCTCTTCAGACGAAAAGTTTCTAGGTAAAACAGAGAAGAAATCCCGAACCCTAGAAATTTTGACACGGTGTTTAATAGCATTTTTAATACTCATCCCCCTGACTCTCTTTTTCCAGGAGCCACGAGGCTGCTTCTCCTGGCACGGCGCACAGACCTGCGACGCATCTCGCTGGACACGCCGGACTTCACCGACATCGTCTTGCACACCGAGGACATCCGGCACGCCATCGCCATCGACTACGACCCTGTAGACGGCCACGTCTACTGGACAGACGATGAAGTGCACGCGATCCGCCGCTCCCGGTTGGACGGCAGCGACGCGCAGCTGCTCGTCACCTCGCAAGTGAATCACCCGGACGGCATCGCCGTGGACTGGATCGCCCGCAACCTCTACTGGACCGACACAGGCACCGATCGCATCGAAGTGACCCGCCTTAACGGTACCATGAGGAAGATCCTGATTTCCGAGGACCTGGATGAGCCCAGAGCTATCGTCCTGGATCCTGTCTCGGGGTGGGTCTTTTTCCCTTCGCGCAGAACGAGCATGTTCTGGTCGATAACGATCGACTGCGTGCGCACCTTCGCTCGGGAACGTGCTGTACGCGTGTAGTCCTTTTCCATTAGGTTATATTACTGAGTGCAGGGAATCAACTCTTCACTCAAGAGCAACTTTACACCTGTAGTGCTTTGTGTACTGAGTGCATTCATCATTGATGAACTGGTGCCCTCTCTCTGTCTCTCTCTCTCTCTCATTCTGGCTCTCATCTCTCTCTGTTGCTGAGCAACAGTCTCCACGGCTGCACGTCTGGTCATGATGGTTAGCTGTATTGGACAGACGTGTGTGTGTGTGTGTGTGTGTGTGTGTGTGTGTGTCTGGGGCTTATTCTGTATGAAATTTCAAATCTAAATCTTGATAGAGAGCGATCCATCCATGTGTGTAGCCGTACAGTGCTCAGCCGCACGCCTTCATTTCTCTCACCTCCTTTTCTTTCTGTCTCCGTCACTTTTAATTCACCTGAAAGGATTTTTTGTACTAAGAGTAATTGAATTGCACGTCATATAACAATTCAGTAGAATCCCAATGGTGTGTGTGTGTGTTCAGACCGGAGTGAATTTCTCATATTCCAGTTCTAGTCAGTACCTCCACGAATCTCTGTGTCTCTGATGATGTCGTTTCTTTTCTAGGTACATGTACTGGACCGACTGGGGCGAGATCCCTAAGATCGAGCGCGCTACTCTGGACGGAACCGAGCGAGTCGTGATGGTGAACACTTCCCTGGGATGGCCCAACGGCCTAGCGCTCGACTACACGGAGAGGAAAATCTACTGGGGGGATGCTAAGACCGACAAGATCGAGGTAACGGAATCAACAGTGTAAAGCGATTAAACTGGAACGGGCCTCGTTTCACAAGCAGGATCCAAACGGATTTATTCGTACATGTCGTCCGTAAGAGACTAAAGTAAACCTCGACTCGAGCGACTTCAGATCGTACGATCTGCATGCATTACTGCACTTTTACGTACGCGATATACCGAGGAGTTTAAATATTTATTTTTACATTTTTATTATATTTCCAGCATGTAGCAGAGTTCCAGAAGAGCTTTGGAGTCTCGATCAGAAACACGTCCTCGTATGCTAGTTCATAAAAATTCTGAAAATATTTTTCTTGGCAAAGAAGCGAGTCGAAATATCTTCCACTTCCGACCTTTCGGGGCTTTACCCTGACCGTTCGTTTCGTGCCCCCGAATGTCCGCGCGCGTAACCTTTTATGGAGTTTTTTGGAAACGCACAGAAGTACAAAGATCATCGGCGTTTCCTGAAACTTTTTGTAAATCTGGTAGAACGTTTCAGTCGAGTCACTCACGCAGACATTTCCACACAACTTGACTGAAAGATCGATAAACGAGGCCGATCGGTTTCCAGCCCAGCGCGTCTGTTTATCCTGTAAATGAGATCGAAATGCACGTGTTTTCCCTGCACTTAGAGGACCACCTGTTTACTCTAAACGAGAGAGAGGTTTCATCGCGTTAAGGCCTTTATTTTTTAAAAAGTGCTCTTAATCTACTGCGCGTCACGAGTACGCTCGGGGTCTCGCTTTGCGTCGTCGAATGTTAAGGCAGCGGTTTCACACTTCCACACGAGATGGTGAATTTGGCACCTCACTTCAGCCACAAATGCCAATTCGGTGCTCCATAAACCGATTTTACGTCTGAGAATGTCTCATTGCAAAAAAAAAAAAAAAAAAAAAACAAACCCAACGGCAAATCTAATGAAAATGAACACCATGTGTTTACAAATGCCCTTTTATACATTTATACAAGCAACATTTGAAAATATGAAAAGATCAATGTCTACAATATTTCTCAGCGGTGTGATGGTGATTTGATGGTCTGATCGATGCACACATTAGTCAGTAATCGTGAACCGGCCGTGCGTTGTCTGGTTTAGAGATGGTGGATGGGTGCGAGACGTTACTGATGATGCAGAGGATGTGTTTTTTCATGCTTTACGTGCTTTGCCTCTATCTGGCAACCTGCAGCAGTTCTACCCCTTGCTGGGAGCTCCGCTTCTGGCTTTGTCACAACGCTAACAGCACACCGAGCCAGCACCAGGAGGCTGACGTGGTCACGTGCGGAGCTAAGGCATTCGCATTTCTATTGTGCATGAGCTCATTATAATTTGCGGGCTAGGTTTAGCCGAGACGCCAAAGATTTGCGCTTGGATTGCAGAAGTTTCTTCTTGATCTGAACTGCTCTCCCGCATATATAGAGGGCAATTTTAAGCCTGGCAAGCGTTTTTTGCTTTCGCCTTCCTCCGCCTGCCCACATGAATTTCAGCCGAGTTATTTCTCATGGTTAATGGGAAGCCTGTAAATGTACACCGGCAGAAAACCGGCCCCGGCTCCTTGAATTACAAACCCGAGCCGTTCGCCCGGAGCCTGTAATAATGAAATGCAGCTTGTAGTGCTGTAGGTTGCCACGGCCCAGCATGAAGCCGGTCCCGCTCCGTTTTGCTCGTGCCAATCCAAACTAATCCGAATGATTATTGTTCTGTTGGCGTTCGGCGGTTTGGACGGCACGGTTCTCTTGCCCTCAAGTGGCACAGTCTAAATCCTCTGACCTTACACCTTCGAGCCCCACATCACAGCCCCCCTGCTGCTTGGAAATCCGATAGTAAAAGTTTGGCGCTCCGTGAGGTGTCAACATGCCAACAGCAGACAAAAGGGAGATTTGCCAGACTGCTTAGGCCAATGCCCAGATGTGTAAGGTGCTGCTTTATGTCTGCTCCGTAAAAGTCCACGCAAGCTGGCATGACACATCCAGTCGAGGTGCTCTTTTGTGGAAATGGAACTATTTCTGTTAGCAGAAATGTGTGTGTATAAGCTCGTTACAAAATGAAAAGATGTCCAGTCCAAAGTCCTTACGCCGTCACTCGTATTATCGATCAGCTGACGTGTTTGTCGATACGTCTAGGTTTGAGTATAAATATCGGTCTTTACACTTACAATTATTACTGACACGAAAGGAACTAATCATATCAGACCAATCAGACAACTTCCCGGTCTTCCCAAAATATAAACCAGACCGTTGATGGAGCACACGCGAACATTTCGAGCTTTCATCACCGGGCGACCCGTTCGCTGGTACAGAAACGCCAGACGTCTTTGGTAGCGCGTAGACAAACCGATCACGTGACCTCGCCGCATCAACAGTACATCGGTTTTGGCTCGTGCGGATCTGGGGAGGACGTGCGGGGTAACGTTAGCTAGCGAAGCGGAATCAAATGTGCAGAAAGTAACAGTTTAAATGAATGACAAATTTCTGAAGGGTTGCAGATTAATATCAGATTTCCTCGTTTTGTTTCGAATCGCCGCATGATGCGGGAGAAAGTCATTTCTGTAACATCGTTTCTCTGTCCTTTCCCCTTCAGTGACTCAGCTTTTCTGCCAGGTGAATTTTAGGCCTAGGCTATACCACAAGCTTTTCCCGTTAAAAATGGAAATGAATAAAAACGACGCCAAAAAAACGCTTGCGAAAATGGCACGCCCACTAGGCGTTTGACGTGGGACTGTTTTGTAATTCCAACCATTTTGATTTGTTTAGATTTAAGTCACAAATGAGCCTCTGTTGAAGGTTTACTTGTCCAGGAACGTTCGAAAAGAGACGAACGGCCCAGACCTGAGTGCGACTTTGCAAGCCTTTTGAATTCTGTATTATTCACCACCAGAGCAAACAAACCCAACCTGACGTAATGCCGATTCTCTGGTTTTCTGCAGCCGCGGAATTGAACCGATCGGAGCATCAGAGCTAGGGCGTAACGTATCACCGCCGCTATTTGCACAGCTAAGCACGGCTTTTGTACCTGCGCTGAGGTTTGAAAGGGCGAGCGTGTCGGGGGTGTGAGAAGGGGAGAGGAGCCCGGGCTAGCACGTCTCTGCTCGGAAAGGCGGCGTTTTGCGGCTACAGCCCACATCTGGTTCCGATTGCGGCCTCTACTCCATCTGTGGTCTGCACTATTTAGAATAGCCCCAGAATCTGAAACCAACACCACACTGTGGTCACAACTCCCAAACCACTGGAGACCTTTTGGCTGATGCCATCAAACTAAGGATGGAAACTCCATTTTATTTGCGCATTAGTAGAGGGAGCGAGTAGAAAATGTAATACGCTGAAAGCCAGCTGACTTACGCTTTCTGGATCCCCCCCCCCACCCCCTCCCCCTTCGTATCTATTCAGTACATTCGAATTTTTCGGATGGTTTTGACCAATTGGAATATATTAGCCGCATATGAGCTGAAGAGAGAAACAAAAACACGGATAGTTTTGGTGGGCGCGGATGCCGGAGTGTAGCGTTTCTGAGGGCTGAGATTCTGGCAGCGTGACCGGCGTGTGGCAAGAAGGACTGTGATTCCCACAGGAGCCGCAGAGATGATTCCTGTCCGATAGGCCAAGGTTGAAATTTTTTGTTAAGATTGAAACGTCTGATAGGAGAAGTCCTTATTGTGTCGGATTTGTGGAAGGAATTTTTTTTTTCTTTTGTGCCTTAATAAAAAATTAATAATAATAATAATAAAAAAAGAAAGGGATACGTGTCTTTTGTGTATGTGTGTTTGGATTAGAGGAGAAAAGGTAAATACATGCTGTGGAATTCAAAGGAAGTGAAAACTGCTGCGTTTCAGGCAATGCTCGCTGACGCGTGCACACACACACACACACACACACACACACAATCTCTCTCTCTCTCTCTCTCGTATATAGTACATATGCACTAGAATTTTGTTCGTCAGAACAGAGGGAATGTGGTGGCCATGTGCACAGCTGCTTGTGTGTCCGGCTGCCGCTAATTAATACAGGGTAGATGGCTTGCTAGAGAGTCACACACACACATCCAATTGAATGCGCCAGTCAAACGTCCAACTGAATGCGCCTGCATGCTGCGCAATGATGTATTCATTTGTACGTAACTTGCTGTTGAAAGTCACGCAGGTCTTAAAAAAGAAAAAGAAAAAAAAACCCTCTCACCCTTTCCTTTCTCACCGTGTCTATCTCAGATGATGAACATGGACGGAACGGGTCGCAGGATCTTGGTCGAGGACAAACTTCCGCACATATTTGGCTTCACCCTGCTGGGCGACTACGTTTACTGGACGGACTGGCAGCGGCGGAGCATCGAGCGCGTGCACAAGCGCACCGCCGAACGGGAAGTGATCATCGACCAGCTGCCTGACCTCATGGGGCTGAAGGCCACCTACGTCCACCAGGCTTTCGGTGAGTGGGACGTCTCGTAGCTCTGCTTGGCCGGTGAGAACACCGACACAGGTATACAAGATAACTAAACCAGACGACGATCCACGCTGAAGTGTTCGGTTAACACACCGAGAATGGCTGCTAGCAAGTAAGATTCAAAAACCAGCAATTAGCGTACGTACTTGGTAGCCACATTAGCGGTATTGTTCGAGCTTGACCTGTTCTGGAGCACAGAAACAACCAAGTAGATAGACGAGTAACGATTGAGGCAAAAGCGAGAACGTAAACGGCATATTGGCGTGCGGACGAGGTCGTTTGTAATGACAAAGCCGGATCTGTGCAGAGCCGTGCAGACGCGTTTGCGGAAGCCCGTACTCACTCATATACGTGTTGTCGTTCTCAGGGACGAACGCGTGCGCCGAGAACAACGGCGGCTGCAGTCACCTGTGCCTGTTCAGGCCACAGGGCGTGGCATGTGCGTGTCCCATCGGCCTGGAGCTCATGGGCGACATGAGCACGTGCATTGTGCCGGAAGCCTTCCTGCTCTTCTCACGTCACACCGACATCCGGCGTATCTCCCTCGAAACCAACAACAACAATGTGGCCATCCCGCTCACTGGCGTCAAGGAGGCATCAGCGCTCGACTTCGACGTTACCGACAACCGCATCTACTGGACCGACATCACACTGAAGGTGAGGAGAAGGAAGGAAATTGCATGTACACACACACACACACACACACACACACACACACACACACACACACACACACACACCTACCTGCCTGTTCTTCTTCTTCTTGGCTTGCTGGCTGTCTGCCTAAAGCATGGCTCAGTAATGGGCTCCCCAGAGATACCAGTTTGGAAATAATTGATAGCTTGGTTTCTCCTTCCTCTCTCTCTTGTGCGTTACTTGTCTCTTGCTCATTCTCAGACTCTCTCACTCATCCTCGTAGACGCCTGCATATCTCCCGAATCTCTCTAATCACATTTGATCAGTTGCCTCATTACTGATTTGGGATCTCTTTTTGGTTTGTTTTGGGATAATGAATGGGAAAAGGTTAGAATTGGGTGTGTATGTACAAGTGTATTCGCTCCTGAATACTTCAAATGCTGGTGCACGAGCAGAGACTGTTCTAGAAAGTAGATATGCATAGCTGTTATATTATTTATTTGCAAAAAAAAAAATATTTTGGATGGTTTGTGCCGTTCTGCGACCAGATTACCGTGTCTGGTAGTTTTTTTGGGTTATTTTTTCCCCCCAGGCTTTTCCTTGTTGTCGTATTAATGAGAAATCCAATGTAGACGTAGTAGAGACAAACCACAGATTTGGACTCCAGAATACAGTGTAGCTATAAAACACAGTTCGAGGATACGAGTATGCACATGAGAGTGTGAGAGCTGTATAGACCAAATAATTAAAGCACCGCTGCACTGGTCCTTTTGGATAGAGCCCATGCAGCGGTTGATTCAAGCTGGAACCATATGCAGCGGCTGTTTGAATGGCATTGTGGGTAAAGAAGTAAGTGGAAATAGGACCAATGAAAAGAAATCTACTCGATAGTTCATTATAATAAATCTTGGATGCCATTGCAGATCACATGATGATTATTGTAAATATTGATACGCAAATCGGTTTGTTTGCCGTCATGGCTTAACGCTTTGTCTTTCCCTTCTCACGCTAAATAGACCATCAGCCGAGCATTCATGAACGGCAGTGCGTTGGAGCATGTGGTCGAGTTTGGTCTGGACTATCCAGAGGGCATGGCGGTGGACTGGCTGGGCAAGAACCTGTACTGGGCTGACACCGGCACTAACCGCATCGAGGTGGCAAAGCTGGATGGCCAGCACAGGCAGGTCCTGGTGTGGAAAGACCTGGACAGTCCACGAGCTCTAGCGCTGGACCCCGCTGAAGGGTAAAGCTGACACCTTTTTCTCATTGCGCAACCAGAGTACAGGATTTTAAGTCCCGATTTATGTATTTGTACGAACAAATTGCCGGGAAAAACCAACAATAGGCCATCAGAACCGCTTCAACGAGCCATCCGATTGATTCGGAGCAGCAGCGAAATGCCTCCTACGGCATCAGAGAGCCACTTTGTCACCTCTTAGTATATTGATACGTGCGTGTGAGTTACGTACTGCTTTTCAGTAGCGCAATACAGCAGCGTGAGCATGACAAGCACCCAGCATTAATTTTTGCCTTCTCTTCTCCAGTTTCATGTACTGGACCGAGTGGGGTGGGAGACCCAAGATTGACCGCGCAGCCATGGACGGAACCGGACGCATCACGCTGGTGCCCAACGTGGGTCGTGCTAACGGGCTCACCATTGACTACGCTGAGAGGCGGCTCTACTGGACCGACCTGGACACCACGCTTATCGAGTCTTCCAACATGCTTGGTGAGAGCCATCTTCAGTTCAGCTTCAAGCTTTAACCTGGGTTTCATCTGATGTTCTGGGTTCTAGCTCCAACGTCGAGTCACGTTTCCAATATTTAAAATTCGAGTGCTTCAGGTTGTAGAGATTGGTACGTTAATGGGGAAGTGTGTGGAGGGTGCAGGAGTTCTTTCTCTGTATACACACGCGTCACAGACCCTTCAGTGTCTGAGAATAATAAATTTTTTTGAATCGCCATAATCTTACCTGGAATGGAGGAATATTTGTTTATTGTTTGACACAGCGTTTAATCCATTTTCTTCTTTTTTTTAAATGTGGTTTTTTTTTTTTTTTTTTAACTACGCCGCTCCTGCTTAAGGTCTTGAGCGTGAGGTGATCGCAGATGACTTGCCCCACCCTTTTGGTCTCACGCAATACCAAGACTACATTTACTGGACGGACTGGAGCCAGCGCAGCATCGAGCGTGCTAACAAAACCAGCGGGCAGAACCGCACGCTCATCCAGGGCCATCTGGACTACGTCATGGACATCCTGGTGTTCCACTCGTCACGTCAGGGAGGCTGGAACGCCTGCGCCTCCACCAACGGCCACTGCTCGCACCTGTGCCTGGCCGTGCCCATCAGCAGTTATGTGTGCGGCTGCCCGGCGCATTACTCACTCAACGACGACAACAAGACCTGCAGCGGTGAGCTATATACGAACGCTGTCATGCACACATACTCACACACACATCTATATATATCTCTCTCTATATATATATCTCTTTATATAAAGATTCACCCAGCTTGGAGAGGACAGATGTGGAAATCTGTAGGTCTAACAATGCCAGAACATTCAAGAAAGACTTATTTTAAGCATGGTTAGAAGAATGACTTGAAGGCTTGGTTTAGGTCTGTTGTCAAAAAAAAAAAAAAAGTAATTTTAGTCCTGATTAACTCGTATATGACTAAACCAAAAGTGTAGTTCTGGTCAGCCAAATTCGTCTCTTGCCATGCTTGTATTGTAAGTTTCATATTTATAGAAACATGCATTTTCTGTGTTCTACACACGATCCTCTTTATAAATCAGAGTCAGGCTGAAATCAAGCTCCTGCAGCGTGGCTTAGGGAGGTCTAAGTCAGTGGTTCTCAAATGTATTTATTTTTTTGTAGTCAGGGGACCCCTTTTAACTGTATAAATTCCACACACACACACACACCACCCTTCAGCGTGGATTTATTACTATGAACGTTATTTACATTTTTGAAACATTCTCTGGAGCTGTACAGCTTTCTCTTCCTGATCGAACACGTTAGGTCTGAGTTGACGTTGGTGCTCGGACCCTAAATATAATTACTGTGATGATGTGCATTGTGATTTCCACCACTGTAACAATATCAAAACAAGTCCCCTAACCTGTGCTTCGTGGACCCCCGGACCCCAGTCTGAGAACCGATGGTCTGAGCGACTCCAGACCCATCAGATAGTTCCTGCTGGAAAGTACTTATTGCCGAAGTGCCCCCGAAATCGTTTGTGTCTGTAAAGATCAAAGAGGATCGTGTGATTTCTCTCTGACGATGTCGCTAATGCAGGCTCTAATCAGGATTATATCTACAAGAGGATGCTGCGTAGGAATCAAACCCAGCTTGTTGTAAGCCGAAAAAAATCATTCTGACCTTTAAAAAAAAAAAAGAGAGAGAGAGAGAGAGAGAGAGAGAGAGAAAAACCACACTTGCTCTTTAGCACAGCATTGGCAACGTGGTCTCAAAGCATCAACATTTCCATTGTGTGTACCGTGTGTATGTATATATATAGTGTGTGTGTATGTATGTGTGTGTATATATAAATTACACATACACACACAGGAGAGAGCGTGCAATGTGTTGTGCATTTCCACGTTAAGTCTACTATTTCGAGCTCCAGATGTGTGCCCACTTTTCCGTAACTCATTTTGTGCATAAACAACTCTTATGGCTCATGCCCCGGTCGCTCACACTCCTTCCTGTTGATCTTGACGAGTACGAGGCTGCGCGGGGTTCGAAGCAGCTCTGAGCAGATCAGGTTATATGGAGTTATGGGGAGTGTGCAGCACTGGAGCTGAACGAGGCCTTCCGAGAGGGGAAACTTTCAGCTGCAGGCTTGCGCTGAGCTTTTTTTAAAGCTCTCTCGGTCGCCTAGGCTGCTGCCAAGTTGGCAGGCAGCAAGAAACCAAAGCCTGCTTTAAGTCGTCCTCAGCTCCCTTGCCGTGTACGACATAGTAAAAACACTCCAGACTCATGTCGAGGCCTCACGCGGGGGTGGGGGGGGGGGGGGTGGGGTGAGGGTCTTCAGGACGCACGGCATACGTGCTCGTGTCTGCGCCTGGGAGGTGAGTGTGCATACGTGTGTTATTATTTGGCTCACAGGTAGAACTATTCTTTACATTTTCAGAACGTTTAAACGAGCAGTGAGCATTAATTGTGCTACAAATCCAAAGCAGTGGAGAAGCAGTACTGATGAACCTGCAGGTGTATTTTACGTCATTTTATTTCAGTTGTACATTCAACGTGGTTGCAGCTAATAGCTGGTTAGGTTTATTTACAGTCCTGACTTCAGTTTTGCACCATTCCTGACCTTGTTGAGTGCTTATTAATAATATATTTTTTTTTTTCACACGGATACGTGACCAGCTCGCGGTATTTTTTACCCCACTTTAATGATGTAACGCGTACAAAACGCACGTCACGTGTTTTGGCCATGTCCCTTGTTTTCCCCCTTCAGAGCACACGCCCTGTCTTAAAATAAATAAATAAATAAATATATGGATCTGATTTGGAGAAATTGAACTCCGTTGTTTTGTTCATTTGTTGTCGGTATGTTGTTCAGTAGTAGTAGTATAAAGCCGGTGTCTGTGTCCGTGTCAAATGTTTCGCCAGAAGGTTCTGGTGAAAACTTTTTCTGTCAGTAGCCAGATAGATAAACCTTTTTATAAGAGCGGTTTTTAACGGCCTCTCTTCTTTGCCCCTTTCAGCACCCACCTCTTTCCTACTGTTCAGCCAGAAGTCTGCTATTAATCGCATGGTAATGGATGAGCAGCAGAGCCCTGACATCATCCTGCCCATTCACAGCCTGCGCAACGTGCGAGCCATCGACTACGACCCGCTCGACAAGCAGCTCTACTGGATCGACTCCAAGCAGAACGTCATCCGTCGTGCCCAGGAGGACGGCAATCAGGTAAACGACCCGCTTGTAGGTCTGTTTCTGTGTGTGTAAGTTCCGTTTTTCGTTGTATTGGTAATATCGTAGCGGTGTGTTGGTTACACGATCACTTTTGCTGCGTAGTGTTGCATTATGACGCTTTAATCCCGGCTCCTCAGAGTATGACCGTGGTGTCCAACGCGGTGGGGGGCCACAATCTGGGCTTGCAACCGTTTGACCTGAGCATCGACATCTACAGCCGCTTCATCTACTGGACCAGCGAGGTGACCAACGTAATCAACGTGACGCGCCTCGACGGCTCGCGTGTCGGAGTGGTGCTCCGTGGAGAGCACGACAAGCCCCGGGCCATTGTGGTTAACCCCGAGAGAGGGTGAGAGGAACCATTGTTTCAGTGCCTTGTTTTTCAAGCACCGTTCTAGCGTCTTTTTTTCTGTTTTATCGTTTAAATGCTCAGCTGCATTGGGTACTAGGTCATGAATCTCCAAAGTCTTGCTTCAGCTGTTAGGCTGTGTTGTGAAACTACTTGAACTCCCATTGCAGGCATTTTTCTGATGATGTTTTTAAAGGTCACGTTGAGGTTCCTTGTTAAAATAAATAAATAAACAAACAAACAAACAAACAAACAAACAAATAAATAAATAAATAATTAAATAAATAAAGCTACGGCTCCAAAAGAGGAAACATTGACAGGAAAACCTCCTGGGGTTTGTCTGGGATTGTCTTTTAGAGCGTTATCCGTTAAGTTGGTTAAAGCAGTTTGTTGCCCATCTGTTGCTCGTAAAGATATTGTTGTGCCCGTGTTTATAGCTTTAACCGTTTCAGGTAACGGTTTTAAACCTTTTCACGTGCGCAGGATTAGGCAGCATGGAATAAAATGTTGTTAGCAGACCATCGCTGGTCGCTGATGTCGAAGCTTCCCGCTCTGTCACCTGCAGGTACATGTACTTCACCAACCTGCAGGAGCGCTCTCCTAAGATCGAGCGGGCAGCTCTGGACGGCACTGAGCGAGAGGTGCTGTTCTTCAGTGGCCTGAGCAAACCTGTCGCCCTCGCCATCGACAACGAGCTGGGCAAACTCTTCTGGGCCGACATGGACCTGCGTCGCATCGAGAGCAGCGATCTATCTGGTGAGTCATTAAGCGCCTTTCCGGGAGGTACTGATTAGCAGTAATGTGACTAAATGTGAAAATTGTGAGTAACTGTTCAATCCGGCTTGGGCCGGCGATTTGGTTCTTTATTATACCGTCTTCAAAAACCAGCAGTTGTGTATGTATGACCTTATGATAGCTTGTGAGCCCATTTTGTCAGTAAGTGCGTTGCCAAATCTGATGAAAGCAACCCAATGCCACTTTTTAAAACCCAGACCAAAAAAAAAAATATACAAGCCAATCCAAATCTCAATGGAATCGTCGGGACGCTCCGGTCGGTCGATACACTGCGTCTTGCGCATCTTGCAGTTTGTCCAGGACCACATAACACCGTAGTGTGAACGCTTCCCGAACAGCAACACAGGAACGATTAATCGACTCGGTCGTTGCACAAGCCTGGGAACTACGTAAAAGTCCTCGCGAGGCTAAGAGATAACGGCTTGAACGTCGGGAAAACAAGAAGCTTATCTCGCCTCCAGTCGTAACCCGATATGCGTCTCGGCCGTTTACTTTGCGATCGTATCGCCCGGGACAGATGTTAATACCAGGTACGAGTGACTATAATCTCAGAAAGCATTTCTCACCGCTACGTTCACACCCATCTTTAGCGCGGTCGATTTTTCATCACACCCAGTGTGAACACCATGCAAAGAATAGCACTAGCAACAACTGAACAGCAGGATTGACTCGAGGCTGAAAAAGCAGTCCAAATGAAAAGAAAATATTTTCTCCTTGTGGAAATCCGCACGTTTATCCGAGCGTCAATCACAGCGGAGTGTGATGCGCGGCCTGTAACGCGATATAAATTCCCCCTTTCTGTTGTCCAGCTCTGATTATTCCAGCACAGCAACTTTTTATTTGAAATGTTTTTTCCATCATCGCAACCCTTTAAGTGTAAAATCGCTAGCAGGTTTTATCCCCGGTGTAGATTAGAGAAAGCCGAGTTAATGGGAGGTGCAACTCGAAGCACGGTTACACTCCTCACAGCACCAGCGAAGAAGCAAGTAGTGTTCTGTGGAGTCCGTGTTTTTTTTTTTTTTTTTTTTTTACTGCACCGTATACGTGTTTTCACTCATTTTCTGCTGGAAAGCTTTTTGTGAGGTCTGGCCCTGATTCAGACACATTTTACCCATTATTCTCATCACGCAAAAATGATTTCCCCCTCTGCTGTCCCACATTAGATTGTTACGCAAATGCTCTCCAGTGCCAAAACACTATAAATCACTTCTCCCGGTCCAAATATATCCTGTTTCCCTGGCGGTTAATCGTTTTTTTGTTTTTTTGTTTTTGTGTGTGTGTGTGTGTGTGTGTGTGTGTGTGTGTGTGTGTGTGTGTGTGTGTGTGTGCTTTTCTGTTTCCCGCACACACTAGACTAATGGACTTGTTGTAGTTTCCCTTCAGTCCTCACCAATTTCCATTCCCTTGTACCGTTTTTTTTTTTTTTCTTTCCCCTTGCAGGCGCCAACCGGATTGTGATCGAGGACTCCAACATACTGCAGCCAGTGGGTTTGACGGTGTTCGGAAACCACCTCTACTGGATCGATCGTCAGCAGCAGATGATCGAGCGCATCGACAAGACGACGCGAGCGGGACGCACGAAAATCCAAGCTCGGATCACCGCCCTTACGGACATCCACGCGGTCCACGAGCTTCACGTGGACGAGTACAGTAAGTCGCGCTCCTCAGTCGCGAGGACATGCTGGAGATAAATATGTCTGTGCTAGGCCACCCTTTATCTTTCGATTGTGGCTTTTCTTTTCTTTTCTTTTTTTTTTTCCCCCCTCAGCACCGCATTATTTGGCATGTTCATGGGAAGAATGAGTCATTTGACAAATGTCGAGTTTATTTGGGAACGTGTGCGAACAGCCTCTCAAAGCCGAACGCACGATCTTGTTGATAAACAGGATGGCGGAGATTGACCGTATCGACGTGTGCTGTAAGAGTCAATGGACCAAACGTAGACTTGCCGTTTAAAAAATAAATAAATAAATAAAAATGAAGGATTAATTCTTGGAAGGCTTGCGGTCGTTTTGGGGAAAGTTTAGGGTTTACGGTTCGGGACGTGTATCCATCCAAGCGGTTGCTGTTTTCCGTGATGTGCGGATATACACTGCCCGGGCTCCACAGGTTTGCAGGCATCCGTTCCAGTGAAATAAAGTCGAAGCGCAAGATCGTCTGGGGACGCTAGAACGAATCTGCCGCGAAAGAGCAACATTTACACCTCTCTTCCTGTGCGTTCCAGATAAACACCCCTGTACCTTAGACAACGGAGGATGCTCCCACATCTGTATCGTGAAGGGGGATGGAACGACGCGCTGCTCCTGCCCTGTTCACCTGGTCCTCCTGCTGGACGAACTTTCCTGTGGAGGTAATGTTTTATAAAGCTTTAAAGCCTGCAGTCAGTTTCCGGAAATGAGCATTTCTCCTGTATTTGCGTGAAAAAAAAAAAAAAAAGCTGCCTTGAACGATAAGACGTGTCGTATTCACGTCGGTGCCTCCCTTCCAGAGCCGCCCACGTGTTCCCCGGAGCAGTTCTCGTGCACCTCGGGAGAGGTGGACTGCATCCCGCAGGCCTGGCGCTGCGACGGGTACGTCGAGTGCAAAGACGAAAGCGACGAGCACGACTGCCCCGTGTGCTCGGACGACGAGTTTCAGTGCGACAGCAAGCAGTGCGTGGACCTCTCGCTGCGCTGCAACGGAGAGATCAACTGCCAGGACCGCTCGGACGAGAACAAGTGCGACGGTACGGCTCGTGCTTTCTAACCGTAGCCGCTCTCGCGTCACGTGTATAATTTTGAGCGCAATAGAATCCAAGCGATTTTACGCTTCTGTTCTATCGGCTCGTCTGTCCCCGGTCGAATGTTTTACACCGAACGTTTTACAGTCTCGGTCAGTTCTGAGATCTGGCTCGAGTTCCCGCCCGAGCGTAGTTTTGCGTGAGAATGCATTACCGCTTCATTAACCAACAGCCATGTGTTTCCACTCTCCTGCAGTTCATTGCCCTCCGGATCAGTTCACCTGTAACAACGGTCAGTGCATTGGCAAGCACAAGAAGTGCGACCATAACACGGACTGCACAGACAACTCGGATGAAATTGGCTGCTGTAAGCTCGCCTTTGATATTGTCATTTTTTTTAACTGCTGTGGCGCTGTATATAACTGATATGCTGATTGTTTATAAACAGACCCCACAGAGGAGCCTTCCCCCCAGCCCACCAACACCATCGGCTCCATCGTCGGCGTGGTGATGACGCTGTTCGTCGTGGGCGCCGTGTACTTCGTGTGTCAGCGCGTCCTCTGCCCACAGATGAAGGACGACGGCGAGACCATGACCAACGATTTTGTCGTGCACGGGCCGTCCTCTGTGCCGCTGGGCTACGTGCCGCATCCGAGCTCCCTGTCCGCCTCCCTTCCAGGTGAGACTCGATGACGCACCGCTTCGATTGCACGTGAGCAAACACACGCACAGAGTGTCCGTTTTATCCCTTAACGTTTTTGTCTACGCTTTCGCAGGCATGTCTCGTGGGAAGTCTGTGATTGGCTCGTTGAGCGTCATGGGCGGAAGCAGCGGACCGCCGTACGACCGTGCTCACGTAACGGGTGCTTCCTCCAGCAGCTCGTCCAGCACTAAGGGCACTTACTTTCCTCCTGTAAGCAGAACGAAGCGTCAGCTCCAAAAACACACTTTGTCCAGGTTCACCTTTAACGTCCTAGCAACTACAAGTCATGGTTTCATCTCCGAGTCCGGAAACGCACCAGGCGTCGGACCTTTGGTATAAACTAGCGCTCCATGACATTACAGAACAATACGGGGGTGTAGATTGTTGGGGAGAGGGTGAACGGGTTGCCATACCCAGTGATCGTGTTCACCTCTCTGTCTGTGACTCACCCTCGTCCCTCTTCAACGGTTCCTGCACGGCTTTTCCATTGTTACACACCCGAGACCAAGCGGCTCTGGACTTTATTAGCAGCTTCCGTCTGGCTCTTAATCAGCCCGATTAAAAGATTAATGACCTTTTGAGACGTTGCTATACAAAACAAAAGGATTGTTCTCCAAGGTTTTAATGTTCCTTTTCGTTTTATTCTTTATCCCACCCAGATCCTGAACCCTCCTCCTTCTCCAGCTACAGTGCGCTCTCAGTACACAATGGAGTTCGGCTACTCGTCCAACAGTCCCTCCACACACCGCTCGTACAGGTAGCGATCAAATACTACCTCCTTCTCTCATCGAAGTCATGATTGAGCTTCGCAGCTTATAGGAACTACGCAAAACAATTTCAGTAAAATATCCTTTCCTTTTTTTTCTTTTTTTTTTTTTAAAATGCCCGAATTCCCGTTCTCGGCGTCTCTTAAACAGTACGTATGACGTAATAATTAAAACGCATCCCTTGAAATCTCTTCAAGCTTGCAGTCTTATCTTTTTCCAGTACTTTTCTGAACTTTCCCTGTGTTTTCGTGCCAGTTTTAGGAAAAGCGTTAGACAGAACGAAGTTTGAGATGCTTTTGTGTCATGATTTTTGTTTAAATAGTTCAATCGAAACTGTTCTTTGATATCAGGAGATCCAAACAGCTTGAAGCTGTAAGATTTTTTTTCCCCCAGTAGTACTGGTATAACTGAGTCCTGTCTGCGTTTGCTCATTTTCACAGCTACAGACCATACAGCTACCGGCACTTCGCTCCTCCGACCACGCCGTGCAGCACAGACGTATGCGACAGCGACTACACGCCCGGCCGCAGAGCACAGCCCATCTCCTCCATCGTCATGGCCAAGGGCTACGCAAGCGACGCCAACTACGACTCGGAGCCGTTCCCGCCACCACCCACGCCGCGCAGCCAGTACCTGTCAGCCGAGGAGAACTGCGAAAGCTGCCCGCCCTCGCCGTACACAGAGCGCAGCTACTCGCAGCACCTGTACCCTCCGCCTCCCTCACCCTGCACCGACTCGTCCTGAGCCCCACCAACCACGTCCATAACCCCGCCCCCACCCCGCCCAACCATCTCAATCAGTGTAAATAGCATCTGTGCATAGAATGACTTTTTTTTTTTCCTTTTCTTTTCTTTTCTTTTCTTTTTTTTTTTTTTAAATAAAGAAGATTGACTGATGTGTATGTTGTTCTGTAAAGAACGAGAAACAGTTTTTAGGGGGGAAAAAAAAAGACACTTTGGCGTGCAGAGGTGGCGGATACTTGTAAAAAAAAAAAAAAAAAAATAAGAAAGAAAAGAAAGCATATTTATATATTTTCTATACAGCGTTTATTGGTAATGCCATAGAGCTTTGTATTGCTAAAAAAAAAAAAAAAAATTTGTAAATTTTTTTTTTAAAGAAGAAAGTTTTATTAAATTCACACAGACATCACGTTGCCTTAAACCGAGAGTGCGTAATCAAGCTACCTGTTTAGGAGGCTGGAGCGCTCGGGGGGGGAAAACCTGAGGAGAGGACTGCAGGTTGTCACATTTTTCTGATGCCAAAAAAAAAACAAAAACGAGGCGGAGAGACGGGACGGAGAAGGAGATTGGAGCCTCGCTGTGGCTCTCGCTGGCATTACACCAGTCAGCTCTGTTCACTGGGGCCATTTTGTCTGAAGCTCAACCACTAGATCTTCTGATCAGCCAGTCCACCTAGAGCTCTCCTACGAGCTCACAGGAGAACGTGTTGCTCCGGGTGACCTTTTTCCACCCTGTTGTCGCGTTCGTATTTGTGTCAAGCGCAGCGTGGCGCTACCGGAAAAGGAAAAGCTATGAACTGTAGCAATAAGAAAACGACAGCCGGTCAGACTGACGTGTGGTGCTGCTGAGAAGTGGCTCTAAAAACGAGCTCCAGGACACATGAGGAAACACCACTCTACAGTCTTGAGCAAATAACCAAAATCTTCACTTTTGCCTCAAATGATTATGATTTTTTTTGTTTGGGTTTTTTTTTTTTCTTTTCCCCCTCCTCCTATCACACCTTACTGCAACTGCACATCAGACACGTCCCTAGCAGGAGGTCACAACTCGGAGCACATCTCTCATATACTCTGTCCTTTCTCCCTGCCATCTCCTCACCAGCCATCAGCACTGTGTATTCCTTATGGGAATTATATATTAAAAATATTCCTCACAAACATTCAATACACAATCAAGGACAAGTTTATCGTGCCTCAGCAGTTTTTGATTTTCTTTTTTTTTTTTTTTTTTTTTTTTTTTTTTAAAAAAAAAGCTCTTTTAAATCATTTTTTTTTTTTTTTTTTTTGAAGACTACCAGTGCCCATAAAATGTCAAAATATTTTTGTACCACATATTGTATAGATACCATATTTATAAGCTATAAAAGGAAGAAAACTTGTAAATCTCTCCACGATATCCTTGCAGTGCTTTACCAGTATGCTTTCGATATATGCTTTTGTTCTATTTTTCTATTAAAAACAAAAACAAAAAACGTATATACCGGTGAAAGTACAGCGACAATCCGTGCTGAACGTCAGACGCCGGAGAGCAGCGATTCACGCCGGTCTGTCCCGTCCGCGTAAAAAGTCCGGTTTTTACCGATACTCTGGGGTTATTTTACAGCACACAGTCCTGGAGTGTTAGTGCAAAAGTTTGTCTTGTTTCATTTTGTTTTCTTTTTCATGCTTTTCAAGGACAGAGAAGTGTTGCTGGATCAGCTCTGATGCTCGTAATACATAAAAACCTGCCTCTATATATATATTATATAATATATATATATATATATATATATATATATATATATATATATATATATATATATATATATATATTAACATCTTCGGTTTGTGGCTGAATCAGGACTTTTTAAGCATTATTATTATTATTATTATTATTATTATTATTATTGGGCCTGTGTTGCTTTTCATCACTCTTCATACCATCATGATAAAGTGGGCATGATTAATAGTTTGCAGTTTTATCTGTTGTCAAATAAGGGACATTACACCAGCACAAATATTTTCCCCCCTTCCTGTGTTAGAGACTTGGATGAGCCCTTTTACCATCTGTTCGGAACGCAAGACCCACGCGTTACGTTACACAAGTCCAGGTTGTTCTGTAGACAATCAGCATGTTGCGTCTGCGCGAGTTCTGTTTTAGTACAGCGCAGCATTGAGGTGGTCTTTTTGTTCACTTGGCAACCCTGTCGAAAACGCTCACAGGTAATAATCCGCATTTCTTTTCTGATTCAGTGTAACTCTGGACAGTTCCAGTCACGCCGCTGCCTTTTTTTTTTTTTTTTAATTATTATTATTTCTTTATATTTTTTTTTTTTCTTCTTTTTTCTCCCCTGTGCTCAAAGTCCACTGCATCTCTTCACTGTGATGAATCTGAAACGTTGTCACGCGGTACAATCAGATATATACATATCCGTTTACATTCTTTACAGACTTTGCCCCGTTTAAGCCCTGATAGTCTCTCCTTACTGCAAGGGCTCTTGGGTAATTTCCCTTCTCAGTGTATCGGTCATTTGATTACCATCCAAGTTCAACCAGCATTGTCGTCAGGCCATATTCTCATACTCTCCTACTGCACTTTAGGGTACTTCGGCGTAGTTACCGGTACGACAACGCGCGAGTCTGAAACCTTCACGAAGGCGTGACAAAGTTCTCAAAGAATCGACAGTTCATGAGGCGCCATCGTCGTTTTCATGGTTGTAGCAGTGTAACTTTTTTAAACATATTAAGGGGCTACCAAAGGTATGAAACACGATCAGGATTAGGCCTTACTGTTTCACCTTAACTCATAGATTTTGACGCACAGGCGTTTTTGTTTGTTTTGTTTGTTTGTTTGTTTGTTTGTTTGTTTTCCCCTCTGGCTGGCAGAGCTTGTGATGTTTGAAAGTAATTGTTTGTTTGGGGGGGGGGGTCAAAGAGGTCAAAGAGCTCGCTGCCTCATGCTGCCACAGAGTGGTAAAACATTAAGCACTTTGGTTCCTGCATGTCGGATCGTAGCAGAGAGTTGAGACGGAGACTGAAGGACAGTGGGGCCTGTCGATGGAAGACTATTTTCTTATCATCATTCATTGCATTTTATTTTTATTTTATTTAAAAAAAAAACAAAAAAACATTTTTTAACTTTTTTTTTTTTCTTTTTTTTTTTTTTGGATACCACGGTGCTTTGCAAGGATATATTCCAAGGTGACCAACATTTGGTTAGTAATAAGTCATGTATTTCGTTATTCCACTAACTCGACTATTTTGTACATTGATCGCTTTACATGTAAACATTGTATAAAATGGACATGTACAGCCCATTCAGTAACTACTATAAGCTGTTGTAACAAATGAAATGTTGATTTTTTTTTTTTTTAAATAAAAATGAGTGAAGTTTTAAGATGGAGGTTTTTCTGTACCGAAGGCGTGCATTACGAAATGAACGAACAGTGTTTGTATTAACAGTAAAAAAAAAAAATTTAAAAAAAAAAGTAAGAATCTCTTCGAAGGGGGAATAAAATATCCACTCGGACAATATTTTAGACCATAATTAATTTAACGTTGGTGTTGTATGATATTACTTCAAGTTACTAAACATGCTGTTTACTTTGTTTAAAGTCAGGATTTCAGGGAATCGTGATCATTTTAGACTTTTTTTTTTTTTTTTGTAAGTCGGTGCATGTTTTGCATGTACATGTACATTAATGGGAGTTTCTATTTCCCTGGTCTACCCAAATCTAGAGAGGTTTGACTCGAGGTCCCCGCCTCCGAACAGGAGAAGCCAAAGAAAACGCACCCCCTCGAGATGAAATTCCGACTGGTCCTTCCCGGTTTTATGGCGTGACGTCAGATCAGCATGGCTGCTCACAGGGTCTGAAGTAAACCCAGTAACACTTCTTCTCTTTGAATGAGTTGTAGTGTATGTACGAGCTTTAGATCAGGCGACACACAGGTATAATCACGTGATTAAATCTATAACGCTGATTACACCGTTCACTGTTTTTTTTTTAAAGAGGAAATGATAAATCAATCATCTCAGGTTGTTTTGTTGTTGGCAGAAGACGAGGGGGGTTTTTAAGGGGGGGTTCCCCCCACTTTATATGTCAAATGAGCCGAGGTTGAAAATAATGGCATCACTCCAACCTGCAAATTACCACTATTTCGAGGCACGTGGAACGCAGCATAAGCTGAGCAACTCTGCATAAAATGGGGCGGAGCTAATTTCCAAACGAATTGCTCCGACACATTGCATCGTTACTGTATCTTTACTGCTATTGGATGATTATTGAGCTGGAACCACTTTTAAACATTACAGTCTGCACCTTTAACTAAAATTTTTACCACTTCAGCACACCGAGACTGTCAGACGCCTTCCTTTTAGATGTATGAAGCACTACATGTGATGTAGAATCCGTTACTACAGGGTGTCTGAGGAGTCGGGAAGCAGTGGGAGTTTTAATATTTTAATATTGTGGAAAAGTTCAGGTTTTTTTTTTTTTGGAAATTTCATGTATTCTAGCGTCATTACATAATGTGTGATATTTCGAGTCTTTTTTGTTTGAATCTTGATGATCACGGCTCACGTAAATCCAAAATCCGCTATCTCAATCAAAATATTCGAATAAAGAATTTATAATGGAGAAATGTCGATCTGAGAAGAACTCTAATCAGCGAATGAACTCAAAACACCTGCAGAGGTTTCCTGAGCCTTTAATCTGTCAGTCTGGATCAGTACACAATCACAATCACGGGGAAGATGGAAGTAAATGCTGCATTTCATTTGGAAATCAAGGTTCCAGAGTCTGGAGGACGAGTGGAGAGGGACAGAATCCAAGCTGCTTGAAGTCCAGTGTGAAGTTCCCACAGTTAGTGATGATTTGGGTTGCCAGGTCATCTGCTGGTGTTGGTCCAGTGTGTTTTCTCAAGTCGAGAGTCGATGCAGCGTCTACCAGGAGATTTTAGATCACTTCATGCTTCCATCTGCTGACGAGCTTTATGGAGATGCTGATTTCCTTTTCCTGCAGGACTCTGCGGCTGCCCACAGTGCCAAAACTATTAGTAACTGGTTTACTGACCGTGGTGTTACTGCGCTTGACTGTCCAGCCGACTCGCCTGACCCGAACCCCGTAGAGAATCTACGAGAGACACCAGACCCGACAATACAGACGAGCTGAAGACCGCTATCAAAGCAACAAACGATTTTATGGAGATACTAGAGATCCTGATCCTCTCTGCTCTCCAGACCCACCTGATCCGTTTCGGATGTCCTGCCTCTGGATGGACCTCTCATCTTCTCCAGTTCCAGACTGCTGGGACTACGGCTGCTTCTAAATCCATAATCCATAATGAACTTTTTCACACTATCTGTTGTGACCCAGATGAGGATGGGTTCCCTTCTGAGTCGGGTTCCTCTCAAGGTTTCTTCCTCTTAAAACATCTTAGGGAGTTTTTCCTCGCCACCGTCGCCGCTCATTTGGGATAAATTAACACCTTTAATATCTGTATCCCGTGTTGATATATTTCTGTAAAGCTGCTTTGAGACGATGTCAATTGTAAAAAGCGCTATACAAATCAAATTGAATTGAATTGAACCCGGGCTTCCAGAACACCTCAGCAGCGCCACAGGCTGATCGCCTCCATGCCGCGCCGCACTGATGCAGCAATTCATGCAAAAAGGATTCAAGCCCTAACGAGTACCGACTGTATAACTTATACTTTCCAGAAGGTCCACATTTCTGTATCAGAAATTCTTTATTCGAATATTTTGAGATACCGGATGTTTGATTTCCGTGAGCTGTAAGCATTAATCAAGATTAAAACGAAAAAAAAAAGGCCTGAAATATTTCACATTGTGTAATGAATCTAGAATATATGAATATATAAGCTCCACTTTTTAAAATAAACCACAGGGGGAAAAAACCGACTTTTCCACGATATTCAAATTTTTTTGAGGTGCAGCTGTGCATATTCGTGGTGATGTATTTATTATTTATTTGCACGTGTTTTTATGTTATTTGTTCCGTGCACGTGAAAAATGACCGCGTTGGATGAAAGGGATATAGGTTTATATAGGGATATAGAGTTTGCATGTTCTCCTCGTGCTTCAGGGGTTTCCTCCGGCTTCCTCCCTCAGTCCAGAGACATGCGTTGTATTCTGATTAGCGTTTCCAAATTGTGGAACGGCTGAAAGGGATATAGAGACGGAGAGATTCTTGGTACTCTTAGTGGTTCCTGACTTTTCAGACACGCTGTACGTTATACCAGGGATGGTCAAAAAATGAGTACAGTTCACTGTAGACATTACTGTGCAAAAAAAAAAGAAAAAAGAAAAAGTTTCTCCAGTTGTGTCCATTGATTTCTCTGGTGTTATTAGCCTCATGTAATTCTATTTCAATCCAGTAGAGGGAGCGATAGTTCTGAATGTAAAAATACGAGCAACCAGCTCATGACTGAGCTCCACTTTTTCACAGCATGAACCGTTTCTTATGCTCTCATTAGTGTTGCCAGTTAAAATATTCACCTGTGATGCACTACGGAGGGCAGAAGAAATCATTTCGTATCCGTATATCGTACACGATCGGAATTCGTGTCGTTGCTGATTAGTATTTTCCCGTGTTATGATCTCAGGTTGGCTAAAGACAAACGCATAAGATGAAGACTGAAGGGAACCTGTCTGTTCCTTACACCACCGTGCGTAGCTACCAGTTTAACACAGCAACTTTCTCACTGTTTCATGAATACTCAGTGTCTTTTCGTTCTTTGGAGGATTGTCGATTTGAGTTGTTTTTATTTGGATGGAGGGCAACGTTATAGACTGTTTAGTCTGCCTTATGAAGTCCGTGGATTCCATCTCTGTTTTCCTGTCATCGCCTCTTTCTTAGACCCTCAGCAGCAGACTGAGGCATACAAATTCGAAGCCCCCCAGTTTCCACTGGCCAGGCTGTGGTAAGAACAAAAAAACCCATGACATCAACACCGAGGACAGGCAGAGGGAAAGTGTGTTGTGTAAGCGGTGCCTGGGATCGCTCATTCCTTTTGTTAAGTAGAGTTTGGTGGGAGGCAGTGGGGGTGCACTGTTGTTGCTAGGTGACGGCCATATTGGAGAGGCCCATGTGGTTTTCTTAGCATTACTTCAGCTGCTGAGGACTCTCACTGATTCTCTCTCTGCTTTAGGAAGAGCCTACAGGACACCGTCAACGATTTGTGGTTTTTAGATGGCGGTTAAGTCACTTTTTTGGGGGAAATGTGAAAAAAATAAGCACGTCGGGATGCGTGTCTGGTGGCTAGCACTGTGGTGTTTCTAGCTCCAGTTGTAAAATTGTAAACTATCCTTATTCTTTCAACTTCCTTCCTTCAGATGATCGGAGAGTGTGTTTGTGACAAGTGTGTTTGCAGCTTTGACTTTTATTGGCCAAGTTTTTCTGAACACTCGGGGAATGTGATTATACAGTCGCTCTCACAACAACCTGGTAACGATGAAGTAATTGCTTATAATGTTCTATTAATGTGCGAAATGCCATAAATATGTACAGTGATGCTTGAAAGTTTGTGAACCCTTTAGAATTTTCTATATATATATATTACCTATCCTTCTTTTATTTAACGAATAGGGATCTATCAATGTCTGATCTTCACAACACGTGTTTGTGGAAGTGTGTCCTGGCACGTACAAAGGAGATTTCTGAGGACCTCCGAAAAAGAGTTGTTGACACTCATCAGGCTGGAAAAGGCTACAAAACCATCTCTAAAGAGTTCGGACTCCGTGAATCCACAGTCAGACGGATTGTGTACGAACGGAAGAAATTCAAGACTATTGTTACCCTCCCCAGGAGTGGAGACCAACAAAGATCGCTCCAAGAGCAAGACGTGTAATAGTCCGCGAGGTCACAAAGGAACCCGGGGTAGCTTCTAAGCAACTAAAGGCCTCTCTTACATTGGCTAGTGTTGATGTTCATGAGTCCACCATCAGGAGAACACTGAACAGCAGCGGTGTGCATGGCAGGGTTGCAAAGAGAAAGCCACTGCTCTCCAGAAAGAACATCGCCCCTGTCTGCAGTTTACTAAAGATCACGTGGACAAGCCAGAAGTAAATTGGAAAAATGTTTTGTGGACAGATGAGACCAAAATAGAACTTTTTGGTTTAAATGAGAAGCGTTATGTTTGGTGAAAGGAAAACACTGCATTCCAGCATAAGAACCCTATCACATCTGTGAAACACAATGGTGGTAGTGTCAGGGTTTGTGCCTGTTTTGCTGCATCTGGGCCAGGACGACTCGCCATCATTGATGGAACAATGAAGTCTGAACGATACCAGCGAATTCTAAAGGAGAATGTCAGAACTTCTGTTCAGAGAAAGTGGGTCATGCAGCAAGATGATGACCCTAAACACACAAGTCGTTCTACCGAAAAAACGGTTAAAGAAGAGTAAAGTGAATGTTTTGGAACGGTCAAGTCAAAGTCCTGACCTTAATCCAGTAGAAATGTTGTGGAAGAACCTGAAGCAAGCAGTTCATGTGAGGAAACCCACCAACATCCCAGAGTTGAAGCTGTTCTGTACTGAGGAACGGACCGATGTGCAGGACTGATCAACAGTTACCCCAAACGTTTAGTTTCAGTTATTACTGCACAAGGGGGTCACACCACATACTCAAAGCAAAGCTTCACATACTTTTACCTCTCACAGATATGTCATACTGGATCATTTTCCTCAATCAATAAATGACCAAGTATAATATTTGTGTCTCATTTGTTTAATTGGGTTCTCTTTATCTACTTTCAGGACTTGTGTGAAAATCTCATGAGGTTTTAGCTCATATTCATGCAGAAATGTCAAAAATTCTAAAGGGTTCACAAACTTTCAAGCACCACTGTGTAATAATGGTACGAGATTGCGTTATAATGTATTGCAGAGGTGTTGCTCAGTCTAATGCTGTGTTCATGGTGGCGTGTAAGTGATGATCTGCAAGTTGTAATGACGTCATTTCCCACCTCGGGACGTTCAACGTGTGATGTGGGAAAAACACGGACGTCTCCACGAAAGCGTATCTCTCGTTTGCTCTCGTCGAGGCACGTAAAGCCTTGGTCAACGCCAACACGTGCTTCCCCGAGAGACGTGAAGCCAGCCAACCGCATCTTTTTGAACCGTTGCTCATGTTGCGATCTTCCCTCTTCTGTATACATGAGCTCACAGATGCCTAGTATTGGCAAACTCGGGATCTCGGACTATAGGCGAACACTTTTATTCGGAAAACTGATGTTCAGACTTTGAGAAACATGCGAGATGATATCTGGTTGAGGATCAAATACCATCAGGAATATTCCAACAGCACCAGATCCTTCAATACAGCATTGTGAGTCTCCATTCATCACACACACAATCGTATCAGTTGGAAAATCAATGGGTGGAGTGTGATCGCAGCAACGCTGTAACATGATCTTGTTCCTCTTCATCCAACCCGGAATGCCAGATCAACGACTGGCGTCCGTACTACCTTCTCTGGGAGTTCACCTCGGTCATCATAGCTGATGTTTACATTCCACCACAAGCGCGTTGTCTGAACTGTATGAAGCACAGCCACCGGTCCGCTAACGCCGATGCAGCCCTCAGCGTGGCTGCGCACGTCAACAGAACAAACCGTAAACAGATTGTATCATCGTATAACACAAGGACAAGTAGGGGTGTCTTGGCGGTTAAGGCTCTGGGTTGCTGATCGGAAGGGCGGGGGTTCAAGCCCCTGCACTGCCGAGCTTCCACTGTTGGGCCCTCGAGCAAGGCTCTTAACCCTCTCTGCTCCAGGGGGCGCCGTATCATGGCTGACCCTAACTTCCTGACATGCTGGGGTATGCGAAGAAAACAATTTCACTGTGCTCTACTGTATATGTGACCAATAAAGACTCGTTATAGACGATTGCTATACTCATGGATATAAAACCTGCTCATGTAGCCAACTAATCGCACCGCAATGCTCAAATCTCCATCGTGCCAAAGTATAAACAAAGGCTCAAACGGAATGGAGCCAGGCCAAGGTCCTGTCCAACCAGTCAGACGCCGTGCTTTGCCAGGTTATGGGCCAGCACTAATGTGACATCAATACGTTCGCATTAGTGTTGATGGAAGATCATAATCGTCCCGGCAGCTACCGTCCCCACAGCTAATGTGCGTTTGTAACGCACATCACTATCTGCTTGGGGAACCGTGCTAAACAAGGCTCTGATTAGGGGTGTTCGCTTAACCGAATGCAGATCTGCAGGACATATACAGAGGGTACAGCAGGAAGTATAGCTACAATACAACGCCAAGGAACACCGTCTGAGATTCCAGTCATCCAAAGCTCTCTGCTGTTCACCCTGTACAATGATGGATTCACTCCAATGCACACGCTGCTCTATAGTAGATAGGTGTGTATATATCGTATTCGTGTATTTACTGATGCTGTGTGTATTCATAATACTATACGGTACTACGTGTGTATTCGAAGGCTGTTTCCTCTGACAAACACGTTACGTTGTGACATGTTTGCACAACTCTGGAACAAGCTAGCGTTGTTGTGTTTCACTTCAGGTTTTCATATGCACACTGCGTATGTCTTTCAAGTAGCAAGTAAACATTATTGGAAACATAAAACCGATTATTCACCAGACGAGATCCGTGCAGCGAGCAGGCAAAGACTGCGCACAGCAGTATGCGGTAAGCGCATACTTGTAGCATGAGGGAAGGATCTGGGAACATTTACGCTAGACGCTTTGGTTCGGTTCAAAACGACCAATCACAAAGCGGAGGAGAGGAGTCTGGGGGAAGGTTTACTGTCGCGCCGCTGCTTTTTCCGGCTTTTAACCCGGTAAAATTGCGAAATTCATGGAATTCAATTGGCTGGACGTTTTAAGGATGAAAAGATGAATATGGTATGTGAGATATCTGACTTCCTTCAAGACCATCGACACACACACACTCGAACCAGAAGTTGTAGACCCAGGATGCTACCTTTAGGTCAGATGGCAAGGGCTATCAGAGAGTCAACTGTGAGCATTTTATACACACAGATTGTGTGTGGCTTGACAGTGTGTTCGATCTAATCACCCCAAAACCGACCTACGGGATAACAGCCTCCTGGGTCTAAACGCTTTTCTCTGTAGCTGGGATTGTGAACTTTTTCCTCAGCAACACCACATCCACCAGCGCTCTGAGAGCCTCAGGCTGTGCTCTCTTTGCTGAGTCACAACTGTGTTGCCAAGCACAACCGAATTCATATCAGCGAGTTTGCTGATGACGTTGCAGCCGTAGGGTAGGCCTCTGAGTCAGCATACGGGCAGGAGACATCGGCGCTCGTCGACTGGTGCAACAACAATCTGTCTCTCGGCGTTGATAAAATGAGATCATTGAACCTACTGCACCGTCATTCTCGACGCGTTCCGATTTCATTCCCGGATAGTGTACAGTTACGTATCCGTTACGTACATTACATTACACAGGATGGGCTCCCTGGTTCCTCTCGAGGTCCCTTGACACCGTCTTCTTCAGGTTAATTCATCAGGGATCTCCGTGCTATACAAATCAGAACTGAATCGAACCGGATTGTTTGTACTGGTCTTCATTCTCATGCTGCTCTGATCATATAACTATACACGTCTATGGTCAGCTCTTTCCCATATAATCCATCCAGCATTGTTCTGCTGTCCTGTTAGCTAGGGTGTATATTTTGCGCTCATCTTACACTGTAGTGTATTTGCACTGTAATATTTTGTCCCGTGGGATTCCAGTAACTAAAATCGGCAAGCTTTCCGGGGGAAAAAAACAAAACAAACTTCTACTCCACCTTTTGTTCATATCAGTATTCGTAATCATTTCGGATGCGTCATCTATTCAAACCGAATGATGTATGCGTGTCCGATTACATCCCTAATGTCCACCTCAGGAGGTGTCATGACGGGCATCTTGTCCAACACTTTATATGAAGGGAGTACACCATTTTAGGGCCACTGCTCTTCATGGAGTTTAACCCTGACTCTGGAGGCAATCAGTAATCCTCCATTTGAGCCCCTTGAGTCAGTGGAGATGAAATTTATTCCATACCCTATAGCACTGCTCAGTCGTCCTCATGATTTTGAGGCAAGTCTGAACCCAAATGCCGCACAAAGCTACATAATTACCTGGCATTTAAGCTTCTGTTCTTCTGTCCTCTGCTTTGGTGAACACCGTATGTACTCATACAGCTATGGGAAATCCTATAACTGCATGATGGGAAATGTTTTAAGCGTTTTAAGTCTTTCAACAAACGTTAATGTTACTATTTATCTCTTTAAAGTGAACAGTGATTCAAAACACATTGCTATTTGACAGATATACGTCGATATGTCATTGATTTGATCAGCTTTGTAGAGGCGGTGCAGCGTCCTCACTGCTCCATTTAGCTCCATGGAGTTATTATTGCACCTAATGGTGAAAAACGGCATCAAGCGCTAGTAGATGCTCATTGGGGCAGCGATCACGCTGCCCCGTAATCTCTCTATGAGCATGAAGAAAGGCTCACTAAAGCTTATGGGGGAGGGTTGCCAGGTTTCAGCAAATTTCTACCCCGACTACAACTCAAAAACTGCACAGAAGACCTGAAACGGTCCCAAAATGTTTGGACATGATGATGCGTCTTACGTCTTTTTAGGGGTTTAAAAGGGGTGTGTGTTCTGCATGCTCTCCAAAAACCAACATCATTTAATGAAATTAACTTGAATGCAACAATATTCTAAAACTTGATTTCCTGCTTGTTCTGTAATTCTTAAATGATCATTCCCTGTCCTTATGCTCGAATATTCTCAGTAAATATTCTCCGAAACTCATAAAGGATAACATTTTGACTCTCAGCAGCACTGTTAAGTGTGTCCAGCTTTATAGTAGATTCTGATAGCGTGTCTTTTCGGATCTTTCTGGAAATAAGATTCTTGATTTGGGGAAAGAGAGTGATGCTTTGAAACATAGTTAGGTTGCTTACTCTGTCCTGTTAGATAGATAAAAGAAAGAAGTCTGGTTGAAGAGTTGGATAAAGTTATGTTCGGCCAGTTGCTACTTGTTAGAATTTGCGAAGGAAAATTTTTTCAGGGCAAGTGGGAGGGTTAGGGTAGGCGGGAGGGTTAGGGTAGGTGGTGGTGAGAGGGTTTGGGTAGGTGGGAGGGTTGTGGTAGGTGGGAGGATTAGGGTAGGTGGTGGTGAGAGGGTTTGGGTAGGTGGGAGGGTTAGGGTAGGTGTTGGTGGGAGGGTTAGGGTAGGTGGTGGTGGGAGGGTTAGGGTAGGTGGTAGTGGGAGGGTTAGGGTAGGTGTTGGTGGGAGGGTTAGGGTAGGTGGTAGTGGGAGGGTTAGGATAGGTGGTAGTGGGAGGGTTAGGGTAGGAGGTAGTGGGAGGGTTAGGGTAGGTGGTAGTGGGAGGGTTAGGGTAGGTGGGAGGGTTAAGGTAGTGGGAGGGTTAGGGTAGGTGGTAGTGAGAGGGTTAGGGTAGGTGGTAGTGAGAGGGTTAGGGTTAACATGAAGCAACCTCGTTATAGACCTCCGTTACTCTGTTATACACCATGGCCACTTTGATTTAAACATATTTTGAAAATATTTTATTTAAACACATTTTGTGCATTAAACAGATCCAGATAGTGGCGTCGCGTTACACTTCTAATGAACATGGCTGACACCTCGCTCCAACAATTCTAAGAGAACGTTACCATGTACAGTCAGAATGGAGCACTGGAATAGCCTTCTGTAAAAGCACCACTGCTCGAACACACACCAGGGTTTCTGTAAAGCCCTGGTTTCCCCATGGCGACATGTATGTGAGTGCTGCATGCATGTGGCCAACCCATTAGATCTGCGAGTGAGGTGCTGGTGCACTCTGGTGGAGCAGAAGGGGCATGCAGCTCATCTATACATAGATTCATGTGGCTCAAATAGAACCAAAACTAGAAATTCCTGGTGGATCCAAACCGTGGAGTGAGTAGAGTGCGTTCGGAAGATCGTTCTCGATACGTCTTTTTTTTTTTTTTTGACTTGTGCTCATGGAGCATGTCTTCTGAACACAGCTGTCTATCAGCTGGCGAAACTCAAACTCAGGAGTGGTTGGACTTCTTTCTCCTGACTTCAACATCCTTGTGGAGTTGTGGAGGCTGGGTCAGGGAATTTGTGTGCGTGAGTCAGGCTTCGTCAAAGCTCTCCTTCCATGGTCTATCACCAGGAAATCCCGATAAGTATCGTCGGGGATGATTTAAAAAAAATAAACGAAACACAGCCCAGAGCACAGGGACCAGTGTATGACGTCTTTAAACCCAAAACAAATCTGACCCCGGTGCTGTCCTTATCCTGGCCTAGTGTGTTTTCTGCTTTCACGTCACAGAACTGTACCTGTAAAAGTCGTAGATCATCAGGTGGTGGCTTGTGTTCGGCACACGTCGTGAAATATCGCTCAAAATTTCAAAACCAGTCGTCCTGCTTCTCTCCAGCGAAGTGTAAAACACAGTGAACTAATAAGTGACTGTGTGTCAATGGAACACGTCCAACGTTCAGCAAACGTTCACTTAATGGCTGCCCGAGCAACCAAACACGGCCGAGTGTGCCAAAAACGTTCATCTTTAGCGATCGCGTTTGAGTACAAACCTTACAGGACGACGTCTGTGCACGAGTCTGCGCAAACAAAGTTGTGGATTTTCCTTCGATCAAGGGAAAGAAATATACCATCAGGATACACAGTGATAAAAACAAAAACAAAACATTACTCTCTCTCTGTGTGTGTGTGAATGAATTTGAAACGTTAAACTGATGTTTATTTGAGAGTTTGCTTCTTAAATCCACCATAAATAAAGGATTTTTTGGAAAGGAGAAGAAGAAAGTGGTGGCTTGGTGGTTAAGGCTCTTGTTTACTGGTCAGAAGGTCGAGGGTTCAAGTCCCAGCACTGCCAAGCTGCCACTGTTGGGCCAGACCCTTAACCCCCTGCCCTCCAGGGGGCGCTGTATCATGGCAGACCCTGCGCTCTGACCCCAACTTCCTGACATGCCAGGGTATGCGAAGAAAAGAATTTCGCTGTAATGTCTACGTGACCGATAAAGACTCATTATCATTACTGAAGATTTTTGAGAAGTGACGTCAGCCAGTCGTTAATCGGGATATCTGTTCGACTGTATTTGTCCAGTTCGTGGTCTGTAGTATTTTTTAGCTTGACCTGCATGTCCTGGCTCAGCACACTCTACCTGTGTAAGAAAGGAAGCCAAATTCAGCATGGCAACAACATAGAGGATTATGGGTATTTTTTTCGCTAAGCCATGGCACACCGTCCGGTGGGGAAAAAAAAAAAAAACGCTATAAGGTCATGCCGAGATTCTTAATCTCTGACGACTTGTGTGTGAGAGCGAGAGAGAGTTGGTGATGATCGACAGCTCCAGCGAATTAGAGTTGGGAGATTTTTGTTTTGTTTTTTTCTTTAATCAAGCCTGAGTTTCAGATCATCCAGGAAATGTAGTAGCCACGTGATCTGATCGGTGAGTTCAATGATTTAGTATACATGAAGGAACGAGACTCCTGGGGAAACTCTTGACCTGTAGTCAGCTCTCGTCGAGGTAACGCAACTGAACTTCTCCAGACGCCTAATTAGAATCATTCTGATACTCTGCATCTCAGAACATATTTTAATAACTCAGTCCTGGAGATATGATGAAAACGATGTCAGGGTGGAGCAGATAATACCCACGTAAGCAAGAGGTCAGAAGAAGACCTGTGTGAGAACGGCACGTTGCGGGGATTTGAAACCAGGCCTGTAGTTAGCAGAGCTAGACTTCCTGAGTGGAATGCATAATGGAGTTGGATTTTGGTATAGAATACGCTTTTTCAGGGTAAGGCATCAGCTTCAGTACGTCCCCGATGTCCACTGCTGAGAAAACTCCCCACTTTGAGAGCAGAAGGTATCCACCATTTTGGATTAACACTTCCTGCGGCGTATAAATTCTATTATGAAACGTTAAAGGTGTTTGGTATTACCGTCGAGGCCAAAAGTTTGCATACACCTTACTTAAATTCTCCACACATTTCATGTTACTATACCATTCCTTTGTAAGGACATCTACTTCATTATTATTATTATTATTATTATTTTTCATACAAGGTACTTTCAAAAATAACAGTTAAGCGCCAGATTGCTTTCAGCTTTTGTTTACGATAGCAGATCTTCAGAGGGTCAGAAGTTTACATTTACACTTTGTTAGTATTTGGTGCCTTTTAAGTGCTTAAACTTGAATCGTCGAACTCTCGCGTTTGCTTCCGCAAGGTCCTCACAATACGTTTTTAGGTTTTTAATACACGTTTTTGCTCGTTCTTCCTGACAGAACTGGTGTTAGTCGGTCATGTTTGTATACAATACGTTCTTGCTCAGAAACGCTTTTTCAGTTCAGTCCACAAATGTTACAACTATAGGGTTCGAATCGGGGATTTGTGAGGACCGTTCCAATACTTTGTTGTCTTGATTCACTTTGTTAGAGCTTTGGAAATGTGCCCACAGCATGATGCTGCCACCCCCATGCTTCACAGTTGGTTGGTGATGGTGTTCTTCAGCTTAAATCCTCACCCTTTTCCCATTGTACATAGTGCTGATCATCGCGGCCTAATTTTGTTTAATCTACGCCTTCAAAAAGGTCTTGGAATAATTGCTTCGTCTTTCCACGACGGGCTTTCAGGCCATGGCCGTGTAGGGCTTTCTTGACGGTGATTGTCCACCAGTTTGTTTGTCGCTGTCTTGGAAGTTCACTTGAAGTTTTCAGACCAAAGTCCGTTCATCGCTGCGAGTTAACCTGTGCCTCTTGCCTGAATCATTCGGTGTCTGAGCGTTCCCGGGTGATTTTAGATTTGCATAAAATTGTTTGTACACATGCACGTGGTACCTTCGGTCGGTACCTCGGAAATTTGCTCTCGAGGAGGAACCCGTAGGAATTGTGGAGAAACTTCCACAAGGTTTTTCTGAGGGCTTGGTTGAGTCGCTTGGACGTTCCCAAGCGATCAGGAGCAACAACAAAAAAAAAGGCGCTGGCCCTTTTACAGCCACGGGTGCACTCCTGAATGATGACAATCGGCCAATCGGAAGCTTCTAAATGTAATTACGCCAATTTCTGGAATCTTCCAGACTGTTTAATTAAAGAGACCGTCAACTTAGCTCATGTAAACGTTTGACCCACTGCTGTTTCTAATATTAATCTAACAACTTACCAAAAGAAATGTGTAGTAATGTGTGACGTGAAAAGCTTTTCTGTAATATCTTTAGCCTAGGTGTGTGTAAATGTGAACTGTGTCACTGTCTATTGACTATAAGGATGACCTGCAGAGGTGCTAACATTGCTAAATCCTAGCAGGAAGAGAGAAAAACAGAATTTCACCACAAAAAGAAACCCTAGTGTATATCAGTGGACATGGGTAGGTCTTTTTCTTATGTGCACAAAGCAACAGTGGGCCAAAAGACTGTTGTGCTGCTACTTGATAATAATCTGCTCCTCGATTTATTAATTAATTAATTTATTTATTTACTCGGCCAAAGAGGCCAGAGTTCTGCCTATTTGTTTACCCCTGGCTCACAAGACCAAATCCCAGGATTACAAACCCCGGCGCTTTACACTAGAATATTTTAGGATCTCACAAGTGGCATCGTTTTTTTGTTCGGTTTCCTTCCCTCAAATCGGATATGAATGGCAGGTTGGTGCGTTCAAACGGTCATCAGGATGTAACTCGCTGTGTCACTGGGGGAAAAAAAAATAATAAAAAAATACACCTTACACACTTTAGGATACGAGCAGAAGTGCTGTTCCTGGATCTGTTCTTTAGCTAAGTGGAGTAAAATGTGGACAGAGCATCGCATGTGTTGAGTACCGGTTTAGGTTTATTTCAACTGTCAAAACATACAACTAATAATAACCACCAACATCAAAGAACTTGTAAAACTGCATACGGTGGAAGGAAAAGGCACGTCATACTCTCAGGCATCTCTAAAAGGCCATTCACACACGTCACACGCTTGTACCGTCTCCTCTATGCTTCTCGGTTACGTAGGCACGATCATAACGCAGTCATTCAGTTAGGGGGAAATATATATAAATATATATATATATATATACTGTAATTTGGCCACAAAGATTTACCTATAGGAATTTTCACTTGGCCTGGCTTTGAGGCTCGCCGTGCATCTTGAATGTGAAGCTCAGTCTTTGCAAAGAAGCCGCAGACGGTCGAACTCTTCTCCTGGTTAAGAGGCTCAATAGTTCAATCATAAAGTAAAGTAAAGCTGCTGATTCTTACATTTTCACTGGAGGAGAAAAAAATCATCATTTAATCGCTGATTACTGACAAAGAATGCACTTATTTACAGGAGTATCTTCACAGCTTTAGGGAAGCTTTCGAATCGAATACGTCACCTGCTTTCATCACCTGTGTCCTGTTCCAAAACAACAACAACAACAACAAAAAAAAAAAAAACCACAAACACACTTTGAGAAATGAAAGAAACACGAAAATCCATTTTTGACTTGCAAGGTTCTGGAGGTGTAGAAGGCACTGTCCCGGGAACATTCCTGGGTAGAAGAGTCGATTAGCAACGATTCGACGGAGATTAGCGACGACGACGCGGATCCGTGTTGGAGTGGTAACGATCAGTACTCTGTTTTGAGGACAGGATAAGGGATGGATGAAAGGGTGAAATACCTGAAGAGCTCCTTTTGTTCAGTCTTATAAAGGCACGAGAAGAGGCCAAGCTAGAACTCGCTCACGAGCCTACAATACTGACAGGACCGTAATACTTCCTTACATTATCCGATAGTAAATGTAGCTGCGAAATATAAGAATTTATGCGTAATAAAGGGTGACTCTGAACTCCAGTGATTACGGTAGAGATGATGACGGACCTATAGTCACCTAGTCGTCCTGCTATATTTGGCATTTTCTCTACCGCTGAGCAAAATACACTATACAGCCAAAAGATTTGTGAACCCTTGACCATCATTGTGCTTGTCGAACTTCCCGTTCCATTACTCTTATAATACCCTCCACTCTTCTGGGAAGGCGCTCCACTAGATTCTGAGGTGTTGAATGAGGAGGTCGGTGTTCCCGTGGAGTTGAGCTCAGGACTTTTGCGACACTCTTAGAGTTCTTCCACTCCCAACTTTGGCGACCCATGTCTTCATGGCGCTGGCTTTGTGCGCGGGTTTTAGTTCCAGTGAAGGGAAACTGTAACGCTACAGCATACAACGCCATCTTATACAATCGTGTGCTTCCAACTTTGGTGCAACAGCACGTAGGGGTGTGATGGTCTGGTGTCCGCATACTTTTGGCCGCATAGTGTATACCGTACTGGGGTCTAGAAAGTTAATATGATCTTAACTGGCAAAAACAAACAAAGTGTTCATTTAGCTGCTCGCTCAACCATTTTACCACGATCATGTGACCCGACCCCTTCTAAAAGCCACTTTGAGTGCGAGTTGCACGTGACAAGCAGATGTTTCACACTAGAACATCTGCGTGACCCACAAACTCTTGATATGGTATTTAATGGAATGTAGGTCTGAGGCTGGATAACATGCGGTATGTTATGGGAGATCATGGTAAATGTTAAAGTCAACAGTAGACGCGTTCGTTTGATCATTGATCGTGTTCCTGATGGTAGACGTCTGTAGAGTTATGATGTTCGTGTAATCCGAGGGATCAAACCGAGTCGGGCATTCGTCTGGCTTTAGTCTCTTATTTCTCTGCGTTTGATTGGGTATTTCCTCCTCGATAAAGCTGGCTTTTTTTTTTTAATTACTGATTGAACCGACGGCACAAATCTGTCGAGTTTTTTTTTTTTTTGATGATGTCCAATCGGTAAGCGACCGCTGTGGTGTGCCGTTTCACACTGCAGAGTAGCTTTGATTACAACTTGAAAAGGTGTTTATTTCCTACGCTCTAAAAGACGTTTGTTCCAGAGGACAATAATGCGCTCTGATCTCGAGATCGAGTTGCGCCTTTTGAAACGAGAGTTCCAGCCTCTTCCTTTTCCTCCGCCCCCTCACCCCCCCCCCCCCACCATATCACTTGCTTTAACAACCCACCATTTACACGACAAGCCATACCACCTGGCCTTTTCCAGCTCCACCTCTACCGTCTGAACTTCAGTTCAGTCCCCGCACTTCGTTCGGCTAACGTACGCGTTTAGTCTTTGCGTTCTGACGTGAAGCGACTGATTGTGGATCGCCTGAAAAAAATCTCTTACAGGCGTTTAAATCTTAACGCCGTAATTCAAAGCAAAAGGGACTCCTTTATAAATGTCTTTTCCTGCTGCTCAAAATAAGACCTGAGATTTTAACCATTGAAAGCTACACTTATGAGTAAAAGCAAAAAAAAAAAAAAAAAAGCAAAGAGAGAGAGAGAGAGAGAGAGAGAGAGAGAGAGAGAGAGGAAAGCCCTTAATTTGGATTCATGAGGTACTGTATAGTTGCTACGTAGACACCCTTTGTAGTATGTAGCAGAAGAAAAAAAAAAACAAAAAAATCTTCAATCAGCTTCATTCGTGCTTCAGTTTCGGGCTCAAGATTCCGTATTGGAGTCAGACAGACGTACTGGATCGGTCGCGACATGGTGATCGGTACTGATCCACTGACGAAACAGGCTCAGCTAAAACAAAACGGACACAGAAACCCAGAGATAATCGACTGAAAGTGTCCGAGTGTCCGCTCGTGGACAATCCGAAAAAGGGAGCTGTATTCGGTGAACGTTATTACCTGCAGAATTCAGCTCTACGAATACAAAAATATTCTTGGTCATTGGGTGGGGGGAAAAAAAAAAAAAAAAAAAAAAGCCTAAGAAGCACCACTACTTTCTAGTCCATGAAAAGCACTTGAAAAAAGATTTTGTGTCGGGGAAATAACCCACAAAATCGTCCTTCTTACAGAGAGTCGTGATTCAGTTTAAGAGCGACATTCAATTCTTTCTTTCTTTTTCTCTTTCAGGACACCTCGATGACCTCCATGCTCCCGGAGAAGCTGGACTGGCTGCCTACTTTCCCTAGGTCCTCTCTGGAGCGGCTCTCGGTCATGCCGTCGCCGAATTCCATCTGGCAGCTCCGCCGCTTCAGTTGCTTCTCGAAGCTGCTCTCTTCGTGCCAGCTGCGGCGCGAGTCTCCGCGTTCGCTGCTCCTCTGTCTGCTACGCCTCCTCACTGCTTCCAAGCCCTGACTGCAGCTGTATGTCGCCGTGAAGCTGCTCTGTGCGCCTCCGGCTCCTGCGCCGCCGCCGCCGCCGCTGAAAATGGCCGAGGTGGAGTAGAACCGTGCCGACTCGGACGAGAGGTACCAGCCGCCGGTGACGGGCGCCAGGAGGATGTCGGAGTGCCAGCCTTTTAGTGCGCCTAACCCGGTTTTGGCCAACTGCTGCTGAGAGCGGGACAGGCCGAGCAGGAAGCTGGCAGCACTGGCGGTTTCCTCCATGCTACCGCTCCTCTGCAGCGGCTGAGGGCAGGCAGGTGGAGGAGGGGGTTTCAAGGCCGCAGACTGGGGCTTACTGGTTTGGTTGGGGTTACTGGAGTGACCGGATTTGGCAGAGCTGATGGACTTGTTGCTGCTGGTCGTGGGACCTCCGGCTTGCTCTTTGTCCGGACTCTGTTCGGGAGTGGACTGTTCTGAAACCTCCTCCACAGGGGAGAACTGGCAAGGCTTAACTGACGGATCTTTAAACGAGGATGGTTTGTAGTAGTCTGGACTA